>NC_133573.1:3661250-3965104 GCF_048773025.1 Camelus bactrianus | reverse complement strand
GTTCAGTTGCAAATTACACTCCATATATATATTTATGGGTATGTACTAGCACCAACTCGGTTTTACAGTGAAAACTGCAGGAACTTCAAACCGGCACTAGGAAACAGACTGAGAAACCCGAGTAAAAGTTTCTCCTGCATCCCGTTCCCTTTGTGATAAATGAACGAACGTCTCTCCACATGCTCATTTCTCAGAGATAAATGTGTGTGAAAGCCGTACTTCACCTATCCTGTTGGGAACACAAAGTTTCTTTTCATTTGGGAACTACACTCCTTACAAATATATGGGGAGGTACTAGCTCCAACTCGGTTTTACACTGAAAACTTCAGGAACTTCAAACCGGCACTAGGAAAAAAAATGAGAAACCAGAGTAAAAGATTCTCCTGCAAAACTTCCCTTTGTTCTAGATGAACGAACGTCTCTCCACATGCTCAGTTCTGAGAGATAAGTGTGTGTGAAAGCCGTACTTCACCTAGCATGTTGGGAACCCAAAGTTCTTTTCAGTAGATAACTACACTCCAAACATACATATCTGGAGCTACCGGCTCCAACTCTGTTTTACAGTGAAAATTACAAAAACTTCAAACCGGCACTAGGAATCATACTGAGAAACCAGAGTAAAATTTTCTCCTGCAACCCGTTCCCGTTATGCTAAATGAATGAACGTCAGTCCACATGCTCATTTCTCAGAGATAGGTGTGTGTGAAAGCCGTCCTTCACCTAGCATGTTGGGATCCTAAAGTTATATTCAGTTGCAAACTACACTCCATATATATATTTATGGTTATGTACTAGCACCAACTCAGTTTTACAGTGAAAACTGCAGGAACTTCAAACCGGCACTAGGAAACAGACTGAGAAACCAGAGTAAAAATTTCTCCTTCAAACAGTTCCCTTTGTGCTAAATGAACGAACGTGTCTCCACGTGCTAATTTCTCAGGGATAAGTGTGTGTGAAAACCGACCTTCGCCTAGCTTGATGGGAACACAAAGTTTATTTTCATTTGGAAACTACACTCCATAAATATATATGGGGAGGTACTAGCTCCAACTCGGTTTTACAGTGAAAAGTTCAGGAACTTCAAACCGGCACTAGGAAAAAGTCTGAGAAACCTGAGTAAAAGTTTCTCCTGCAAACCGTTTCCTTGTGCTAGATGAACGAACGTCTCTCCACATGCTCAGTTCTGAGAGATAAGTGTGTGTGAAAGCCGTCCTTTACCTAGTACATTGGGAACCCAAAGTTCTTTTCACTTGCAAACTACACTCCATACATATATATGTGGAGCTACTGGCTCCAACTCTGTTTTTCAGTGAAAACTACAAAAACTTCAAACCGGCACTAGGAAACAGTCTGAGAAACCAGAGTAAAAGTTTCTCCTGCAAACCGTTCCCTTGTGCTAGTTGAACGAACGTCTCTCCACATGCTCATTTCTCAGAGAGAAGAGTGTGTGAAAGCCGTCCTTCAACTATCTTGTTGGGAACACAAAGTTTCTTTTCATTTGGAAACTACATTCCGTCAATATATATGGGGAGGTACTAGCACCAACTCGGTTTTACAGTGAAAACTGCAGGAACTTCAAACCGGCACTAGGAAACAGACTGAGAAACCACAGTATAAGTTTCTCTTGCAAACCTTTTACTTTGTGTTAGATGAACGAACTTCTCTCCACATGCTCAGTTCTGAGAGATAAGTGTGTGTGAAAGCTGTGTTTCACCTAGCATGTTGGGAACCTAAAGATATGTTCAGTTGCACACTACACTCCATATATATATTTATGGGTATGTACTAGCACCAACTCGGTTTTACAGTGAAAACTGCAGGAACTTCAAACCGGCACTAGGAAACAGACTGAGAAACCCGAGTAAAAGTTTCTCCTGCAACCCGTTCCCTTTGTGATAAATGAACGAACGTCTCTCCACATGCTCATTGCTCAGAGATAAGTGTGTGTGAAAGCCGTACTTCACCTATCTTGTTGGGAACACAAAGTTTCTTTTCATTTGGAAACCTCACTCCTTACAACTATATGGGGAGGTAATAGGTCCAACTCGGTTTTACAGTGAAAGCTTCAGGAACTTCAAACCGGCACTAGGAAAAAAAATGAGACAACAGAGTAAAAGATTCTCCTGCAAAACTTCCCTTTGTTCTAGATGAACGAACGTCTCTCAACATGCTCAGTTCTAAGAGATAAGTGTGTGTGAAAGCCGTACTTCAACTAGCATGTTGGGAACCCAAAGTTCTTTTCAGTTGTTAACTACACTCCATACATACATATGGGGAGCTACGGGCTCCAACTCTGTTTTACTGTGAAAATTACAAAAACTTCAAACCGGCACTAGGAATCATACTGAGAAACCAGAGTAAAATTTTCTCCGGCAAACCGTACCCGTTGTGTTAAATGAACGAACGTCTCTCCACATTCTGAGAAAAACGTGTGTGTGAAAGCCGTCCTTCACCTAGCATGTTGAGAACCCAACTTCTTTTCAGTTGCAAACTACACTCCATACATATATATGGGGAGCTACTGGTTCCAACTCTGTTTTACAGTGAAATTTACAAAAACTTCAAACCGGCACTAGGAAACAAACTGAGAAACCAGAGTATAAGTTTCTCTTGGAAACCTTTTACTTTGTGTTAGATGAACGAACGTCTCTCAACATGCTCAGTTCTGAGAGATAATTGTGTGTGAAAGCCGTCCTTCACCTAGCTTGTTGGGAACACAAAGTTTCTTTTCATTTGGGAACTACACTCCATACATATATATGGGAAGGTTCTAGCACCAACTCTGTTTTACAGTGAAAACTGCTGGAACTTCAAACCGGCACTAGGAAACAGACTGAGAAACCAGAGTAAAAGTTTCTCCTTCAACCCGTTCCCTTTGGGCTAGATGAACGACGTCCCTCCTAATGCTCAGTTCTGAGAGATAAGTGTGTGTGAAAGCCGTCCTTCACCTAGCTTGTTTGGAACACAAAGTATCTTTTAAGTTTCAAAATAATCTCCATACATATATATGGGGATGTACTAGCTCGAACTCGCTTTTACTGTGAAAACTGCCCGAACTTCAAACTGGCACGAGGAAACAGACTGAGAAAGCAGAATAAAAGTTCTCCTGCAACCCGTTCCCTTTGTGCTACATGAACGAAAGTCTCTCCACATGCTCAGTACTCAGTGATAACTGTGTGTGAAAACCTTCATTCACCTAGCTTGTTGGGAACACAAAGATTTTTTTCAATGGAAACTACCCTCCGTACATATATATTGGGAGGTACTAGCACCAACTCGGTTTTACAGTGAAAACTGCAGGAAATTCAAACCGGCACTAGGAAAAACACTGAGAAACCAGAGTAAAAGTTTCTCCTGCAACCCTTTCCATTTGTGCTAGATGATCGAACGTCTCTCCACATGCTCAGTTCTGAGAGATAATTGGGTGTGAATGCCGTCCTTCATCTAGCTTGTTTGGAACACAAAGTATCTTTTAAGTTGCAAAATAAACTCCATACATATATATGGGGAGGTACTAGCTCGAACTCGCTTTTACTGTGAAAACTGCCGGAACTTCAAACTGGCACTAGGAAACAGACTGGGAAAGCAGATTTACAGTTACTCCTGCAATACGTTCCCTTTGTGGTAGATGAAAGAACGTCTCTCCACATGCTCAGTTCTGAGAGATAAGTGTATGTGAAATCTGTCCTTCACCTAGCTTGTTGGGAACACAAAGTTCTTTTCAGTTTCAAACTACACTACATACAAAAATATGTGGAGCTAATGGCTCCAACTCGGTTTTACAGTGAAAACTGCAGGAACTTCAAACCGGTACAATGAAAGAGTCTAAGAACCAGAGTACAGGTTTCTCCTGAAACCCGTTCCCTTTGTGCTAGATGAACTAACGACTCTCCACATGCTCAGTTCTGAGGGAAAAGTGTGTGTGAAAGCCGTCCTTCACCTAGCTTGTTGGGAACACAAAGTTTCTTTTCAGTTGTAAACTACACTGTTTACATATTTATGGGGAGGTTCTAGCTCCAACTCGGTTTTACAGTGAAATCTACAGGAACTACAGTCCGGCACTAATAAACCGACTAAGAAACCAAAGTAAAGTTACACATGTAACCCTTTCTATTTGCGCTAGATGAACGAACGTATCTCCACATGGTCAGTTCTGAGAGATAAGTGTGTGTAAAAGCCATCCTTCACCTAGTTTGTTAGGAACACAAAGTTTCTTTTCAGTTGCAATCTACAATCCATACATATATAAGGGGAGGTACATGCTCCAACTCATTTTTACAGTGAAAATTGCAGGAAATTCAAAACGTCACTAGGAAACAGACTGGGAAACCAGAGTATAAGTTTCTCCTGCAACCTGTTCCCTTTGTGCTAGATGAACGAATGTCTCTCAACATGCTCAGTTCTGAGAGAAAAGTGTGTGTGAAAGCCGTCCTTCACCTAGCTTGTTGGGAACACAAAGTTTCTTTTCAGTTGTAAACTACACTCTTTACATATTTATGGGAAGGTTCTAGCTCCAACTCCGTTTTACAGTGAAATCTACAGGAACTACATTCCGGCACTAATAAACCGACTAAGAAACCAGAGTAAAAGTTACACCTGTAACCCGTTCTATTTTCGCTAAATGAACGAACATCTCTCCATATGCTCAGTTCTGAGAGATAAGTGTGTGTGAAAGCCGTCCTTCACCTAGCTTGTTGGGAACACAAAGTTTCTTTTCAGTTGTAAACTACACTCTTTACATATTAATGGGGAGGTTCTAGCTCCAACTCGGTTTTACAGTGAAATCTACAGGAACTACAGTCCGGCACTAATAAACCGACTAAGAAACCAGAGTAAAAGTTACACCTGTAACCCGTTCTATTTTCGCTAGGTGAACGAACGTCTCTCCATATGCTCAGTTCTGAGAGATAAGTGTGTGTGAAAGCCGTCCTTCAATTAGCATGTTGGGAACCTAAAGTTATTTTCAGTTGCAAACTACACTCCATATATATAAATGGGGATGTACTAGCACCAACTCGGTTTTACAGTGAAAACTGCAGGAACTTCAAACCGGCACTAGGAAACAGACTGAGAAACCAGAGTAAAAGTTTCTCCTTCAAGCCGTTCACTTTGTGATAAATGAACGAATGTCTCTCCACATGCTCATTTCTCAGAGATAAGTGTTTGTGAAAGCCGTCCTTCACCTAGCTTGTTGGGAACACAAAGTTTCTTTTCATTAGGAAACTACACTCCATAAATATAAATGGGGAGGTACTAGAACCAACTCGGTTTTACCGTGAAAACTGCAGGAACTTCTAACCGGCACTAGGAAACAGACTGAGAAACCAGAGTAAAAGTTTCTCCTGCAACCCGTTCCCGTTGTGCTAAATGAACGAACGTCAGTCCTCATGCTGATTTCTCAGAGATAAGTTTGTGTTAAAGCCGTCCTTCACCTAACATGTTGGGAACCTAAAGATATGTTCAGTTGCACACTACACTCCATATATATATTTATGGGTATGTACTAGCACCAACTCGGTTTTACAGTGAAAACTGCAGGAACTTCAAACCGGCACTAGGAATCAGACTGAGAAACCAGAGTAAAAGTTTCTCCTGCAACCCGTTCCCTTTGTGATAAATGAACGAATGTCTCTCCACATACTCATTTCTCAGAGATAAGTGTTTGTGAAAGCCGTCCTTCACCTAGCTTGTTGGGAAAACAAAGTTTATTTTCAGTTGCAAACTACACCCCATACATATATATGGGGAGGTACTAGCTGCAACTCGTTTTTACAGTGAAAACTGCACGAACTTAAAACCGGCACTAGGAAACAGACTGAGAAACCAGAGTAAAAGTTTCTCCTGCAAACCGTTCCCTAGTGCTAAATGAACGAACGTCTCTCCACTTGCTCAGTTCTGAGAGATAAGTGTGTGTTAAAGCCGTCCTTCACATATCTTGTTGGGAACACAAAGATTCTTTTCATTTGGAAACTACACCCTATACATATATATGGGGAGATACAAGCACCAACTCGGATTTACACTGAAAACTTCAGGAACTTCAAACCGGCACTAGGAAAAAAACTGAGAAACCAGAGTAAAAGATTCTCCTGCAAACCTTCCCTTTGTTCTAAATGAACGAACTTCTCTCCACATGCTCAGTTCTGAGAGATAAGTGTGTGTGAAAGCCGTACTTCACCTAGCATGTTGGGAACCCAAAGTTCTTTTCTGTTGATAACTATACTCCATACATATATATGGGGAGCTACGGGCTTCAAATCTGTTTTACACAGAAAACTACAAAAACTTCAAAAAGGCACTAGGAAACAGACTGACAAACCAGAGTAAAAGTTGCTCCTGCAACCCGTTTTCTTTGTGCTAGATGAACGAACGTCTCTCCACTTGCTCAGTTCTGAGAGATAAGTGTGTGTGAAAGCCGTCCTTCACCCAGCTTGTTGGGAACACAAAGTTTCTTTTCAGTTGCAAACTCCATTCCATACATATATATGGGGAGGTACTAGCTCCAACTCGGTTTGACAGTGAAAACTGCAGGAACTTCAAACCGGCACTAGGAAACAGACTGAGAAACCACAGTATAAGTTTCTCTTGCAAACCTTTTACTTTGTGTTAGATGAACGAAATTATCTCCACATGCTCAGTTCTGAGAGATAATTGTGTGTGAAAGCTCTCCTTCACCTAGCATGTTAGGAACCTAAAGATATGTTCAGTTGCACACTACACTCCATATATATATTTATGGGTATGTACTAGCACCAACTCGATTTTACAGTGAAAACTGCAGGAACTTCAATCCGGGACTAGGAATCAGACTGAGAAACCAGAGTAAAAGTTTCTCCTGCAACCCGTTCCCTTTGTGATAAATGAACGAACGTCTCTCCACATGCTCATTTCTCAGAGATAAGTGTGTGTGAAAGCCATACTTCACCTATCTTGTTGGGAACAGAAAGTTTCTTTTCATTTGGAAACTACTCTCTATACACATATATTTGGAAGTACAAGCACCAACACGGTTTTACAGTGAAAACTGCAGGAAGTTCAAACATGCACTAGGAAACAGACTGAGAAACCAGAGTAAAGGTTTCTCCTGCAACCTTTTCGTTTGTGCTAGATGAACGAACATGTCTCCACGTGCTCAGTTCTCAGAGATAAGTGTGTGTGAAAGCCGTCCTTCACATAATTTGTTGGGAACACAAAGTTTCTTTTCATTTGGAAACTACACTCTATACATATATATATGGGGAGGTAGAAGCACCAACTCAGTTTTACAGTGAAAACTGCAGGAACTTCTAAACGGCACTAGGAAACAGACTGAGAAACCAGAGTAAAATTTCTCCTGCAACCCTTTCCCTTTGTGCTAGATGAACGAATGTCCCTCCACATGCTCAGTTGTGACACATAAGTGTGTGTGAAAGCCGTCCTTCACCTAGCATGTTGGGAACCTGTAGTTCTTTTCAGTTGCAAACTACACTCCATATATATATATGGGGATTTAGTAGCACCAACTCTGTTTTACAGTGAAAATTGCAGGAACTTCAAACCGGCACTAGGAAACAGACTGAGAAACCAGAGTAAAAATTTCTCCTTCAAACCGTTCCCTTTGTGCTAGATGAACGAACGTCTCTCCACGTGCTCATTTCTTAGAGATAAGTGTGTGTGAAAGCCGTCCTTCACCTACCTTGATGGGAACACAAAGTTCCTTTTCATTTGGAAACTACACTCCATACATATTTATGGGGAGGTACTATCTGCAACTCGGTTTTACACTGAAAACTTCAGGAACTTCAAACCGGCACTAGCAAAAAATCTGAGAAACCAGAGTAAAAGATTCTCCTGCAAACCTTCCCTTTGTTCTAAATGAACGAAAGTCTCTCCACATGCTCAGTTCTGAGAGATAAGTGTGTGTGAAAGCCGTACTTCACCTAGCATGTTGGGAACCCAAAGTTCTTTTCAGTTGATAACTACACTCCATACATATTTATGGGGAGCTATGGGCTCCAAATCAGTTTACAGAGAAAACTACAAAAACTTCAAAAAGGCACTAGGAAACAGACTGACAAACCAGAGTAAAAGTTGCTCCTGCAACCCGTTTCTTTTGTGCTAGATGAACGAACGTCTCTCCACATGCTCATTTCTCAGAGATAAGAGTGTGTGAAAGCCGTCCTTCAACTATCTTGTTTGGAACACAAAGTTTCTTTTAATTTGGAAACTACACTCCATAAATATATATGGGGAAGTACTAGCACCAAGTCGGTTTTACAGTGAAAACTCCAGGAACTTCAAACCGGCACTAGGAAACAGACTGAGAAACCAGAGTATAAGTTTCTCTTGCAAACCTTTTACTTTGTGTTAGATGAACGAACGTCTCTCAACATGCTCAGTTCTGAGAGATAAGTGTGTGTGAAAGCTGTCTTTCACCTAGCATGTTGGGAACCTAAAGTTATGTTCAGTTGCAAATTACACTCCATATATATATTTATGGGTATGTACTAGCACCAACTCGGTTTTACAGTGAAAACTGCAGGAACTTCAAACCGGCACTAGGAAACAGACTGAGAAACCCGAGTAAAAGTTTCTCCTGCATCCCGTTCCCTTTGTGATAAATGAACGAACGTCTCTCCACATGCTCATTTCTCAGAGATAAATGTGTGTGAAAGCCGTACTTCACCTATCCTGTTGGGAACACAAAGTTTCTTTTCATTTGGGAACTACACTCCTTACAAATATATGGGGAGGTACTAGCTCCAACTCGGTTTTACACTGAAAACTTCAGGAACTTCAAACCGGCACTAGGAAAAAAAATGAGAAACCAGAGTAAAAGATTCTCCTGCAAAACTTCCCTTTGTTCTAGATGAACGAACGTCTCTCCACATGCTCAGTTCTGAGAGATAAGTGTGTGTGAAAGCCGTACTTCACCTAGCATGTTGGGAACCCAAAGTTCTTTTCAGTAGATAACTACACTCCAAACATACATATCTGGAGCTACCGGCTCCAACTCTGTTTTACAGTGAAAATTACAAAAACTTCAAACCGGCACTAGGAATCATACTGAGAAACCAGAGTAAAATTTTCTCCTGCAACCCGTTCCCGTTATGCTAAATGAATGAACGTCAGTCCACATGCTCATTTCTCAGAGATAGGTGTGTGTGAAAGCCGTCCTTCACCTAGCATGTTGGGATCCTAAAGTTATATTCAGTTGCAAACTACACTCCATATATATATTTATGGTTATGTACTAGCACCAACTCAGTTTTACAGTGAAAACTGCAGGAACTTCAAACCGGCACTAGGAAACAGACTGAGAAACCAGAGTAAAAATTTCTCCTTCAAACAGTTCCCTTTGTGCTAAATGAACGAACGTGTCTCCACGTGCTAATTTCTCAGGGATAAGTGTGTGTGAAAACCGACCTTCGCCTAGCTTGATGGGAACACAAAGTTTATTTTCATTTGGAAACTACACTCCATAAATATATATGGGGAGGTACTAGCTCCAACTCGGTTTTACAGTGAAAAGTTCAGGAACTTCAAACCGGCACTAGGAAAAAGTCTGAGAAACCTGAGTAAAAGTTTCTCCTGCAAACCGTTTCCTTGTGCTAGATGAACGAACGTCTCTCCACATGCTCAGTTCTGAGAGATAAGTGTGTGTGAAAGCCGTCCTTTACCTAGTACATTGGGAACCCAAAGTTCTTTTCACTTGCAAACTACACTCCATACATATATATGTGGAGCTACTGGCTCCAACTCTGTTTTTCAGTGAAAACTACAAAAACTTCAAACCGGCACTAGGAAACAGTCTGAGAAACCAGAGTAAAAGTTTCTCCTGCAAACCGTTCCCTTGTGCTAGTTGAACGAACGTCTCTCCACATGCTCATTTCTCAGAGATAAGAGTGTGTGAAAGCCGTCCTTCAACTATCTTGTTGGGAACACAAAGTTTCTTTTCATTTGGAAACTACATTCCGTCAATATATATGGGGAGGTACTAGCACCAACTCGGTTTTACAGTGAAAACTGCAGGAACTTCAAACCGGCACTAGGAAACAGACTGAGAAACCAGAGTATAAGTTTCTCTTGCAAACCTTTTACTTTGTGTTAGATGAACGAACTTCTCTCCACATGCTCAGTTCTGAGAGATAAGTGTGTGTGAAAGCTGTGTTTCACCTAGCATGTTGGGAACCTAAAGATATGTTCAGTTGCACACTACACTCCATATATATATTTATGGGTATGTACTAGCACCAACTCGGTTTTACAGTGAAAACTGCAGGAACTTCAAACCGGCACTAGGAAACAGACTGAGAAACCCGAGTAAAAGTTTCTCCTGCAACCCGTTCCCTTTGTGATAAATGAACGAACGTCTCTCCACATGCTCATTGCTCAGAGATAAGTGTGTGTGAAAGCCGTACTTCACCTATCTTGTTGGGAACACAAAGTTTCTTTTCATTTGGAAACCTCACTCCTTACAACTATATGGGGAGGTAATAGGTCCAACTCGGTTTTACAGTGAAAGCTTCAGGAACTTCAAACCGGCACTAGGAAAAAAAATGAGACAACAGAGTAAAAGATTCTCCTGCAAAACTTCCCTTTGTTCTAGATGAACGAACGTCTCTCAACATGCTCAGTTCTAAGAGATAAGTGTGTGTGAAAGCCGTACTTCAACTAGCATGTTGGGAACCCAAAGTTCTTTTCAGTTGTTAACTACACTCCATACATACATATGGGGAGCTACGGGCTCCAACTCTGTTTTACTGTGAAAATTACAAAAACTTCAAACCGGCACTAGGAATCATACTGAGAAACCAGAGTAAAATTTTCTCCGGCAAACCGTACCCGTTGTGTTAAATGAACGAACGTCTCTCCACATTCTGAGAAAAACGTGTGTGTGAAAGCCGTCCTTCACCTAGCATGTTGAGAACCCAACTTCTTTTCAGTTGCAAACTACACTCCATACATATATATGGGGAGCTACTGGTTCCAACTCTGTTTTACAGTGAAATTTACAAAAAATTCAAACCGGCACTAGGAAACAAACTGAGAAACCAGAGTAAAAGTTTCTCCTGCAAACCGTTCCCTTGTGCTAGATGAACGAACTTCGCTCCACATGCTCATTTCTCAGAGATAAGTGCGTGTGAAAGCCGTCCTTCAACTATCTTGTTGGGAACACAAAGTTTCTTTTCATTTGGAAACTACTCTCTATAAACTTATATGGGGAAGTACAAGCACCAAATCGGATTTACAGTGAAAACTGCAGGAACTTCTAACCGGCACTAGGAAACAGACTGAGAAACCAGAGTAAAATTTTCTCTTGCAAAACTTTTCCTTTGTGTTAGATGAACGAACTTCTCTCCACATGCTCAGTTCTGAGAGATAAGTGTGTGTGAAAGCCGTCCTTCAACTATCTTGTTGGGAACACAAAGTTTCTTTTCATTTGGAAACTACTCTCTATAAACTTATATGGGGAAGTACAAGCACCAAATCGGATTTACAGTGAAAACTGCAGGAACTTCTAACCGGCACTAGGAAACAGACTGAGAAACCAGAATAAAATTTTCTCTTGCAAAACTTTTCCTTTGTGTTAGATGAACGAACTTCTCTCCACATGCTCAGTTCTGAGAGATAAGTGTGTGTGAAAGCCGTCCTTCACCTAGCTTGTTTGGAACACAAAGTATCTTTTCAGTTGCAAAAAGAACTGCATACATATATATGGGAGGAAATAGTTCCAACTCGGTTTTACAGTGAAAACTGCAGGAACTTTAAACAGGCACTAGGAAGCTGACTGCGAAACCAGAGTAAAAGTTTCTCCTGAAACACGTCCATTTGAGCTAGATGAAAGAACGTCTCTCCACATGCTCATTTCTGATAGATAAGTGTGTGTGAAATCCGACCTTCACCTAGCTTGTTGGGAACACAAAATTCTTTTCAGTTTCAAACTACACTCCATACAAATATATGAGGAGCTAATGGCTCCAACTCGGTTTTATAGTGAATACTGCAGGAACTTCAATCCGACACAATGAAACAGTCTAAGAAACCAGAGTACAGGTTGCACCTGCAACCCGTTCCCTTTGTGCTAAATGAACGAACGTCTCTCCACATGCACAGTTCTGAGAGATAATTGTGTGTGAAAGCCGTCCTTCACCTAGCTTGTTGGGAACACAAAGTTTCTTTTCATTTGGGAACTACACTCCATACATATATATGGGGAGGTTCTAGCACCAACTCTGTTTTACAGTGAAAACTGCTGGAACTTCAAACCGGCACTAGGAAACAGACTGAGAAACCAGAGTAAAAGTTTCTCCTTCAACCCGTTCCCTTTGGGCTAGATGAACGACGTCCCTCCTAATGCTCAGTTCTGAGAGATAAGTGTGTGTGAAAGCCGTCCTTCACCTAGCTTGTTTGGAACACAAAGTATCTTTTAAGTTTCAAAATAATCTCCATACATATATATGGGGATGTACTAGCTCGAACTCGCTTTTACTGTGAAAACTGCCCGAACTTCAAACTGGCACGAGGAAACAGACTGAGAAAGCAGAATAAAAGTTCTCCTGCAACCCGTTCCCTTTGTGCTACATGAACGAAAGTCTCTCCACATGCTCAGTACTCAGTGATAACTGTGTGTGAAAA
The DNA here is from genome assembly GCF_048773025.1 of Camelus bactrianus. Classification (NCBI taxonomy): domain Eukaryota; kingdom Metazoa; phylum Chordata; class Mammalia; order Artiodactyla; family Camelidae; genus Camelus; species Camelus bactrianus. The sequence goes on along the minus strand of NC_133573.1, from coordinate 3,952,486 downwards.
CCTTCATTCACCTAGCTTGTTGGGAACACAAAGATTTTTTTCAATGGAAACTACCCTCCGTACATATATATTGGGAGGTACTAGCACCAACTCGGTTTTACAGTGAAAACTGCAGGAAATTCAAACCGGCACTAGGAAAAACACTGAGAAACCAGAGTAAAAGTTTCTCCTGCAACCCTTTCCATTTGTGCTAGATGATCGAACGTCTCTCTACATGCTCAGTTCTGAGAGATAATTGGGTGTGAATGCCGTCCTTCATCTAGCTTGTTTGGAACACAAAGTATCTTTTAAGTTGCAAAATAAACTCCATACATATATATGGGGAGGTACTAGCTCGAACTCGCTTTTACTGTGAAAACTGCCGGAACTTCAAACTGGCACTAGGAAACAGACTGGGAAAGCAGATTTACAGTTACTCCTGCAATACGTTCCCTTTGTGGTAGATGAAAGAACGTCTCTCCACATGCTCAGTTCTGAGAGATAAGTGTATGTGAAATCTGTCCTTCACCTAGCTTGTTGGGAACACAAAGTTCTTTTCAGTTTCAAACTACACTACATACAAAAATATGTGGAGCTAATGGCTCCAACTCGGTTTTACAGTGAAAACTGCAGGAACTTCAAACCGGTACAATGAAAGAGTCTAAGAACCAGAGTACAGGTTTCTCCTGAAACCCGTTCCCTTTGTGCTAGATGAACTAACGACTCTCCACATGCTCAGTTCTGAGGGAAAAGTGTGTGTGAAAGCCGTCCTTCACCTAGCTTGTTGGGAACACAAAGTTTCTTTTCAGTTGTAAACTACACTGTTTACATATTTATGGGGAGGTTCTAGCTCCAACTCGGTTTTACAGTGAAATCTACAGGAACTACAGTCCGGCACTAATAAACCGACTAAGAAACCAAAGTAAAGTTACACATGTAACCCTTTCTATTTGCGCTAGATGAACGAACGTATCTCCACATGGTCAGTTCTGAGAGATAAGTGTGTGTAAAAGCCATCCTTCACCTAGTTTGTTAGGAACACAAAGTTTCTTTTCAGTTGCAATCTACAATCCATACATATATAAGGGGAGGTACATGCTCCAACTCATTTTTACAGTGAAAATTGCAGGAAATTCAAAACGTCACTAGGAAACAGACTGGGAAACCAGAGTATAAGTTTCTCCTGCAACCTGTTCCCTTTGTGCTAGATGAACGAATGTCTCTCAACATGCTCAGTTCTGAGAGAAAAGTGTGTGTGAAAGCCGTCCTTCACCTAGCTTGTTGGGAACACAAAGTTTCTTTTCAGTTGTAAACTACACTCTTTACATATTTATGGGAAGGTTCTAGCTCCAACTCCGTTTTACAGTGAAATCTACAGGAACTACATTCCGGCACTAATAAACCGACTAACAAACCAGAGTAAAAGTTACACCTGTAACCCGTTCTATTTTCGCTAAATGAACGAACATCTCTCCATATGCTCAGTTCTGAGAGATAAGTGTGTGTGAAAGCCGTCCTTCACCTAGCTTGTTGGGAACACAAAGTTTCTTTTCAGTTGTAAACTACACTCTTTACATATTAATGGGGAGGTTCTAGCTCCAACTCGGTTTTACAGTGAAATCTACAGGAACTACAGTCCGGCACTAATAAACCGACTAAGAAACCAGAGTAAAAGTTACACCTGTAACCCGTTCTATTTTCGCTAGGTGAACGAACGTCTCTCCATATGCTCAGTTCTGAGAGATAAGTGTGTGTGAAAGCCGTCCTTCAATTAGCATGTTGGGAACCTAAAGTTATTTTCAGTTGCAAACTACACTCCATATATATAAATGGGGATGTACTAGCACCAACTCGGTTTTACAGTGAAAACTGCAGGAACTTCAAACCGGCACTAGGAAACAGACTGAGAAACCAGAGTAAAAGTTTCTCCTTCAAGCCGTTCACTTTGTGATAAATGAACGAATGTCTCTCCACATGCTCATTTCTCAGAGATAAGTGTTTGTGAAAGCCGTCCTTCACCTAGCTTGTTGGGAACACAAAGTTTCTTTTCATTAGGAAACTACACTCCATAAATATAAATGGGGAGGTACTAGAACCAACTCGGTTTTACCGTGAAAACTGCAGGAACTTCTAACCGGCACTAGGAAACAGACTGAGAAACCAGAGTAAAAGTTTCTCCTGCAACCCGTTCCCGTTGTGCTAAATGAACGAACGTCAGTCCTCATGCTGATTTCTCAGAGATAAGTTTGTGTTAAAGCCGTCCTTCACCTAACATGTTGGGAACCTAAAGATATGTTCAGTTGCACACTACACTCCATATATATATTTATGGGTATGTACTAGCACCAACTCGGTTTTACAGTGAAAACTGCAGGAACTTCAAACCGGCACTAGGAATCAGACTGAGAAACCAGAGTAAAAGTTTCTCCTGCAACCCGTTCCCTTTGTGATAAATGAACGAATGTCTCTCCACATACTCATTTCTCAGAGATAAGTGTTTGTGAAAGCCGTCCTTCACCTAGCTTGTTGGGAAAACAAAGTTTATTTTCAGTTGCAAACTACACCCCATACATATATATGGGGAGGTACTAGCTGCAACTCGTTTTTACAGTGAAAACTGCACGAACTTAAAACCGGCACTAGGAAACAGACTGAGAAACCAGAGTAAAAGTTTCTCCTGCAAACCGTTCCCTAGTGCTAAATGAACGAACGTCTCTCCACTTGCTCAGTTCTGAGAGATAAGTGTGTGTTAAAGCCGTCCTTCACATATCTTGTTGGGAACACAAAGATTCTTTTCATTTGGAAACTACACCCTATACATATATATGGGGAGATACAAGCACCAACTCGGATTTACACTGAAAACTTCAGGAACTTCAAACCGGCACTAGGAAAAAAACTGAGAAACCAGAGTAAAAGATTCTCCTGCAAACCTTCCCTTTGTTCTAAATGAACGAACTTCTCTCCACATGCTCAGTTCTGAGAGATAAGTGTGTGTGAAAGCCGTACTTCACCTAGCATGTTGGGAACCCAAAGTTCTTTTCTGTTGATAACTATACTCCATACATATATATGGGGAGCTACGGGCTTCAAATCTGTTTTACACAGAAAACTACAAAAACTTCAAAAAGGCACTAGGAAACAGACTGACAAACCAGAGTAAAAGTTGCTCCTGCAACCCGTTTTCTTTGTGCTAGATGAACGAACGTCTCTCCACTTGCTCAGTTCTGAGAGATAAGTGTGTGTGAAAGCCGTCCTTCACCCAGCTTGTTGGGAACACAAAGTTTCTTTTCAGTTGCAAACTCCATTCCATACATATATATGGGGAGGTACTAGCTCCAACTCGGTTTGACAGTGAAAACTGCAGGAACTTCAAACCGGCACTAGGAAACAGACTGAGAAACCACAGTATAAGTTTCTCTTGCAAACCTTTTACTTTGTGTTAGATGAACGAAATTATCTCCACATGCTCAGTTCTGAGAGATAATTGTGTGTGAAAGCTCTCCTTCACCTAGCATGTTAGGAACCTAAAGATATGTTCAGTTGCACACTACACTCCATATATATATTTATGGGTATGTACTAGCACCAACTCGATTTTACAGTGAAAACTGCAGGAACTTCAATCCGGGACTAGGAATCAGACTGAGAAACCAGAGTAAAAGTTTCTCCTGCAACCCGTTCCCTTTGTGATAAATGAACGAACGTCTCTCCACATGCTCATTTCTCAGAGATAAGTGTGTGTGAAAGCCATACTTCACCTATCTTGTTGGGAACAGAAAGTTTCTTTTCATTTGGAAACTACTCTCTATACACATATATTTGGAAGTACAAGCACCAACACGGTTTTACAGTGAAAACTGCAGGAAGTTCAAACATGCACTAGGAAACAGACTGAGAAACCAGAGTAAAGGTTTCTCCTGCAACCTTTTCGTTTGTGCTAGATGAACGAACATGTCTCCACGTGCTCAGTTCTCAGAGATAAGTGTGTGTGAAAGCCGTCCTTCACATAATTTGTTGGGAACACAAAGTTTCTTTTCATTTGGAAACTACACTCTATACATATATATATGGGGAGGTAGAAGCACCAACTCAGTTTTACAGTGAAAACTGCAGGAACTTCTAAACGGCACTAGGAAACAGACTGAGAAACCAGAGTAAAATTTCTCCTGCAACCCTTTCCCTTTGTGCTAGATGAACGAATGTCCCTCCACATGCTCAGTTGTGACACATAAGTGTGTGTGAAAGCCGTCCTTCACCTAGCATGTTGGGAACCTGTAGTTCTTTTCAGTTGCAAACTACACTCCATATATATATATGGGGATTTAGTAGCACCAACTCTGTTTTACAGTGAAAATTGCAGGAACTTCAAACCGGCACTAGGAAACAGACTGAGAAACCAGAGTAAAAATTTCTCCTTCAAACCGTTCCCTTTGTGCTAGATGAACGAACGTCTCTCCACGTGCTCATTTCTTAGAGATAAGTGTGTGTGAAAGCCGTCCTTCACCTACCTTGATGGGAACACAAAGTTCCTTTTCATTTGGAAACTACACTCCATACATATTTATGGGGAGGTACTATCTGCAACTCGGTTTTACACTGAAAACTTCAGGAACTTCAAACCGGCACTAGGAAAAAATCTGAGAAACCAGAGTAAAAGATTCTCCTGCAAACCTTCCCTTTGTTCTAAATGAACGAAAGTCTCTCCACATGCTCAGTTCTGAGAGATAAGTGTGTGTGAAAGCCGTACTTCACCTAGCATGTTGGGAACCCAAAGTTCTTTTCAGTTGATAACTACACTCCATACATATTTATGGGGAGCTATGGGCTCCAAATCAGTTTACAGAGAAAACTACAAAAACTTCAAAAAGGCACTAGGAAACAGACTGACAAACCAGAGTAAAAGTTGCTCCTGCAACCCGTTTCTTTTGTGCTAGATGAACGAACGTCTCTCCACATGCTCATTTCTCAGAGATAAGAGTGTGTGAAAGCCGTCCTTCAACTATCTTGTTTGGAACACAAAGTTTCTTTTAATTTGGAAACTACACTCCATAAATATATATGGGGAAGTACTAGCACCAAGTCGGTTTTACAGTGAAAACTCCAGGAACTTCAAACCGGCACTAGGAAACAGACTGAGAAACCAGAGTATAAGTTTCTCTTGCAAACCTTTTACTTTGTGTTAGATGAACGAACGTCTCTCAACATGCTCAGTTCTGAGAGATAAGTGTGTGTGAAAGCTGTCTTTCACCTAGCATGTTGGGAACCTAAAGTTATGTTCAGTTGCAAATTACACTCCATATATATATTTATGGGTATGTACTAGCACCAACTCGGTTTTACAGTGAAAACTGCAGGAACTTCAAACCGGCACTAGGAAACAGACTGAGAAACCCGAGTAAAAGTTTCTCCTGCATCCCGTTCCCTTTGTGATAAATGAACGAACGTCTCTCCACATGCTCATTTCTCAGAGATAAATGTGTGTGAAAGCCGTACTTCACCTATCCTGTTGGGAACACAAAGTTTCTTTTCATTTGGGAACTACACTCCTTACAAATATATGGGGAGGTACTAGCTCCAACTCGGTTTTACACTGAAAACTTCAGGAACTTCAAACCGGCACTAGGAAAAAAAATGAGAAACCAGAGTAAAAGATTCTCCTGCAAAACTTCCCTTTGTTCTAGATGAACGAACGTCTCTCCACATGCTCAGTTCTGAGAGATAAGTGTGTGTGAAAGCCGTACTTCACCTAGCATGTTGGGAACCCAAAGTTCTTTTCAGTAGATAACTACACTCCAAACATACATATCTGGAGCTACCGGCTCCAACTCTGTTTTACAGTGAAAATTACAAAAACTTCAAACCGGCACTAGGAATCATACTGAGAAACCAGAGTAAAATTTTCTCCTGCAACCCGTTCCCGTTATGCTAAATGAATGAACGTCAGTCCACATGCTCATTTCTCAGAGATAGGTGTGTGTGAAAGCCGTCCTTCACCTAGCATGTTGGGATCCTAAAGTTATATTCAGTTGCAAACTACACTCCATATATATATTTATGGTTATGTACTAGCACCAACTCAGTTTTACAGTGAAAACTGCAGGAACTTCAAACCGGCACTAGGAAACAGACTGAGAAACCAGAGTAAAAATTTCTCCTTCAAACAGTTCCCTTTGTGCTAAATGAACGAACGTGTCTCCACGTGCTAATTTCTCAGGGATAAGTGTGTGTGAAAACCGACCTTCGCCTAGCTTGATGGGAACACAAAGTTTATTTTCATTTGGAAACTACACTCCATAAATATATATGGGGAGGTACTAGCTCCAACTCGGTTTTACAGTGAAAAGTTCAGGAACTTCAAACCGGCACTAGGAAAAAGTCTGAGAAACCTGAGTAAAAGTTTCTCCTGCAAACCGTTTCCTTGTGCTAGATGAACGAACGTCTCTCCACATGCTCAGTTCTGAGAGATAAGTGTGTGTGAAAGCCGTCCTTTACCTAGTACATTGGGAACCCAAAGTTCTTTTCACTTGCAAACTACACTCCATACATATATATGTGGAGCTACTGGCTCCAACTCTGTTTTTCAGTGAAAACTACAAAAACTTCAAACCGGCACTAGGAAACAGTCTGAGAAACCAGAGTAAAAGTTTCTCCTGCAAACCGTTCCCTTGTGCTAGTTGAACGAACGTCTCTCCACATGCTCATTTCTCAGAGATAAGAGTGTGTGAAAGCCGTCCTTCAACTATCTTGTTGGGAACACAAAGTTTCTTTTCATTTGGAAACTACATTCCGTCAATATATATGGGGAGGTACTAGCACCAACTCGGTTTTACAGTGAAAACTGCAGGAACTTCAAACCGGCACTAGGAAACAGACTGAGAAACCAGAGTATAAGTTTCTCTTGCAAACCTTTTACTTTGTGTTAGATGAACGAACTTCTCTCCACATGCTCAGTTCTGAGAGATAAGTGTGTGTGAAAGCTGTGTTTCACCTAGCATGTTGGGAACCTAAAGATATGTTCAGTTGCACACTACACTCCATATATATATTTATGGGTATGTACTAGCACCAACTCGGTTTTACAGTGAAAACTGCAGGAACTTCAAACCGGCACTAGGAAACAGACTGAGAAACCCGAGTAAAAGTTTCTCCTGCAACCCGTTCCCTTTGTGATAAATGAACGAACGTCTCTCCACATGCTCATTGCTCAGAGATAAGTGTGTGTGAAAGCCGTACTTCACCTATCTTGTTGGGAACACAAAGTTTCTTTTCATTTGGAAACCTCACTCCTTACAACTATATGGGGAGGTAATAGGTCCAACTCGGTTTTACAGTGAAAGCTTCAGGAACTTCAAACCGGCACTAGGAAAAAAAATGAGACAACAGAGTAAAAGATTCTCCTGCAAAACTTCCCTTTGTTCTAGATGAACGAACGTCTCTCAACATGCTCAGTTCTAAGAGATAAGTGTGTGTGAAAGCCGTACTTCAACTAGCATGTTGGGAACCCAAAGTTCTTTTCAGTTGTTAACTACACTCCATACATACATATGGGGAGCTACGGGCTCCAACTCTGTTTTACTGTGAAAATTACAAAAACTTCAAACCGGCACTAGGAATCATACTGAGAAACCAGAGTAAAATTTTCTCCGGCAAACCGTACCCGTTGTGTTAAATGAACGAACGTCTCTCCACATTCTGAGAAAAACGTGTGTGTGAAAGCCGTCCTTCACCTAGCATGTTGAGAACCCAACTTCTTTTCAGTTGCAAACTACACTCCATACATATATATGGGGAGCTACTGGTTCCAACTCTGTTTTACAGTGAAATTTACAAAAAATTCAAACCGGCACTAGGAAACAAACTGAGAAACCAGAGTAAAAGTTTCTCCTGCAAACCGTTCCCTTGTGCTAGATGAACGAACTTCGCTCCACATGCTCATTTCTCAGAGATAAGTGCGTGTGAAAGCCGTCCTTCAACTATCTTGTTGGGAACACAAAGTTTCTTTTCATTTGGAAACTACTCTCTATAAACTTATATGGGGAAGTACAAGCACCAAATCGGATTTACAGTGAAAACTGCAGGAACTTCTAACCGGCACTAGGAAACAGACTGAGAAACCAGAGTAAAATTTTCTCTTGCAAAACTTTTCCTTTGTGTTAGATGAACGAACTTCTCTCCACATGCTCAGTTCTGAGAGATAAGTGTGTGTGAAAGCCGTCCTTCAACTATCTTGTTGGGAACACAAAGTTTCTTTTCATTTGGAAACTACTCTCTATAAACTTATATGGGGAAGTACAAGCACCAAATCGGATTTACAGTGAAAACTGCAGGAACTTCTAACCGGCACTAGGAAACAGACTGAGAAACCAGAATAAAATTTTCTCTTGCAAAACTTTTCCTTTGTGTTAGATGAACGAACTTCTCTCCACATGCTCAGTTCTGAGAGATAAGTGTGTGTGAAAGCCGTCCTTCACCTAGCTTGTTTGGAACACAAAGTATCTTTTCAGTTGCAAAAAGAACTGCATACATATATATGGGAGGAAATAGTTCCAACTCGGTTTTACAGTGAAAACTGCAGGAACTTTAAACAGGCACTAGGAAGCTGACTGCGAAACCAGAGTAAAAGTTTCTCCTGAAACACGTCCATTTGAGCTAGATGAAAGAACGTCTCTCCACATGCTCATTTCTGATAGATAAGTGTGTGTGAAATCCGACCTTCACCTAGCTTGTTGGGAACACAAAATTCTTTTCAGTTTCAAACTACACTCCATACAAATATATGAGGAGCTAATGGCTCCAACTCGGTTTTATAGTGAATACTGCAGGAACTTCAATCCGACACAATGAAACAGTCTAAGAAACCAGAGTACAGGTTGCACCTGCAACCCGTTCCCTTTGTGCTAAATGAACGAACGTCTCTCCACATGCACAGTTCTGAGAGATAATTGTGTGTGAAAGCCGTCCTTCACCTAGCTTGTTGGGAACACAAAGTTTCTTTTCATTTGGGAACTACACTCCATACATATATATGGGGAGGTTCTAGCACCAACTCTGTTTTACAGTGAAAACTGCTGGAACTTCAAACCGGCACTAGGAAACAGACTGAGAAACCAGAGTAAAAGTTTCTCCTTCAACCCGTTCCCTTTGGGCTAGATGAACGACGTCCCTCCTAATGCTCAGTTCTGAGAGATAAGTGTGTGTGAAAGCCGTCCTTCACCTAGCTTGTTTGGAACACAAAGTATCTTTTAAGTTTCAAAATAATCTCCATACATATATATGGGGATGTACTAGCTCGAACTCGCTTTTACTGTGAAAACTGCCCGAACTTCAAACTGGCACGAGGAAACAGACTGAGAAAGCAGAATAAAAGTTCTCCTGCAACCCGTTCCCTTTGTGCTACATGAACGAAAGTCTCTCCACATGCTCAGTACTCAGTGATAACTGTGTGTGAAAACCTTCATTCACCTAGCTTGTTGGGAACACAAAGATTTTTTTCAATGGAAACTACCCTCCGTACATATATATTGGGAGGTACTAGCACCAACTCGGTTTTACAGTGAAAACTGCAGGAAATTCAAACCGGCACTAGGAAAAACACTGAGAAACCAGAGTAAAAGTTTCTCCTGCAACCCTTTCCATTTGTGCTAGATGATCGAACGTCTCTCTACATGCTCAGTTCTGAGAGATAATTGGGTGTGAATGCCGTCCTTCATCTAGCTTGTTTGGAACACAAAGTATCTTTTAAGTTGCAAAATAAACTCCATACATATATATGGGGAGGTACTAGCTCGAACTCGCTTTTACTGTGAAAACTGCCGGAACTTCAAACTGGCACTAGGAAACAGACTGGGAAAGCAGATTTACAGTTACTCCTGCAATACGTTCCCTTTGTGGTAGATGAAAGAACGTCTCTCCACATGCTCAGTTCTGAGAGATAAGTGTATGTGAAATCTGTCCTTCACCTAGCTTGTTGGGAACACAAAGTTCTTTTCAGTTTCAAACTACACTACATACAAAAATATGTGGAGCTAATGGCTCCAACTCGGTTTTACAGTGAAAACTGCAGGAACTTCAAACCGGTACAATGAAAGAGTCTAAGAACCAGAGTACAGGTTTCTCCTGAAACCCGTTCCCTTTGTGCTAGATGAACTAACGACTCTCCACATGCTCAGTTCTGAGGGAAAAGTGTGTGTGAAAGCCGTCCTTCACCTAGCTTGTTGGGAACACAAAGTTTCTTTTCAGTTGTAAACTACACTGTTTACATATTTATGGGGAGGTTCTAGCTCCAACTCGGTTTTACAGTGAAATCTACAGGAACTACAGTCCGGCACTAATAAACCGACTAAGAAACCAAAGTAAAGTTACACATGTAACCCTTTCTATTTGCGCTAGATGAACGAACGTATCTCCACATGGTCAGTTCTGAGAGATAAGTGTGTGTAAAAGCCATCCTTCACCTAGTTTGTTAGGAACACAAAGTTTCTTTTCAGTTGCAATCTACAATCCATACATATATAAGGGGAGGTACATGCTCCAACTCATTTTTACAGTGAAAATTGCAGGAAATTCAAAACGTCACTAGGAAACAGACTGGGAAACCAGAGTATAAGTTTCTCCTGCAACCTGTTCCCTTTGTGCTAGATGAACGAATGTCTCTCAACATGCTCAGTTCTGAGAGAAAAGTGTGTGTGAAAGCCGTCCTTCACCTAGCTTGTTGGGAACACAAAGTTTCTTTTCAGTTGTAAACTACACTCTTTACATATTTATGGGAAGGTTCTAGCTCCAACTCCGTTTTACAGTGAAATCTACAGGAACTACATTCCGGCACTAATAAACCGACTAACAAACCAGAGTAAAAGTTACACCTGTAACCCGTTCTATTTTCGCTAAATGAACGAACATCTCTCCATATGCTCAGTTCTGAGAGATAAGTGTGTGTGAAAGCCGTCCTTCACCTAGCTTGTTGGGAACACAAAGTTTCTTTTCAGTTGTAAACTACACTCTTTACATATTAATGGGGAGGTTCTAGCTCCAACTCGGTTTTACAGTGAAATCTACAGGAACTACAGTCCGGCACTAATAAACCGACTAAGAAACCAGAGTAAAAGTTACACCTGTAACCCGTTCTATTTTCGCTAGGTGAACGAACGTCTCTCCATATGCTCAGTTCTGAGAGATAAGTGTGTGTGAAAGCCGTCCTTCAATTAGCATGTTGGGAACCTAAAGTTATTTTCAGTTGCAAACTACACTCCATATATATAAATGGGGATGTACTAGCACCAACTCGGTTTTACAGTGAAAACTGCAGGAACTTCAAACCGGCACTAGGAAACAGACTGAGAAACCAGAGTAAAAGTTTCTCCTTCAAGCCGTTCACTTTGTGATAAATGAACGAATGTCTCTCCACATGCTCATTTCTCAGAGATAAGTGTTTGTGAAAGCCGTCCTTCACCTAGCTTGTTGGGAACACAAAGTTTCTTTTCATTAGGAAACTACACTCCATAAATATAAATGGGGAGGTACTAGAACCAACTCGGTTTTACCGTGAAAACTGCAGGAACTTCTAACCGGCACTAGGAAACAGACTGAGAAACCAGAGTAAAAGTTTCTCCTGCAACCCGTTCCCGTTGTGCTAAATGAACGAACGTCAGTCCTCATGCTGATTTCTCAGAGATAAGTTTGTGTTAAAGCCGTCCTTCACCTAACATGTTGGGAACCTAAAGATATGTTCAGTTGCACACTACACTCCATATATATATTTATGGGTATGTACTAGCACCAACTCGGTTTTACAGTGAAAACTGCAGGAACTTCAAACCGGCACTAGGAATCAGACTGAGAAACCAGAGTAAAAGTTTCTCCTGCAACCCGTTCCCTTTGTGATAAATGAACGAATGTCTCTCCACATACTCATTTCTCAGAGATAAGTGTTTGTGAAAGCCGTCCTTCACCTAGCTTGTTGGGAAAACAAAGTTTATTTTCAGTTGCAAACTACACCCCATACATATATATGGGGAGGTACTAGCTGCAACTCGTTTTTACAGTGAAAACTGCACGAACTTAAAACCGGCACTAGGAAACAGACTGAGAAACCAGAGTAAAAGTTTCTCCTGCAAACCGTTCCCTAGTGCTAAATGAACGAACGTCTCTCCACTTGCTCAGTTCTGAGAGATAAGTGTGTGTTAAAGCCGTCCTTCACATATCTTGTTGGGAACACAAAGATTCTTTTCATTTGGAAACTACACCCTATACATATATATGGGGAGATACAAGCACCAACTCGGATTTACACTGAAAACTTCAGGAACTTCAAACCGGCACTAGGAAAAAAACTGAGAAACCAGAGTAAAAGATTCTCCTGCAAACCTTCCCTTTGTTCTAAATGAACGAACTTCTCTCCACATGCTCAGTTCTGAGAGATAAGTGTGTGTGAAAGCCGTACTTCACCTAGCATGTTGGGAACCCAAAGTTCTTTTCTGTTGATAACTATACTCCATACATATATATGGGGAGCTACGGGCTTCAAATCTGTTTTACACAGAAAACTACAAAAACTTCAAAAAGGCACTAGGAAACAGACTGACAAACCAGAGTAAAAGTTGCTCCTGCAACCCGTTTTCTTTGTGCTAGATGAACGAACGTCTCTCCACTTGCTCAGTTCTGAGAGATAAGTGTGTGTGAAAGCCGTCCTTCACCCAGCTTGTTGGGAACACAAAGTTTCTTTTCAGTTGCAAACTCCATTCCATACATATATATGGGGAGGTACTAGCTCCAACTCGGTTTGACAGTGAAAACTGCAGGAACTTCAAACCGGCACTAGGAAACAGACTGAGAAACCACAGTATAAGTTTCTCTTGCAAACCTTTTACTTTGTGTTAGATGAACGAAATTATCTCCACATGCTCAGTTCTGAGAGATAATTGTGTGTGAAAGCTCTCCTTCACCTAGCATGTTAGGAACCTAAAGATATGTTCAGTTGCACACTACACTCCATATATATATTTATGGGTATGTACTAGCACCAACTCGATTTTACAGTGAAAACTGCAGGAACTTCAATCCGGGACTAGGAATCAGACTGAGAAACCAGAGTAAAAGTTTCTCCTGCAACCCGTTCCCTTTGTGATAAATGAACGAACGTCTCTCCACATGCTCATTTCTCAGAGATAAGTGTGTGTGAAAGCCATACTTCACCTATCTTGTTGGGAACAGAAAGTTTCTTTTCATTTGGAAACTACTCTCTATACACATATATTTGGAAGTACAAGCACCAACACGGTTTTACAGTGAAAACTGCAGGAAGTTCAAACATGCACTAGGAAACAGACTGAGAAACCAGAGTAAAGGTTTCTCCTGCAACCTTTTCGTTTGTGCTAGATGAACGAACATGTCTCCACGTGCTCAGTTCTCAGAGATAAGTGTGTGTGAAAGCCGTCCTTCACATAATTTGTTGGGAACACAAAGTTTCTTTTCATTTGGAAACTACACTCTATACATATATATATGGGGAGGTAGAAGCACCAACTCAGTTTTACAGTGAAAACTGCAGGAACTTCTAAACGGCACTAGGAAACAGACTGAGAAACCAGAGTAAAATTTCTCCTGCAACCCTTTCCCTTTGTGCTAGATGAACGAATGTCCCTCCACATGCTCAGTTGTGACACATAAGTGTGTGTGAAAGCCGTCCTTCACCTAGCATGTTGGGAACCTGTAGTTCTTTTCAGTTGCAAACTACACTCCATATATATATATGGGGATTTAGTAGCACCAACTCTGTTTTACAGTGAAAATTGCAGGAACTTCAAACCGGCACTAGGAAACAGACTGAGAAACCAGAGTAAAAATTTCTCCTTCAAACCGTTCCCTTTGTGCTAGATGAACGAACGTCTCTCCACGTGCTCATTTCTTAGAGATAAGTGTGTGTGAAAGCCGTCCTTCACCTACCTTGATGGGAACACAAAGTTCCTTTTCATTTGGAAACTACACTCCATACATATTTATGGGGAGGTACTATCTGCAACTCGGTTTTACACTGAAAACTTCAGGAACTTCAAACCGGCACTAGGAAAAAATCTGAGAAACCAGAGTAAAAGATTCTCCTGCAAACCTTCCCTTTGTTCTAAATGAACGAAAGTCTCTCCACATGCTCAGTTCTGAGAGATAAGTGTGTGTGAAAGCCGTACTTCACCTAGCATGTTGGGAACCCAAAGTTCTTTTCAGTTGATAACTACACTCCATACATATTTATGGGGAGCTATGGGCTCCAAATCAGTTTACAGAGAAAACTACAAAAACTTCAAAAAGGCACTAGGAAACAGACTGACAAACCAGAGTAAAAGTTGCTCCTGCAACCCGTTTCTTTTGTGCTAGATGAACGAACGTCTCTCCACATGCTCATTTCTCAGAGATAAGAGTGTGTGAAAGCCGTCCTTCAACTATCTTGTTTGGAACACAAAGTTTCTTTTAATTTGGAAACTACACTCCATAAATATATATGGGGAAGTACTAGCACCAAGTCGGTTTTACAGTGAAAACTCCAGGAACTTCAAACCGGCACTAGGAAACAGACTGAGAAACCAGAGTATAAGTTTCTCTTGCAAACCTTTTACTTTGTGTTAGATGAACGAACGTCTCTCAACATGCTCAGTTCTGAGAGATAAGTGTGTGTGAAAGCTGTCTTTCACCTAGCATGTTGGGAACCTAAAGTTATGTTCAGTTGCAAATTACACTCCATATATATATTTATGGGTATGTACTAGCACCAACTCGGTTTTACAGTGAAAACTGCAGGAACTTCAAACCGGCACTAGGAAACAGACTGAGAAACCCGAGTAAAAGTTTCTCCTGCATCCCGTTCCCTTTGTGATAAATGAACGAACGTCTCTCCACATGCTCATTTCTCAGAGATAAATGTGTGTGAAAGCCGTACTTCACCTATCCTGTTGGGAACACAAAGTTTCTTTTCATTTGGGAACTACACTCCTTACAAATATATGGGGAGGTACTAGCTCCAACTCGGTTTTACACTGAAAACTTCAGGAACTTCAAACCGGCACTAGGAAAAAAAATGAGAAACCAGAGTAAAAGATTCTCCTGCAAAACTTCCCTTTGTTCTAGATGAACGAACGTCTCTCCACATGCTCAGTTCTGAGAGATAAGTGTGTGTGAAAGCCGTACTTCACCTAGCATGTTGGGAACCCAAAGTTCTTTTCAGTAGATAACTACACTCCAAACATACATATCTGGAGCTACCGGCTCCAACTCTGTTTTACAGTGAAAATTACAAAAACTTCAAACCGGCACTAGGAATCATACTGAGAAACCAGAGTAAAATTTTCTCCTGCAACCCGTTCCCGTTATGCTAAATGAATGAACGTCAGTCCACATGCTCATTTCTCAGAGATAGGTGTGTGTGAAAGCCGTCCTTCACCTAGCATGTTGGGATCCTAAAGTTATATTCAGTTGCAAACTACACTCCATATATATATTTATGGTTATGTACTAGCACCAACTCAGTTTTACAGTGAAAACTGCAGGAACTTCAAACCGGCACTAGGAAACAGACTGAGAAACCAGAGTAAAAATTTCTCCTTCAAACAGTTCCCTTTGTGCTAAATGAACGAACGTGTCTCCACGTGCTAATTTCTCAGGGATAAGTGTGTGTGAAAACCGACCTTCGCCTAGCTTGATGGGAACACAAAGTTTATTTTCATTTGGAAACTACACTCCATAAATATATATGGGGAGGTACTAGCTCCAACTCGGTTTTACAGTGAAAAGTTCAGGAACTTCAAACCGGCACTAGGAAAAAGTCTGAGAAACCTGAGTAAAAGTTTCTCCTGCAAACCGTTTCCTTGTGCTAGATGAACGAACGTCTCTCCACATGCTCAGTTCTGAGAGATAAGTGTGTGTGAAAGCCGTCCTTTACCTAGTACATTGGGAACCCAAAGTTCTTTTCACTTGCAAACTACACTCCATACATATATATGTGGAGCTACTGGCTCCAACTCTGTTTTTCAGTGAAAACTACAAAAACTTCAAACCGGCACTAGGAAACAGTCTGAGAAACCAGAGTAAAAGTTTCTCCTGTAAACCGTTCCCTTGTGCTAGTTGAACGAACGTCTCTCCACATGCTCATTTCTCAGAGATAAGAGTGTGTGAAAGCCGTCCTTCAACTATCTTGTTGGGAACACAAAGTTTCTTTTCATTTGGAAACTACATTCCGTCAATATATATGGGGAGGTACTAGCACCAACTCGGTTTTACAGTGAAAACTGCAGGAACTTCAAACCGGCACTAGGAAACAGACTGAGAAACCACAGTATAAGTTTCTCTTGCAAACCTTTTACTTTGTGTTAGATGAACGAACTTCTCTCCACATGCTCAGTTCTGAGAGATAAGTGTGTGTGAAAGCTGTCTTTCACCTAGCATGTTGGGAACCTAAAGATATGTTCAGTTGCACACTACACTCCATATATATATTTATGGGTATGTACTAGCACCAACTCGGTTTTACAGTGAAAACTGCAGGAACTTCAAACCGGCACTAGGAAACAGACTGAGAAACCCGAGTAAAAGTTTCTCCTGCAACCCGTTCCCTTTGTGATAAATGAACGAACGTCTCTCCACATGCTCATTGCTGAGAGATAAGTGTGTGTGAAAGCCGTACTTCACCTATCTTGTTGGGAACACAAAGTTTCTTTTCATTTGGAAACCTCACTCCTTACAACTATATGGGGAGGTAATAGGTCCAACTCGGTTTTACAGTGAAAGCTTCAGGAACTTCAAACCGGCACTAGGAAAAAAAATGAGACAACAGAGTAAAAGATTCTCCTGCAAAACTTCCCTTTGTTCTAGATGAACGAACGTCTCTCAACATGCTCAGTTCTAAGAGATAAGTGTGTGTGAAAGCCGTACTTCAACTAGCATGTTGGGAACCCAAAGTTCTTTTCAGTTGTTAACTACACTCCATACATACATATGGGGAGCTACGGGCTCCAACTCTGTTTTACTGTGAAAATTACAAAAACTTCAAACCGGCACTAGGAATCATACTGAGAAACCAGAGTAAAATTTTCTCCGGCAAACCGTACCCGTTGTGTTAAATGAACGAACGTCTCTCCACATTCTGAGAAAAACGTGTGTGTGAAAGCCGTCCTTCACCTAGCATGTTGAGAACCCAACTTCTTTTCAGTTGCAAACTACACTCCATACATATATATGGGGAGCTACTGGTTCCAACTCTGTTTTACAGTGAAATTTACAAAAAATTCAAACCGGCACTAGGAAACAAACTGAGAAACCAGAGTAAAAGTTTCTCCTGCAAACCGTTCCGTTGTGCTAGATGAACGAACTTCGCTCCACATGCTCATTTCTCAGAGATAAGTGCGTGTGAAAGCCGTCCTTCAACTATCTTGTTGGGAACACAAAGTTTCTTTTCATTTGGAAACTACTCTCTATAAACTTATATGGGGAAGTACAAGCACCAAATCGGATTTACAGTGAAAACTGCAGGAACTTCTAACCGGCACTAGGAAACAGACTGAGAAACCAGAGTAAAATTTTCTCTTGCAAAACTTTTCCTTTGTGTTAGATGAACGAACTTCTCTCCACATGCTCAGTTCTGAGAGATAAGTGTGTGTGAAAGCCGTCCTTCACCTAGCTTGTTTGGAACACAAAGTATCTTTTCAGTTGCAAAAAGAACTGCATACATATATATGGGAGGAAATAGTTCCAACTCGGTTTTACAGTGAAAACTGCAGGAACTTTAAACAGGCACTAGGAAGCTGACTGCGAAACCAGAGTAAAAGTTTCTCCTGAAACACGTCCATTTGAGCTAGATGAAAGAACGTCTCTCCACATGCTCATTTCTGATAGATAAGTGTGTGTGAAATCCGACCTTCACCTAGCTTGTTGGGAACACAAAATTCTTTTCAGTTTCAAACTACACTCCATACAAATATATGAGGAGCTAATGGCTCCAACTCGGTTTTATAGTGAATACTGCAGGAACTTCAATCCGACACAATGAAACAGTCTAAGAAACCAGAGTACAGGTTGCACCTGCAACCCGTTCCCTTTGTGCTAAATGAACGAACGTCTCTCCACATGCACAGTTCTGAGAGATAATTGTGTGTGAAAGCCGTCCTTCACCTAGCTTGTTGGGAACACAAAGTTTCTTTTCATTTGGGAACTACACTCCATACATATATATGGGGAGGTTCTAGCACCAACTCTGTTTTACAGTGAAAACTGCTGGAACTTCAAACCGGCACTAGGAAACAGACTGAGAAACCAGAGTAAAAGTTTCTCCTTCAACCCGTTCCCTTTGGGCTAGATGAACGACGTCCCTCCTAATGCTCAGTTCTGAGAGATAAGTGTGTGTGAAAGCCGTCCTTCACCTAGCTTGTTTGGAACACAAAGTATCTTTTAAGTTTCAAAATAATCTCCATACATATATATGGGGATGTACTAGCTCGAACTCGCTTTTACTGTGAAAACTGCCCGAACTTCAAACTGGCACGAGGAAACAGACTGAGAAAGCAGAATAAAAGTTCTCCTGCAACCCGTTCCCTTTGTGCTACATGAACGAAAGTCTCTCCACATGCTCAGTACTCAGTGATAACTGTGTGTGAAAACCTTCATTCACCTAGCTTGTTGGGAACACAAAGATTTTTTTCAATGGAAACTACCCTCCGTACATATATATTGGGAGGTACTAGCACCAACTCGGTTTTACAGTGAAAACTGCAGGAAATTCAAACCGGCACTAGGAAAAACACTGAGAAACCAGAGTAAAAGTTTCTCCTGCAACCCTTTCCATTTGTGCTAGATGATCGAACGTCTCTCCACATGCTCAGTTCTGAGAGATAATTGGGTGTGAATGCCGTCCTTCATCTAGCTTGTTTGGAACACAAAGTATCTTTTAAGTTGCAAAATAAACTCCATACATATATATGGGGAGGTACTAGCTCGAACTCGCTTTTACTGTGAAAACTGCCGGAACTTCAAACTGGCACTAGGAAACAGACTGGGAAAGCAGATTTACAGTTACTCCTGCAATACGTTCCCTTTGTGGTAGATGAAAGAACGTCTCTCCACATGCTCAGTTCTGAGAGATAAGTGTATGTGAAATCTGTCCTTCACCTAGCTTGTTGGGAACACAAAGTTCTTTTCAGTTTCAAACTACACTACATACAAAAATATGTGGAGCTAATGGCTCCAACTCGGTTTTACAGTGAAAACTGCAGGAACTTCAAACCGGTACAATGAAAGAGTCTAAGAACCAGAGTACAGGTTTCTCCTGAAACCCGTTCCCTTTGTGCTAGATGAACTAACGACTCTCCACATGCTCAGTTCTGAGGGAAAAGTGTGTGTGAAAGCCGTCCTTCACCTAGCTTGTTGGGAACACAATGTTTCTTTTCAGTTGTAAACTACACTGTTTACATATTTATGGGGAGGTTCTAGCTCCAACTCGGTTTTACAGTGAAATCTACAGGAACTACAGTCCGGCACTAATAAACCGACTAAGAAACCAAAGTAAAGTTACACATGTAACCCTTTCTATTTGCGCTAGATGAACGAACGTATCTCCACATGGTCAGTTCTGAGAGATAAGTGTGTGTAAAAGCCATCCTTCACCTAGTTTGTTAGGAACACAAAGTTTCTTTTCAGTTGCAATCTACAATCCATACATATATAAGGGGAGGTACATGCTCCAACTCATTTTTACAGTGAAAATTGCAGGAAATTCAAAACGTCACTAGGAAACAGACTGGGAAACCAGAGTATAAGTTTCTCCTGCAACCTGTTCCCTTTGTGCTAGATGAACGAATGTCTCTCAACATGCTCAGTTCTGAGAGAAAAGTGTGTGTGAAAGCCGTCCTTCACCTAGCTTGTTGGGAACACAAAGTTTCTTTTCAGTTGTAAACTACACTCTTTACATATTTATGGGAAGGTTCTAGCTCCAACTCCGTTTTACAGTGAAATCTACAGGAACTACATTCCGGCACTAATAAACCGACTAAGAAACCAGAGTAAAAGTTACACCTGTAACCCGTTCTATTTTCGCTAAATGAACGAACATCTCTCCATATGCTCAGTTCTGAGAGATAAGTGTGTGTGAAAGCCGTCCTTCACCTAGCTTGTTGGGAACACAAAGTTTCTTTTCAGTTGTAAACTACACTCTTTACATATTAATGGGGAGGTTCTAGCTCCAACTCGGTTTTACAGTGAAATCTACAGGAACTACAGTCCGGCACTAATAAACCGACTAAGAAACCAGAGTAAAAGTTACACCTGTAACCCGTTCTATTTTCGCTAGGTGAACGAACGTCTCTCCATATGCTCAGTTCTGAGAGATAAGTGTGTGTGAAAGCCGTCCTTCAATTAGCATGTTGGGAACCTAAAGTTATTTTCAGTTGCAAACTACACTCCATATATATAAATGGGGATGTACTAGCACCAACTCGGTTTTACAGTGAAAACTGCAGGAACTTCAAACCGGCACTAGGAAACAGACTGAGAAACCAGAGTAAAAGTTTCTCCTTCAAGCCGTTCACTTTGTGATAAATGAACGAATGTCTCTCCACATGCTCATTTCTCAGAGATAAGTGTTTGTGAAAGCCGTCCTTCACCTAGCTTGTTGGGAACACAAAGTTTCTTTTCATTAGGAAACTACACTCCATAAATATAAATGGGGAGGTACTAGAACCAACTCGGTTTTACCGTGAAAACTGCAGGAACTTCTAACCGGCACTAGGAAACAGACTGAGAAACCAGAGTAAAAGTTTCTCCTGCAACCCGTTCCCGTTGTGCTAAATGAACGAACGTCAGTCCTCATGCTGATTTCTCAGAGATAAGTTTGTGTTAAAGCCGTCCTTCACCTAACATGTTGGGAACCTAAAGATATGTTCAGTTGCACACTACACTCCATATATATATTTATGGGTATGTACTAGCACCAACTCGGTTTTACAGTGAAAACTGCAGGAACTTCAAACCGGCACTAGGAATCAGACTGAGAAACCAGAGTAAAAGTTTCTCCTGCAACCCGTTCCCTTTGTGATAAATGAACGAATGTCTCTCCACATACTCATTTCTCAGAGATAAGTGTTTGTGAAAGCCGTCCTTCACCTAGCTTGTTGGGAAAACAAAGTTTATTTTCAGTTGCAAACTACACCCCATACATATATATGGGGAGGTACTAGCTGCAACTCGTTTTTACAGTGAAAACTGCACGAACTTAAAACCGGCACTAGGAAACAGACTGAGAAACCAGAGTAAAAGTTTCTCCTGCAAACCGTTCCCTAGTGCTAAATGAACGAACGTCTCTCCACTTGCTCAGTTCTGAGAGATAAGTGTGTGTTAAAGCCGTCCTTCACATATCTTGTTGGGAACACAAAGATTCTTTTCATTTGGAAACTACACCCTATACATATATATGGGGAGATACAAGCACCAACTCGGATTTACACTGAAAACTTCAGGAACTTCAAACCGGCACTAGGAAAAAAACTGAGAAACCAGAGTAAAAGATTCTCCTGCAAACCTTCCCTTTGTTCTAAATGAACGAACTTCTCTCCACATGCTCAGTTCTGAGAGATAAGTGTGTGTGAAAGCCGTACTTCACCTAGCATGTTGGGAACCCAAAGTTCTTTTCTGTTGATAACTATACTCCATACATATATATGGGGAGCTACGGGCTTCAAATCTGTTTTACACAGAAAACTACAAAAACTTCAAAAAGGCACTAGGAAACAGACTGACAAACCAGAGTAAAAGTTGCTCCTGCAACCCGTTTTCTTTGTGCTAGATGAACGAACGTCTCTCCACTTGCTCAGTTCTGAGAGATAAGTGTGTGTGAAAGCCGTCCTTCACCCAGCTTGTTGGGAACACAAAGTTTCTTTTCAGTTGCAAACTCCATTCCATACATATATATGGGGAGGTACTAGCTCCAACTCGGTTTGACAGTGAAAACTGCAGGAACTTCAAACCGGCACTAGGAAACAGACTGAGAAACCACAGTATAAGTTTCTCTTGCAAACCTTTTACTTTGTGTTAGATGAACGAAATTATCTCCACATGCTCAGTTCTGAGAGATAATTGTGTGTGAAAGCTCTCCTTCACCTAGCATGTTAGGAACCTAAAGATATGTTCAGTTGCACACTACACTCCATATATATATTTATGGGTATGTACTAGCACCAACTCGATTTTACAGTGAAAACTGCAGGAACTTCAATCCGGGACTAGGAATCAGACTGAGAAACCAGAGTAAAAGTTTCTCCTGCAACCCGTTCCCTTTGTGATAAATGAACGAACGTCTCTCCACATGCTCATTTCTCAGAGATAAGTGTGTGTGAAAGCCATACTTCACCTATCTTGTTGGGAACAGAAAGTTTCTTTTCATTTGGAAACTACTCTCTATACACATATATTTGGAAGTACAAGCACCAACACGGTTTTACAGTGAAAACTGCAGGAAGTTCAAACATGCACTAGGAAACAGACTGAGAAACCAGAGTAAAGGTTTCTCCTGCAACCTTTTCGTTTGTGCTAGATGAACGAACATGTCTCCACGTGCTCAGTTCTCAGAGATAAGTGTGTGTGAAAGCCGTCCTTCACATAATTTGTTGGGAACACAAAGTTTCTTTTCATTTGGAAACTACACTCTATACATATATATATGGGGAGGTAGAAGCACCAACTCAGTTTTACAGTGAAAACTGCAGGAACTTCTAAACGGCACTAGGAAACAGACTGAGAAACCAGAGTAAAATTTCTCCTGCAACCCTTTCCCTTTGTGCTAGATGAACGAATGTCCCTCCACATGCTCAGTTGTGACACATAAGTGTGTGTGAAAGCCGTCCTTCACCTAGCATGTTGGGAACCTGTAGTTCTTTTCAGTTGCAAACTACACTCCATATATATATATGGGGATTTAGTAGCACCAACTCTGTTTTACAGTGAAAATTGCAGGAACTTCAAACCGGCACTAGGAAACAGACTGAGAAATCAGAGTAAAAATTTCTCCTTCAAACCGTTCCCTTTGTGCTAGATGAACGAACGTCTCTCCACGTGCTCATTTCTTAGAGATAAGTGTGTGTGAAAGCCGTCCTTCACCTACCTTGATGGGAACACAAAGTTCCTTTTCATTTGGAAACTACACTCCATACATATTTATGGGGAGGTACTATCTGCAACTCGGTTTTACACTGAAAACTTCAGGAACTTCAAACCGGCACTAGGAAAAAATCTGAGAAACCAGAGTAAAAGATTCTCCTGCAAACCTTCCCTTTGTTCTAAATGAACGAAAGTCTCTCCACATGCTCAGTTCTGAGAGATAAGTGTGTGTGAAAGCCGTACTTCACCTAGCATGTTGGGAACCCAAAGTTCTTTTCAGTTGATAACTACACTCCATACATATTTATGGGGAGCTATGGGCTCCAAATCAGTTTACAGAGAAAACTACAAAAACTTCAAAAAGGCACTAGGAAACAGACTGACAAACCAGAGTAAAAGTTGCTCCTGCAACCCGTTTCTTTTGTGCTAGATGAACGAACGTCTCTCCACATGCTCATTTCTCAGAGATAAGAGTGTGTGAAAGCCGTCCTTCAACTATCTTGTTTGGAACACAAAGTTTCTTTTAATTTGGAAACTACACTCCATAAATATATATGGGGAAGTACTAGCACCAAGTCGGTTTTACAGTGAAAACTCCAGGAACTTCAAACCGGCACTAGGAAACAGACTGAGAAACCAGAGTATAAGTTTCTCTTGCAAACCTTTTACTTTGTGTTAGATGAACGAACGTCTCTCAACATGCTCAGTTCTGAGAGATAAGTGTGTGTGAAAGCTGTCTTTCACCTAGCATGTTGGGAACCTAAAGTTATGTTCAGTTGCAAATTACACTCCATATATATATTTATGGGTATGTACTAGCACCAACTCGGTTTTACAGTGAAAACTGCAGGAACTTCAAACCGGCACTAGGAAACAGACTGAGAAACCCGAGTAAAAGTTTCTCCTGCATCCCGTTCCCTTTGTGATAAATGAACGAACGTCTCTCCACATGCTCATTTCTCAGAGATAAATGTGTGTGAAAGCCGTACTTCACCTATCCTGTTGGGAACACAAAGTTTCTTTTCATTTGGGAACTACACTCCTTACAAATATATGGGGAGGTACTAGCTCCAACTCGGTTTTACACTGAAAACTTCAGGAACTTCAAACCGGCACTAGGAAAAAAAATGAGAAACCAGAGTAAAAGATTCTCCTGCAAAACTTCCCTTTGTTCTAGATGAACGAACGTCTCTCCACATGCTCAGTTCTGAGAGATAAGTGTGTGTGAAAGCCGTACTTCACCTAGCATGTTGGGAACCCAAAGTTCTTTTCAGTAGATAACTACACTCCAAACATACATATCTGGAGCTACCGGCTCCAACTCTGTTTTACAGTGAAAATTACAAAAACTTCAAACCGGCACTAGGAATCATACTGAGAAACCAGAGTAAAATTTTCTCCTGCAACCCGTTCCCGTTATGCTAAATGAATGAACGTCAGTCCACATGCTCATTTCTCAGAGATAGGTGTGTGTGAAAGCCGTCCTTCACCTAGCATGTTGGGATCCTAAAGTTATATTCAGTTGCAAACTACACTCCATATATATATTTATGGTTATGTACTAGCACCAACTCAGTTTTACAGTGAAAACTGCAGGAACTTCAAACCGGCACTAGGAAACAGACTGAGAAACCAGAGTAAAAATTTCTCCTTCAAACAGTTCCCTTTGTGCTAAATGAACGAACGTGTCTCCACGTGCTAATTTCTCAGGGATAAGTGTGTGTGAAAACCGACCTTCGCCTAGCTTGATGGGAACACAAAGTTTATTTTCATTTGGAAATTACACTCCATAAATATATATGGGGAGGTACTAGCTCCAACTCGGTTTTACAGTGAAAAGTTCAGGAACTTCAAACCGGCACTAGGAAAAAGTCTGAGAAACCTGAGTAAAAGTTTCTCCTGCAAACCGTTTCCTTGTGCTAGATGAACGAACGTCTCTCCACATGCTCAGTTCTGAGAGATAAGTGTGTGTGAAAGCCGTCCTTTACCTAGTACATTGGGAACCCAAAGTTCTTTTCACTTGCAAACTACACTCCATACATATATATGTGGAGCTACTGGCTCCAACTCTGTTTTTCAGTGAAAACTACAAAAACTTCAAACCGGCACTAGGAAACAGTCTGAGAAACCAGAGTAAAAGTTTCTCCTGCAAACCGTTCCCTTGTGCTAGTTGAACGAACGTCTCTCCACATGCTCATTTCTCAGAGAGAAGAGTGTGTGAAAGCCGTCCTTCAACTATCTTGTTGGGAACACAAAGTTTCTTTTCATTTGGAAACTACATTCCGTCAATATATATGGGGAGGTACTAGCACCAACTCGGTTTTACAGTGAAAACTGCAGGAACTTCAAACCGGCACTAGGAAACAGACTGAGAAACCACAGTATAAGTTTCTCTTGCAAACCTTTTACTTTGTGTTAGATGAACGAACTTCTCTCCACATGCTCAGTTCTGAGAGATAAGTGTGTGTGAAAGCTGTCTTTCACCTAGCATGTTGGGAACCTAAAGATATGTTCAGTTGCACACTACACTCCATATATATATTTATGGGTATGTACTAGCACCAACTCGGTTTTACAGTGAAAACTGCAGGAACTTCAAACCGGCACTAGGAAACAGACTGAGAAACCCGAGTAAAAGTTTCTCCTGCAACCCGTTCCCTTTGTGATAAATGAACGAACGTCTCTCCACATGCTCATTGCTCAGAGATAAGTGTGTGTGAAAGCCGTACTTCACCTATCTTGTTGGGAACACAAAGTTTCTTTTCATTTGGAAACCTCACTCCTTACAACTATATGGGGAGGTAATAGGTCCAACTCGGTTTTACAGTGAAAGCTTCAGGAACTTCAAACCGGCACTAGGAAAAAAAATGAGACAACAGAGTAAAAGATTCTCCTGCAAAACTTCCCTTTGTTCTAGATGAACGAACGTCTCTCAACATGCTCAGTTCTAAGAGATAAGTGTGTGTGAAAGCCGTACTTCAACTAGCATGTTGGGAACCCAAAGTTCTTTTCAGTTGTTAACTACACTCCATACATACATATGGGGAGCTACGGGCTCCAACTCTGTTTTACTGTGAAAATTACAAAAACTTCAAACCGGCACTAGGAATCATACTGAGAAACCAGAGTAAAATTTTCTCCGGCAAACCGTACCCGTTGTGTTAAATGAACGAACGTCTCTCCACATTCTGAGAAAAACGTGTGTGTGAAAGCCGTCCTTCACCTAGCATGTTGAGAACCCAACTTCTTTTCAGTTGCAAACTACACTCCATACATATATATGGGGAGCTACTGGTTCCAACTCTGTTTTACAGTGAAATTTACAAAAAATTCAAACCGGCACTAGGAAACAAACTGAGAAACCAGAGTAAAAGTTTCTCCTGCAAACCGTTCCCTTGTGCTAGATGAACGAACTTCGCTCCACATGCTCATTTCTCAGAGATAAGTGCGTGTGAAAGCCGTCCTTCAACTATCTTGTTGGGAACACAAAGTTTCTTATCATTTGGAAACTACTCTCTATAAACTTATATGGGGAAGTACAAGCACCAAATCGGATTTACAGTGAAAACTGCAGGAACTTCTAACCGGCACTAGGAAACAGACTGAGAAACCAGAGTAAAATTTTCTCTTGCAAAACTTTTCCTTTGTGTTAGATGAACGAACTTCTCTCCACATGCTCAGTTCTGAGAGATAAGTGTGTGTGAAAGCCGTCCTTCACCTAGCTTGTTGGGAACACAAAGTTTCTTTTCAGTTGCAAAAAGAACTGCATACATATATATGGGAGGAAATAGTTCCAACTCGGTTTTACAGTGAAAACTGCAGGAACTTTAAACAGGCACTAGGAAGCTGACTGCGAAACCAGAGTAAAAGTTTCTCCTGAAACACGTCCATTTGAGCTAGATGAAAGAACGTCTCTCCACATGCTCATTTCTGATAGATAAGTGTGTGTGAAATCCGACCTTCACCTAGCTTGTTGGGAACACAAAATTCTTTTCAGTTTCAAACTACACTCCATACAAATATATGAGGAGCTAATGGCTCCAACTCGGTTTTATAGTGAATACTGCAGGAACTTCAATCCGACACAATGAAACAGTCTAAGAAACCAGAGTACAGGTTGCACCTGCAACCCGTTCCCTTTGTGCTAAATGAACGAACGTCTCTCCACATGCACAGTTCTGAGAGATAATTGTGTGTGAAAGCCGTCCTTCACCTAGCTTGTTGGGAACACAAAGTTTCTTTTCATTTGGGAACTACACTCCATACATATATATGGGGAGGTTCTAGCACCAACTCTGTTTTACAGTGAAAACTGCTGGAACTTCAAACCGGCACTAGGAAACAGACTGAGAAACCAGAGTAAAAGTTTCTCCTTCAACCCGTTCCCTTTGGGCTAGATGAACGACGTCCCTCCTAATGCTCAGTTCTGAGAGATAAGTGTGTGTGAAAGCCGTCCTTCACCTAGCTTGTTTGGAACACAAAGTATCTTTTAAGTTTCAAAATAATCTCCATACATATATATGGGGATGTACTAGCTCGAACTCGCTTTTACTGTGAAAACTGCCCGAACTTCAAACTGGCACGAGGAAACAGACTGAGAAAGCAGAATAAAAGTTCTCCTGCAACCCGTTCCCTTTGTGCTACATGAACGAAAGTCTCTCCACATGCTCAGTACTCAGTGATAACTGTGTGTGAAAACCTTCATTCACCTAGCTTGTTGGGAACACAAAGATTTTTTTCAATGGAAACTACCCTCCGTACAAATATATATTGGGAGGTACTAGCACCAACTCGGTTTTACAGTGAAAACTGCAGGAAATTCAAACCGGCACTAGGAAAAACACTGAGAAACCAGAGTAAAAGTTTCTCCTGCAACCCTTTCCATTTGTGCTAGATGATCGAACGTCTCTCCACATGCTCAGTTCTGAGAGATAATTGGGTGTGAATGCCGTCCTTCATCTAGCTTGTTTGGAACACAAAGTATCTTTTAAGTTGCAAAATAAACTCCATACATATATATGGGGAGGTACTAGCTCGAACTCGCTTTTACTGTGAAAACTGCCGGAACTTCAAACTGGCACTAGGAAACAGACTGGGAAAGCAGATTTACAGTTACTCCTGCAATACGTTCCCTTTGTGGTAGATGAAAGAACGTCTCTCCACATGCTCAGTTCTGAGAGATAAGTGTATGTGAAATCTGTCCTTCACCTAGCTTGTTGGGAACACAAAGTTCTTTTCAGTTTCAAACTACACTACATACAAAAATATGTGGAGCTAATGGCTCCAACTCGGTTTTACAGTGAAAACTGCA
Organism: Camelus bactrianus; assembly: GCF_048773025.1. Classification (NCBI taxonomy): domain Eukaryota; kingdom Metazoa; phylum Chordata; class Mammalia; order Artiodactyla; family Camelidae; genus Camelus; species Camelus bactrianus. The sequence goes on along the minus strand of NC_133573.1, from coordinate 3,924,072 downwards.
GGAACTTCAAACCGGTACAATGAAAGAGTCTAAGAACCAGAGTACAGGTTTCTCCTGAAACCCGTTCCCTTTGTGCTAGATGAACTAACGACTCTCCACATGCTCAGTTCTGAGGGAAAAGTGTGTGTGAAAGCCGTCCTTCACCTAGCTTGTTGGGAACACAATGTTTCTTTTCAGTTGTAAACTACACTGTTTACATATTTATGGGGAGGTTCTAGCTCCAACTCGGTTTTACAGTGAAATCTACAGGAACTACAGTCCGGCACTAATAAACCGACTAAGAAACCAAAGTAAAGTTACACATGTAACCCTTTCTATTTGCGCTAGATGAACGAACGTATCTCCACATGGTCAGTTCTGAGAGATAAGTGTGTGTAAAAGCCATCCTTCACCTAGTTTGTTAGGAACACAAAGTTTCTTTTCAGTTGCAATCTACAATCCATACATATATAAGGGGAGGTACATGCTCCAACTCATTTTTACAGTGAAAATTGCAGGAAATTCAAAACGTCACTAGGAAACAGACTGGGAAACCAGAGTATAAGTTTCTCCTGCAACCTGTTCCCTTTGTGCTAGATGAACGAATGTCTCTCAACATGCTCAGTTCTGAGAGAAAAGTGTGTGTGAAAGCCGTCCTTCACCTAGCTTGTTGGGAACACAAAGTTTCTTTTCAGTTGTAAACTACACTCTTTACATATTTATGGGAAGGTTCTAGCTCCAACTCCGTTTTACAGTGAAATCTACAGGAACTACATTCCGGCACTAATAAACCGACTAAGAAACCAGAGTAAAAGTTACACCTGTAACCCGTTCTATTTTCGCTAAATGAACGAACATCTCTCCATATGCTCAGTTCTGAGAGATAAGTGTGTGTGAAAGCCGTCCTTCACCTAGCATGTTGAGAACCCAACTTCTTTTCAGTTGCAAACTACACTCCATACATATATATGGGGAGCTACTGGTTCCAACTCTGTTTTACAGTGAAATTTACAAAAAATTCAAACCGGCACTAGGAAACAAACTGAGAAACCAGAGTAAAAGTTTCTCCTGCAAACCGTTCCCTTGTGCTAGATGAACGAACTTCGCTCCACATGCTCATTTCTCAGAGATAAGTGCGTGTGAAAGCCGTCCTTCAACTATCTTGTTGGGAACACAAAGTTTCTTATCATTTGGAAACTACTCTCTATAAACTTATATGGGGAAGTACAAGCACCAAATCGGATTTACAGTGAAAACTGCAGGAACTTCTAACCGGCACTAGGAAACAGACTGAGAAACCAGAGTAAAATTTTCTCTTGCAAAACTTTTCCTTTGTGTTAGATGAACGAACTTCTCTCCACATGCTCAGTTCTGAGAGATAAGTGTGTGTGAAAGCCGTCCTTCACCTAGCTTGTTGGGAACACAAAGTTTCTTTTCAGTTGCAAAAAGAACTGCATACATATATATGGGAGGAAATAGTTCCAACTCGGTTTTACAGTGAAAACTGCAGGAACTTTAAACAGGCACTAGGAAGCTGACTGCGAAACCAGAGTAAAAGTTTCTCCTGAAACACGTCCATTTGAGCTAGATGAAAGAACGTCTCTCCACATGCTCATTTCTGATAGATAAGTGTGTGTGAAATCCGACCTTCACCTAGCTTGTTGGGAACACAAAATTCTTTTCAGTTTCAAACTACACTCCATACAAATATATGAGGAGCTAATGGCTCCAACTCGGTTTTATAGTGAATACTGCAGGAACTTCAATCCGACACAATGAAACAGTCTAAGAAACCAGAGTACAGGTTGCACCTGCAACCCGTTCCCTTTGTGCTAAATGAACGAACGTCTCTCCACATGCACAGTTCTGAGAGATAATTGTGTGTGAAAGCCGTCCTTCACCTAGCTTGTTGGGAACACAAAGTTTCTTTTCATTTGGGAACTACACTCCATACATATATATGGGGAGGTTCTAGCACCAACTCTGTTTTACAGTGAAAACTGCTGGAACTTCAAACCGGCACTAGGAAACAGACTGAGAAACCAGAGTAAAAGTTTCTCCTTCAACCCGTTCCCTTTGGGCTAGATGAACGACGTCCCTCCTAATGCTCAGTTCTGAGAGATAAGTGTGTGTGAAAGCCGTCCTTCACCTAGCTTGTTTGGAACACAAAGTATCTTTTAAGTTTCAAAATAATCTCCATACATATATATGGGGATGTACTAGCTCGAACTCGCTTTTACTGTGAAAACTGCCCGAACTTCAAACTGGCACGAGGAAACAGACTGAGAAAGCAGAATAAAAGTTCTCCTGCAACCCGTTCCCTTTGTGCTACATGAACGAAAGTCTCTCCACATGCTCAGTACTCAGTGATAACTGTGTGTGAAAACCTTCATTCACCTAGCTTGTTGGGAACACAAAGATTTTTTTCAATGGAAACTACCCTCCGTACATATATATTGGGAGGTACTAGCACCAACTCGGTTTTACAGTGAAAACTGCAGGAAATTCAAACCGGCACTAGGAAAAACACTGAGAAACCAGAGTAAAAGTTTCTCCTGCAACCCTTTCCATTTGTGCTAGATGATCGAACGTCTCTCCACATGCTCAGTTCTGAGAGATAATTGGGTGTGAATGCCGTCCTTCATCTAGCTTGTTTGGAACACAAAGTATCTTTTAAGTTGCAAAATAAACTCCATACATATATATGGGGAGGTACTAGCTCGAACTCGCTTTTACTGTGAAAACTGCCGGAACTTCAAACTGGCACTAGGAAACAGACTGGGAAAGCAGATTTACAGTTACTCCTGCAATACGTTCCCTTTGTGGTAGATGAAAGAACGTCTCTCCACATGCTCAGTTCTGAGAGATAAGTGTATGTGAAATCTGTCCTTCACCTAGCTTGTTGGGAACACAAAGTTCTTTTCAGTTTCAAACTACACTACATACAAAAATATGTGGAGCTAATGGCTCCAACTCGGTTTTACAGTGAAAACTGCAGGAACTTCAAACCGGTACAATGAAAGAGTCTAAGAACCAGAGTACAGGTTTCTCCTGAAACCCGTTCCCTTTGTGCTAGATGAACTAACGACTCTCCACATGCTCAGTTCTGAGGGAAAAGTGTGTGTGAAAGCCGTCCTTCACCTAGCTTGTTGGGAACACAATGTTTCTTTTCAGTTGTAAACTACACTGTTTACATATTTATGGGGAGGTTCTAGCTCCAACTCGGTTTTACAGTGAAATCTACAGGAACTACAGTCCGGCACTAATAAACCGACTAAGAAACCAAAGTAAAGTTACACATGTAACCCTTTCTATTTGCGCTAGATGAACGAACGTATCTCCACATGGTCAGTTCTGAGAGATAAGTGTGTGTAAAAGCCATCCTTCACCTAGTTTGTTAGGAACACAAAGTTTCTTTTCAGTTGCAATCTACAATCCATACATATATAAGGGGAGGTACATGCTCCAACTCATTTTTACAGTGAAAATTGCAGGAAATTCAAAACGTCACTAGGAAACAGACTGGGAAACCAGAGTATAAGTTTCTCCTGCAACCTGTTCCCTTTGTGCTAGATGAACGAATGTCTCTCAACATGCTCAGTTCTGAGAGAAAAGTGTGTGTGAAAGCCGTCCTTCACCTAGCTTGTTGGGAACACAAAGTTTCTTTTCAGTTGTAAACTACACTCTTTACATATTTATGGGAAGGTTCTAGCTCCAACTCCGTTTTACAGTGAAATCTACAGGAACTACATTCCGGCACTAATAAACCGACTAAGAAACCAGAGTAAAAGTTACACCTGTAACCCGTTCTATTTTCGCTAAATGAACGAACATCTCTCCATATGCTCAGTTCTGAGAGATAAGTGTGTGTGAAAGCCGTCCTTCACCTAGCTTGTTGGGAACACAAAGTTTCTTTTCAGTTGTAAACTACACTCTTTACATATTAATGGGGAGGTTCTAGCTCCAACTCGGTTTTACAGTGAAATCTACAGGAACTACAGTCCGGCACTAATAAACCGACTAAGAAACCAGAGTAAAAGTTACACCTGTAACCCGTTCTATTTTCGCTAGGTGAACGAACGTCTCTCCATATGCTCAGTTCTGAGAGATAAGTGTGTGTGAAAGCCGTCCTTCAATTAGCATGTTGGGAACCTAAAGTTATTTTCAGTTGCAAACTACACTCCATATATATAAATGGGGATGTACTAGCACCAACTCGGTTTTACAGTGAAAACTGCAGGAACTTCAAACCGGCACTAGGAAACAGACTGAGAAACCAGAGTAAAAGTTTCTCCTTCAAGCCGTTCACTTTGTGATAAATGAACGAATGTCTCTCCACATGCTCATTTCTCAGAGATAAGTGTTTGTGAAAGCCGTCCTTCACCTAGCTTGTTGGGAACACAAAGTTTCTTTTCATTAGGAAACTACACTCCATAAATATAAATGGGGAGGTACTAGAACCAACTCGGTTTTACCGTGAAAACTGCAGGAACTTCTAACCGGCACTAGGAAACAGACTGAGAAACCAGAGTAAAAGTTTCTCCTGCAACCCGTTCCCGTTGTGCTAAATGAACGAACGTCAGTCCTCATGCTGATTTCTCAGAGATAAGTTTGTGTTAAAGCCGTCCTTCACCTAACATGTTGGGAACCTAAAGATATGTTCAGTTGCACACTACACTCCATATATATATTTATGGGTATGTACTAGCACCAACTCGGTTTTACAGTGAAAACTGCAGGAACTTCAAACCGGCACTAGGAATCAGACTGAGAAACCAGAGTAAAAGTTTCTCCTGCAACCCGTTCCCTTTGTGATAAATGAACGAATGTCTCTCCACATACTCATTTCTCAGAGATAAGTGTTTGTGAAAGCCGTCCTTCACCTAGCTTGTTGGGAAAACAAAGTTTATTTTCAGTTGCAAACTACACCCCATACATATATATGGGGAGGTACTAGCTGCAACTCGTTTTTACAGTGAAAACTGCACGAACTTAAAACCGGCACTAGGAAACAGACTGAGAAACCAGAGTAAAAGTTTCTCCTGCAAACCGTTCCCTAGTGCTAAATGAACGAACGTCTCTCCACTTGCTCAGTTCTGAGAGATAAGTGTGTGTTAAAGCCGTCCTTCACATATCTTGTTGGGAACACAAAGATTCTTTTCATTTGGAAACTACACCCTATACATATATATGGGGAGATACAAGCACCAACTCGGATTTACACTGAAAACTTCAGGAACTTCAAACCGGCACTAGGAAAAAAACTGAGAAACCAGAGTAAAAGATTCTCCTGCAAACCTTCCCTTTGTTCTAAATGAACGAACTTCTCTCCACATGCTCAGTTCTGAGAGATAAGTGTGTGTGAAAGCCGTACTTCACCTAGCATGTTGGGAACCCAAAGTTCTTTTCTGTTGATAACTATACTCCATACATATATATGGGGAGCTACGGGCTTCAAATCTGTTTTACACAGAAAACTACAAAAACTTCAAAAAGGCACTAGGAAACAGACTGACAAACCAGAGTAAAAGTTGCTCCTGCAACCCGTTTTCTTTGTGCTAGATGAACGAACGTCTCTCCACTTGCTCAGTTCTGAGAGATAAGTGTGTGTGAAAGCCGTCCTTCACCCAGCTTGTTGGGAACACAAAGTTTCTTTTCAGTTGCAAACTCCATTCCATACATATATATGGGGAGGTACTAGCTCCAACTCGGTTTGACAGTGAAAACTGCAGGAACTTCAAACCGGCACTAGGAAACAGACTGAGAAACCACAGTATAAGTTTCTCTTGCAAACCTTTTACTTTGTGTTAGATGAACGAAATTATCTCCACATGCTCAGTTCTGAGAGATAATTGTGTGTGAAAGCTCTCCTTCACCTAGCATGTTAGGAACCTAAAGATATGTTCAGTTGCACACTACACTCCATATATATATTTATGGGTATGTACTAGCACCAACTCGATTTTACAGTGAAAACTGCAGGAACTTCAATCCGGGACTAGGAATCAGACTGAGAAACCAGAGTAAAAGTTTCTCCTGCAACCCGTTCCCTTTGTGATAAATGAACGAACGTCTCTCCACATGCTCATTTCTCAGAGATAAGTGTGTGTGAAAGCCATACTTCACCTATCTTGTTGGGAACAGAAAGTTTCTTTTCATTTGGAAACTACTCTCTATACACATATATTTGGAAGTACAAGCACCAACACGGTTTTACAGTGAAAACTGCAGGAAGTTCAAACATGCACTAGGAAACAGACTGAGAAACCAGAGTAAAGGTTTCTCCTGCAACCTTTTCGTTTGTGCTAGATGAACGAACATGTCTCCACGTGCTCAGTTCTCAGAGATAAGTGTGTGTGAAAGCCGTCCTTCACATAATTTGTTGGGAACACAAAGTTTCTTTTCATTTGGAAACTACACTCTATACATATATATATGGGGAGGTAGAAGCACCAACTCAGTTTTACAGTGAAAACTGCAGGAACTTCTAAACGGCACTAGGAAACAGACTGAGAAACCAGAGTAAAATTTCTCCTGCAACCCTTTCCCTTTGTGCTAGATGAACGAATGTCCCTCCACATGCTCAGTTGTGACACATAAGTGTGTGTGAAAGCCGTCCTTCACCTAGCATGTTGGGAACCTGTAGTTCTTTTCAGTTGCAAACTACACTCCATATATATATATGGGGATTTAGTAGCACCAACTCTGTTTTACAGTGAAAATTGCAGGAACTTCAAACCGGCACTAGGAAACAGACTGAGAAACCAGAGTAAAAATTTCTCCTTCAAACCGTTCCCTTTGTGCTACATGAACGAACGTCTCTCCACGTGCTCATTTCTTAGAGATAAGTGTGTGTGAAAGCCGTCCTTCACCTACCTTGATGGGAACACAAAGTTCCTTTTCATTTGGAAACTACACTCCATACATATTTATGGGGAGGTACTATCTGCAACTCGGTTTTACACTGAAAACTTCAGGAACTTCAAACCGGCACTAGGAAAAAATCTGAGAAACCAGAGTAAAAGATTCTCCTGCAAACCTTCCCTTTGTTCTAAATGAACGAAAGTCTCTCCACATGCTCAGTTCTGAGAGATAAGTGTGTGTGAAAGCCGTACTTCACCTAGCATGTTGGGAACCCAAAGTTCTTTTCAGTTGATAACTACACTCCATACATATTTATGGGGAGCTATGGGCTCCAAATCAGTTTACAGAGAAAACTACAAAAACTTCAAAAAGGCACTAGGAAACAGACTGACAAACCAGAGTAAAAGTTGCTCCTGCAACCCGTTTCTTTTGTGCTAGATGAACGAACGTCTCTCCACATGCTCATTTCTCAGAGATAAGAGTGTGTGAAAGCCGTCCTTCAACTATCTTGTTTGGAACACAAAGTTTCTTTTAATTTGGAAACTACACTCCATAAATATATATGGGGAAGTACTAGCACCAAGTCGGTTTTACAGTGAAAACTCCAGGAACTTCAAACCGGCACTAGGAAACAGACTGAGAAACCAGAGTATAAGTTTCTCTTGCAAACCTTTTACTTTGTGTTAGATGAACGAACGTCTCTCAACATGCTCAGTTCTGAGAGATAAGTGTGTGTGAAAGCTGTCTTTCACCTAGCATGTTGGGAACCTAAAGTTATGTTCAGTTGCAAATTACACTCCATATATATATTTATGGGTATGTACTAGCACCAACTCGGTTTTACAGTGAAAACTGCAGGAACTTCAAACCGGCACTAGGAAACAGACTGAGAAACCCGAGTAAAAGTTTCTCCTGCATCCCGTTCCCTTTGTGATAAATGAACGAACGTCTCTCCACATGCTCATTTCTCAGAGATAAATGTGTGTGAAAGCCGTACTTCACCTATCCTGTTGGGAACACAAAGTTTCTTTTCATTTGGGAACTACACTCCTTACAAATATATGGGGAGGTACTAGCTCCAACTCGGTTTTACACTGAAAACTTCAGGAACTTCAAACCGGCACTAGGAAAAAAAATGAGAAACCAGAGTAAAAGATTCTCCTGCAAAACTTCCCTTTGTTCTAGATGAACGAACGTCTCTCCACATGCTCAGTTCTGAGAGATAAGTGTGTGTGAAAGCCGTACTTCACCTAGCATGTTGGGAACCCAAAGTTCTTTTCAGTAGATAACTACACTCCAAACATACATATCTGGAGCTACCGGCTCCAACTCTGTTTTACAGTGAAAATTACAAAAACTTCAAACCGGCACTAGGAATCATACTGAGAAACCAGAGTAAAATTTTCTCCTGCAACCCGTTCCCGTTATGCTAAATGAATGAACGTCAGTCCACATGCTCATTTCTCAGAGATAGGTGTGTGTGAAAGCCGTCCTTCACCTAGCATGTTGGGATCCTAAAGTTATATTCAGTTGCAAACTACACTCCATATATATATTTATGGTTATGTACTAGCACCAACTCAGTTTTACAGTGAAAACTGCAGGAACTTCAAACCGGCACTAGGAAACAGACTGAGAAACCAGAGTAAAAATTTCTCCTTCAAACAGTTCCCTTTGTGCTAAATGAACGAACGTGTCTCCACGTGCTAATTTCTCAGGGATAAGTGTGTGTGAAAACCGACCTTCGCCTAGCTTGATGGGAACACAAAGTTTATTTTCATTTGGAAACTACACTCCATAAATATATATGGGGAGGTACTAGCTCCAACTCGGTTTTACAGTGAAAAGTTCAGGAACTTCAAACCGGCACTAGGAAAAAGTCTGAGAAACCTGAGTAAAAGTTTCTCCTGCAAACCGTTTCCTTGTGCTAGATGAACGAACGTCTCTCCACATGCTCAGTTCTGAGAGATAAGTGTGTGTGAAAGCCGTCCTTTACCTAGTACATTGGGAACCCAAAGTTCTTTTCACTTGCAAACTACACTCCATACATATATATGTGGAGCTACTGGCTCCAACTCTGTTTTTCAGTGAAAACTACAAAAACTTCAAACCGGCACTAGGAAACAGTCTGAGAAACCAGAGTAAAAGTTTCTCCTGCAAACCGTTCCCTTGTGCTAGTTGAACGAACGTCTCTCCACATGCTCATTTCTCAGAGATAAGAGTGTGTGAAAGCCGTCCTTCAACTATCTTGTTGGGAACACAAAGTTTCTTTTCATTTGGAAACTACATTCCGTCAATATATATGGGGAGGTACTAGCACCAACTCGGTTTTACAGTGAAAACTGCAGGAACTTCAAACCGGCACTAGGAAACAGACTGAGAAACCACAGTATAAGTTTCTCTTGCAAACCTTTTACTTTGTGTTAGATGAACGAACTTCTCTCCACATGCTCAGTTCTGAGAGATAAGTGTGTGTGAAAGCTGTCTTTCACCTAGCATGTTGGGAACCTAAAGATATGTTCAGTTGCACACTACACTCCATATATATATTTATGGGTATGTACTAGCACCAACTCGGTTTTACAGTGAAAACTGCAGGAACTTCAAACCGGCACTAGGAAACAGACTGAGAAACCCGAGTAAAAGTTTCTCCTGCAAACCGTTCCCTTTGTGATAAATGAACGAACGTCTCTCCACATGCTCATTGCTCAGAGATAAGTGTGTGTGAAAGCCGTACTTCACCTATCTTGTTGGGAACACAAAGTTTCTTTTCATTTGGAAACCTCACTCCTTACAACTATATGGGGAGGTAATAGGTCCAACTCGGTTTTACAGTGAAAGCTTCAGGAACTTCAAACCGGCACTAGGAAAAAAAATGAGAAAACAGAGTAAAAGATTCTCCTGCAAAACTTCCCTTTGTTCTAGATGAACGAACGTCTCTCAACATGCTCAGTTCTAAGAGATAAGTGTGTGTGAAAGCCGTACTTCAACTAGCATGTTGGGAACCCAAAGTTCTTTTCAGTTGTTAACTACACTCCATACATACATATGGGGAGCTACGGGCTCCAACTCTGTTTTACTGTGAAAATTACAAAAACTTCAAACCGGCACTAGGAATCATACTGAGAAACCAGAGTAAAATTTTCTCCGGCAAACCGTACCCGTTGTGTTAAATGAACGAACGTCTCTCCACATTCTGAGAAAAACGTGTGTGTGAAAGCCGTCCTTCACCTAGCATGTTGAGAACCCAACTTCTTTTCAGTTGCAAACTACACTCCATACATATATATGGGGAGCTACTGGTTCCAACTCTGTTTTACAGTGAAATTTACAAAAAATTCAAACCGGCACTAGGAAACAAACTGAGAAACCAGAGTAAAAGTTTCTCCTGCAAACCGTTCCCTTGTGCTAGATGAACGAACTTCGCTCCACATGCTCATTTCTCAGAGATAAGTGCGTGTGAAAGCCGTCCTTCAACTATCTTGTTGGGAACACAAAGTTTCTTATCATTTGGAAACTACTCTCTATAAACTTATATGGGGAAGTACAAGCACCAAATCGGATTTACAGTGAAAACTGCAGGAACTTCTAACCGGCACTAGGAAACAGACTGAGAAACCAGAGTAAAATTTTCTCTTGCAAAACTTTTCCTTTGTGTTAGATGAACGAACTTCTCTCCACATGCTCAGTTCTGAGAGATAAGTGTGTGTGAAAGCCGTCCTTCACCTAGCTTGTTTGGAACACAAAGTATCTTTTCAGTTGCAAAAAGAACTGCATACATATATATGGGAGGAAATAGTTCCAACTCGGTTTTACAGTGAAAACTGCAGGAACTTTAAACAGGCACTAGGAAGCTGACTGCGAAACCAGAGTAAAAGTTTCTCCTGAAACACGTCCATTTGAGCTAGATGAAAGAACGTCTCTCCACATGCTCATTTCTGATAGATAAGTGTGTGTGAAATCCGACCTTCACCTAGCTTGTTGGGAACACAAAATTCTTTTCAGTTTCAAACTACACTCCATACAAATATATGAGGAGCTAATGGCTCCAACTCGGTTTTATAGTGAATACTGCAGGAACTTCAATCCGACACAATGAAACAGTCTAAGAAACCAGAGTACAGGTTGCACCTGCAACCCGTTCCCTTTGTGCTAAATGAACGAACGTCTCTCCACATGCACAGTTCTGAGAGATAATTGTGTGTGAAAGCCGTCCTTCACCTAGCTTGTTGGGAACACAAAGTTTCTTTTCATTTGGGAACTACACTCCATACATATATATGGGGAGGTTCTAGCACCAACTCTGTTTTACAGTGAAAACTGCTGGAACTTCAAACCGGCACTAGGAAACAGACTGAGAAACCAGAGTAAAAGTTTCTCCTTCAACCCGTTCCCTTTGGGCTAGATGAACGACGTCCCTCCTAATGCTCAGTTCTGAGAGATAAGTGTGTGTGAAAGCCGTCCTTCACCTAGCTTGTTTGGAACACAAAGTATCTTTTAAGTTTCAAAATAATCTCCATACATATATATGGGGATGTACTAGCTCGAACTCGCTTTTACTGTGAAAACTGCCCGAACTTCAAACTGGCACGAGGAAACAGACTGAGAAAGCAGAATAAAAGTTCTCCTGCAACCCGTTCCCTTTGTGCTACATGAACGAAAGTCTCTCCACATGCTCAGTACTCAGTGATAACTGTGTGTGAAAACCTTCATTCACCTAGCTTGTTGGGAACACAAAGATTTTTTTCAATGGAAACTACCCTCCGTACATATATATTGGGAGGTACTAGCACCAACTCGGTTTTACAGTGAAAACTGCAGGAAATTCAAACCGGCACTAGGAAAAACACTGAGAAACCAGAGTAAAAGTTTCTCCTGCAACCCTTTCCATTTGTGCTAGATGATCGAACGTCTCTCCACATGCTCAGTTCTGAGAGATAATTGGGTGTGAATGCCGTCCTTCATCTAGCTTGTTTGGAACACAAAGTATCTTTTAAGTTGCAAAATAAACTCCATACATATATATGGGGAGGTACTAGCTCGAACTCGCTTTTACTGTGAAAACTGCCGGAACTTCAAACTGGCACTAGGAAACAGACTGGGAAAGCAGATTTACAGTTACTCCTGCAATACGTTCCCTTTGTGGTAGATGAAAGAACGTCTCTCCACATGCTCAGTTCTGAGAGATAAGTGTATGTGAAATCTGTCCTTCACCTAGCTTGTTGGGAACACAAAGTTCTTTTCAGTTTCAAACTACACTACATACAAAAATATGTGGAGCTAATGGCTCCAACTCGGTTTTACAGTGAAAACTGCAGGAACTTCAAACCGGTACAATGAAAGAGTCTAAGAACCAGAGTACAGGTTTCTCCTGAAACCCGTTCCCTTTGTGCTAGATGAACTAACGACTCTCCACATGCTCAGTTCTGAGGGAAAAGTGTGTGTGAAAGCCGTCCTTCACCTAGCTTGTTGGGAACACAAAGTTTCTTTTCAGTTGTAAACTACACTGTTTACATATTTATGGGGAGGTTCTAGCTCCAACTCGGTTTTACAGTGAAATCTACAGGAACTACAGTCCGGCACTAATAAACCGACTAAGAAACCAAAGTAAAGTTACACATGTAACCCTTTCTATTTGCGCTAGATGAACGAACGTATCTCCACATGGTCAGTTCTGAGAGATAAGTGTGTGTAAAAGCCATCCTTCACCTAGTTTGTTAGGAACACAAAGTTTCTTTTCAGTTGCAATCTACAATCCATACATATATAAGGGGAGGTACATGCTCCAACTCATTTTTACAGTGAAAATTGCAGGAAATTCAAAACGTCACTAGGAAACAGACTGGGAAACCAGAGTATAAGTTTCTCCTGCAACCTGTTCCCTTTGTGCTAGATGAACGAATGTCTCTCAACATGCTCAGTTCTGAGAGAAAAGTGTGTGTGAAAGCCGTCCTTCACCTAGCTTGTTGGGAACACAAAGTTTCTTTTCAGTTGTAAACTACACTCTTTACATATTTATGGGAAGGTTCTAGCTCCAACTCCGTTTTACAGTGAAATCTACAGGAACTACATTCCGGCACTAATAAACCGACTAAGAAACCAGAGTAAAAGTTACACCTGTAACCCGTTCTATTTTCGCTAAATGAACGAACATCTCTCCATATGCTCAGTTCTGAGAGATAAGTGTGTGTGAAAGCCGTCCTTCACCTAGCTTGTTGGGAACACAAAGTTTCTTTTCAGTTGTAAACTACACTCTTTACATATTAATGGGGAGGTTCTAGCTCCAACTCGGTTTTACAGTGAAATCTACAGGAACTACAGTCCGGCACTAATAAACCGACTAAGAAACCAGAGTAAAAGTTACACCTGTAACCCGTTCTATTTTCGCTAGGTGAACGAACGTCTCTCCATATGCTCAGTTCTGAGAGATAAGTGTGTGTGAAAGCCGTCCTTCAATTAGCATGTTGGGAACCTAAAGTTATTTTCAGTTGCAAACTACACTCCATATATATAAATGGGGATGTACTAGCACCAACTCGGTTTTACAGTGAAAACTGCAGGAACTTCAAACCGGCACTAGGAAACAGACTGAGAAACCAGAGTAAAAGTTTCTCCTTCAAGCCGTTCACTTTGTGATAAATGAACGAATGTCTCTCCACATGCTCATTTCTCAGAGATAAGTGTTTGTGAAAGCCGTCCTTCACCTAGCTTGTTGGGAACACAAAGTTTCTTTTCATTAGGAAACTACACTCCATAAATATAAATGGGGAGGTACTAGAACCAACTCGGTTTTACCGTGAAAACTGCAGGAACTTCTAACCGGCACTAGGAAACAGACTGAGAAACCAGAGTAAAAGTTTCTCCTGCAACCCGTTCCCGTTGTGCTAAATGAACGAACGTCAGTCCTCATGCTGATTTCTCAGAGATAAGTTTGTGTTAAAGCCGTCCTTCACCTAACATGTTGGGAACCTAAAGATATGTTCAGTTGCACACTACACTCCATATATATATTTATGGGTATGTACTAGCACCAACTCGGTTTTACAGTGAAAACTGCAGGAACTTCAAACCGGCACTAGGAATCAGACTGAGAAACCAGAGTAAAAGTTTCTCCTGCAACCCGTTCCCTTTGTGATAAATGAACGAATGTCTCTCCACATACTCATTTCTCAGAGATAAGTGTTTGTGAAAGCCGTCCTTCACCTAGCTTGTTGGGAAAACAAAGTTTATTTTCAGTTGCAAACTACACCCCATACATATATATGGGGAGGTACTAGCTGCAACTCGTTTTTACAGTGAAAACTGCACGAACTTAAAACCGGCACTAGGAAACAGACTGAGAAACCAGAGTAAAAGTTTCTCCTGCAAACCGTTCCCTAGTGCTAAATGAACGAACGTCTCTCCACTTGCTCAGTTCTGAGAGATAAGTGTGTGTTAAAGCCGTCCTTCACATATCTTGTTGGGAACACAAAGATTCTTTTCATTTGGAAACTACACCCTATACATATATATGGGGAGATACAAGCACCAACTCGGATTTACACTGAAAACTTCAGGAACTTCAAACCGGCACTAGGAAAAAAACTGAGAAACCAGAGTAAAAGATTCTCCTGCAAACCTTCCCTTTGTTCTAAATGAACGAACTTCTCTCCACATGCTCAGTTCTGAGAGATAAGTGTGTGTGAAAGCCGTACTTCACCTAGCATGTTGGGAACCCAAAGTTCTTTTCTGTTGATAACTATACTCCATACATATATATGGGGAGCTACGGGCTTCAAATCTGTTTTACACAGAAAACTACAAAAACTTCAAAAAGGCACTAGGAAACAGACTGACAAACCAGAGTAAAAGTTGCTCCTGCAACCCGTTTTCTTTGTGCTAGATGAACGAACGTCTCTCCACTTGCTCAGTTCTGAGAGATAAGTGTGTGTGAAAGCCGTCCTTCACCCAGCTTGTTGGGAACACAAAGTTTCTTTTCAGTTGCAAACTCCATTCCATACATATATATGGGGAGGTACTAGCTCCAACTCGGTTTGACAGTGAAAACTGCAGGAACTTCAAACCGGCACTAGGAAACAGACTGAGAAACCACAGTATAAGTTTCTCTTGCAAACCTTTTACTTTGTGTTAGATGAACGAAATTATCTCCACATGCTCAGTTCTGAGAGATAATTGTGTGTGAAAGCTCTCCTTCACCTAGCATGTTAGGAACCTAAAGATATGTTCAGTTGCACACTACACTCCATATATATATTTATGGGTATGTACTAGCACCAACTCGATTTTACAGTGAAAACTGCAGGAACTTCAATCCGGGACTAGGAATCAGACTGAGAAACCAGAGTAAAAGTTTCTCCTGCAACCCGTTCCCTTTGTGATAAATGAACGAACGTCTCTCCACATGCTCATTTCTCAGAGATAAGTGTGTGTGAAAGCCATACTTCACCTATCTTGTTGGGAACAGAAAGTTTCTTTTCATTTGGAAACTACTCTCTATACACATATATTTGGAAGTACAAGCACCAACACGGTTTTACAGTGAAAACTGCAGGAAGTTCAAACATGCACTAGGAAACAGACTGAGAAACCAGAGTAAAGGTTTCTCCTGCAACCTTTTCGTTTGTGCTAGATGAACGAACATGTCTCCACGTGCTCAGTTCTCAGAGATAAGTGTGTGTGAAAGCCGTCCTTCACATAATTTGTTGGGAACACAAAGTTTCTTTTCATTTGGAAACTACACTCTATACATATATATATGGGGAGGTAGAAGCACCAACTCAGTTTTACAGTGAAAACTGCAGGAACTTCTAAACGGCACTAGGAAACAGACTGAGAAACCAGAGTAAAATTTCTCCTGCAACCCTTTCCCTTTGTGCTAGATGAACGAATGTCCCTCCACATGCTCAGTTGTGACACATAAGTGTGTGTGAAAGCCGTCCTTCACCTAGCATGTTGGGAACCTGTAGTTCTTTTCAGTTGCAAACTACACTCCATATATATATA
Organism: Camelus bactrianus; assembly: GCF_048773025.1. Classification (NCBI taxonomy): domain Eukaryota; kingdom Metazoa; phylum Chordata; class Mammalia; order Artiodactyla; family Camelidae; genus Camelus; species Camelus bactrianus. Next base: position 3,908,226 of record NC_133573.1, on the reverse strand, counting down.
TGGGGATTTAGTAGCACCAACTCTGTTTTACAGTGAAAATTGCAGGAACTTCAAACCGGCACTAGGAAACAGACTGAGAAACCAGAGTAAAAATTTCTCCTTCAAACCGTTCCCTTTGTGCTAGATGAACGAACGTCTCTCCACGTGCTCATTTCTTAGAGATAAGTGTGTGTGAAAGCCGTCCTTCACCTACCTTGATGGGAACACAAAGTTCCTTTTCATTTGGAAACTACACTCCATACATATTTATGGGGAGGTACTATCTGCAACTCGGTTTTACACTGAAAACTTCAGGAACTTCAAACCGGCACTAGGAAAAAATCTGAGAAACCAGAGTAAAAGATTCTCCTGCAAACCTTCCCTTTGTTCTAAATGAACGAAAGTCTCTCCACATGCTCAGTTCTGAGAGATAAGTGTGTGTGAAAGCCGTACTTCACCTAGCATGTTGGGAACCCAAAGTTCTTTTCAGTTGATAACTACACTCCATACATATTTATGGGGAGCTATGGGCTCCAAATCAGTTTACAGAGAAAACTACAAAAACTTCAAAAAGGCACTAGGAAACAGACTGACAAACCAGAGTAAAAGTTGCTCCTGCAACCCGTTTCTTTTGTGCTAGATGAACGAACGTCTCTCCACATGCTCATTTCTCAGAGATAAGAGTGTGTGAAAGCCGTCCTTCAACTATCTTGTTTGGAACACAAAGTTTCTTTTAATTTGGAAACTACACTCCATAAATATATATGGGGAAGTACTAGCACCAAGTCGGTTTTACAGTGAAAACTCCAGGAACTTCAAACCGGCACTAGGAAACAGACTGAGAAACTAGAGTATAAGTTTCTCTTGCAAACCTTTTACTTTGTGTTAGATGAACGAACGTCTCTCAACATGCTCAGTTCTGAGAGATAAGTGTGTGTGAAAGCTGTCTTTCACCTAGCATGTTGGGAACCTAAAGTTATGTTCAGTTGCAAATTACACTCCATATATATATTTATGGGTATGTACTAGCACCAACTCGGTTTTACAGTGAAAACTGCAGGAACTTCAAACCGGCACTAGGAAACAGACTGAGAAACCCGAGTAAAAGTTTCTCCTGCATCCCGTTCCCTTTGTGATAAATGAACGAACGTCTCTCCACATGCTCATTTCTCAGAGATAAATGTGTGTGAAAGCCGTACTTCACCTATCCTGTTGGGAACACAAAGTTTCTTTTCATTTGGGAACTACACTCCTTACAAATATATGGGGAGGTACTAGCTCCAACTCGGTTTTACACTGAAAACTTCAGGAACTTCAAACCGGCACTAGGAAAAAAAATGAGAAACCAGAGTAAAAGATTCTCCTGCAAAACTTCCCTTTGTTCTAGATGAACGAACGTCTCTCCACATGCTCAGTTCTGAGAGATAAGTGTGTGTGAAAGCCGTACTTCACCTAGCATGTTGGGAACCCAAAGTTCTTTTCAGTAGATAACTACACTCCAAACATACATATCTGGAGCTACCGGCTCCAACTCTGTTTTACAGTGAAAATTACAAAAACTTCAAACCGGCACTAGGAATCATACTGAGAAACCAGAGTAAAATTTTCTCCTGCAACCCGTTCCCGTTATGCTAAATGAATGAACGTCAGTCCACATGCTCATTTCTCAGAGATAGGTGTGTGTGAAAGCCGTCCTTCACCTAGCATGTTGGGATCCTAAAGTTATATTCAGTTGCAAACTACACTCCATATATATATTTATGGTTATGTACTAGCACCAACTCAGTTTTACAGTGAAAACTGCAGGAACTTCAAACCGGCACTAGGAAACAGACTGAGAAACCAGAGTAAAAATTTCTCCTTCAAACAGTTCCCTTTGTGCTAAATGAACGAACGTGTCTCCACGTGCTAATTTCTCAGGGATAAGTGTGTGTGAAAACCGACCTTCGCCTAGCTTGATGGGAACACAAAGTTTATTTTCATTTGGAAACTACACTCCATAAATATATATGGGGAGGTACTAGCTCCAACTCGGTTTTACAGTGAAAAGTTCAGGAACTTCAAACCGGCACTAGGAAAAAGTCTGAGAAACCTGAGTAAAAGTTTCTCCTGCAAACCGTTTCCTTGTGCTAGATGAACGAACGTCTCTCCACATGCTCAGTTCTGAGAGATAAGTGTGTGTGAAAGCCGTCCTTTACCTAGTACATTGGGAACCCAAAGTTCTTTTCACTTGCAAACTACACTCCATACATATATATGTGGAGCTACTGGCTCCAACTCTGTTTTTCAGTGAAAACTACAAAAACTTCAAACCGGCACTAGGAAACAGTCTGAGAAACCAGAGTAAAAGTTTCTCCTGCAAACCGTTCCCTTGTGCTAGTTGAACGAACGTCTCTCCACATGCTCATTTCTCAGAGATAAGAGTGTGTGAAAGCCGTCCTTCAACTATCTTGTTGGGAACACAAAGTTTCTTTTCATTTGGAAACTACATTCCGTCAATATATATGGGGAGGTACTAGCACCAACTCGGTTTTACAGTGAAAACTGCAGGAACTTCAAACCGGCACTAGGAAACAGACTGAGAAACCACAGTATAAGTTTCTCTTGCAAACCTTTTACTTTGTGTTAGATGAACGAACTTCTCTCCACATGCTCAGTTCTGAGAGATAAGTGTGTGTGAAAGCTGTCTTTCACCTAGCATGTTGGGAACCTAAAGATATGTTCAGTTGCACACTACACTCCATATATATATTTATGGGTATGTACTAGCACCAACTCGGTTTTACAGTGAAAACTGCAGGAACTTCAAACCGGCACTAGGAAACAGACTGAGAAACCCGAGTAAAAGTTTCTCCTGCAACCCGTTCCCTTTGTGATAAATGAACGAACGTCTCTCCACATGCTCATTGCTGAGAGATAAGTGTGTGTGAAAGCCGTACTTCACCTATCTTGTTGGGAACACAAAGTTTCTTTTCATTTGGAAACCTCACTCCTTACAACTATATGGGGAGGTAATAGGTCCAACTCGGTTTTACAGTGAAAGCTTCAGGAACTTCAAACCGGCACTAGGAAAAAAAATGAGACAACAGAGTAAAAGATTCTCCTGCAAAACTTCCCTTTGTTCTAGATGAACGAACGTCTCTCAACATGCTCAGTTCTAAGAGATAAGTGTGTGTGAAAGCCGTACTTCAACTAGCATGTTGGGAACCCAAAGTTCTTTTCAGTTGTTAACTACACTCCATACATACATATGGGGAGCTACGGGCTCCAACTCTGTTTTACTGTGAAAATTACAAAAACTTCAAACCGGCACTAGGAATCATACTGAGAAACCAGAGTAAAATTTTCTCCGGCAAACCGTACCCGTTGTGTTAAATGAACGAACGTCTCTCCACATTCTGAGAAAAACGTGTGTGTGAAAGCCGTCCTTCACCTAGCATGTTGAGAACCCAACTTCTTTTCAGTTGCAAACTACACTCCATACATATATATGGGGAGCTACTGGTTCCAACTCTGTTTTACAGTGAAATTTACAAAAACTTCAAACCGGCACTAGGAAACAAACTGAGAAACCAGAGTAAAAGTTTCTCCTGCAAACCGTTCCCTTGTGCTAGATGAACGAACTTCGCTCCACATGCTCATTTCTCAGAGATAAGTGCGTGTGAAAGCCGTCCTTCAACTATCTTGTTGGGAACACAAAGTTTCTTTTCATTTGGAAACTACTCTCTATAAACTTATATGGGGAAGTACAAGCACCAAATCGGATTTACAGTGAAAACTGCAGGAACTTCTAACCGGCACTAGGAAACAGACTGAGAAACCAGAGTAAAATTTTCTCTTGCAAAACTTTTCCTTTGTGTTAGATGAACGAACTTCTCTCCACATGCTCAGTTCTGAGAGATAAGTGTGTGTGAAAGCCGTCCTTCACCTAGCTTGTTTGGAACACAAAGTATCTTTTCAGTTGCAAAAAGAACTGCATACATATATATGGGAGGAAATAGTTCCAACTCGGTTTTACAGTGAAAACTGCAGGAACTTTAAACAGGCACTAGGAAGCTGACTGCGAAACCAGAGTAAAAGTTTCTCCTGAAACACGTCCATTTGAGCTAGATGAAAGAACGTCTCTCCACATGCTCATTTCTGATAGATAAGTGTGTGTGAAATCCGACCTTCACCTAGCTTGTTGGGAACACAAAATTCTTTTCAGTTTCAAACTACACTCCATACAAATATATGAGGAGCTAATGGCTCCAACTCGGTTTTATAGTGAATACTGCAGGAACTTCAATCCGACACAATGAAACAGTCTAAGAAACCAGAGTACAGGTTGCACCTGCAACCCGTTCCCTTTGTGCTAAATGAACGAACGTCTCTCCACATGCACAGTTCTGAGAGATAATTGTGTGTGAAAGCCGTCCTTCACCTAGCTTGTTGGGAACACAAAGTTTCTTTTCATTTGGGAACTACACTCCATACATATATATGGGGAGGTTCTAGCACCAACTCTGTTTTACAGTGAAAACTGCTGGAACTTCAAACCGGCACTAGGAAACAGACTGAGAAACCAGAGTAAAAGTTTCTCCTTCAACCCGTTCCCTTTGGGCTAGATGAACGACGTCCCTCCTAATGCTCAGTTCTGAGAGATAAGTGTGTGTGAAAGCCGTCCTTCACCTAGCTTGTTTGGAACACAAAGTATCTTTTAAGTTTCAAAATAATCTCCATACATATATATGGGGATGTACTAGCTCGAACTCGCTTTTACTGTGAAAACTGCCCGAACTTCAAACTGGCACGAGGAAACAGACTGAGAAAGCAGAATAAAAGTTCTCCTGCAACCCGTTCCCTTTGTGCTACATGAACGAAAGTCTCTCCACATGCTCAGTACTCAGTGATAACTGTGTGTGAAAACCTTCATTCACCTAGCTTGTTGGGAACACAAAGATTTTTTTCAATGGAAACTACCCTCCGTACATATATATTGGGAGGTACTAGCACCAACTCGGTTTTACAGTGAAAACTGCAGGAAATTCAAACCGGCACTAGGAAAAACACTGAGAAACCAGAGTAAAAGTTTCTCCTGCAACCCTTTCCATTTGTGCTAGATGATCGAACGTCTCTCCACATGCTCAGTTCTGAGAGATAATTGGGTGTGAATGCCGTCCTTCATCTAGCTTGTTTGGAACACAAAGTATCTTTTAAGTTGCAAAATAAACTCCATACATATATATGGGGAGGTACTAGCTCGAACTCGCTTTTACTGTGAAAACTGCCGGAACTTCAAACTGGCACTAGGAAACAGACTGGGAAAGCAGATTTACAGTTACTCCTGCAATACGTTCCCTTTGTGGTAGATGAAAGAACGTCTCTCCACATGCTCAGTTCTGAGAGATAAGTGTATGTGAAATCTGTCCTTCACCTAGCTTGTTGGGAACACAAAGTTCTTTTCAGTTTCAAACTACACTACATACAAAAATATGTGGAGCTAATGGCTCCAACTCGGTTTTACAGTGAAAACTGCAGGAACTTCAAACCGGTACAATGAAAGAGTCTAAGAACCAGAGTACAGGTTTCTCCTGAAACCCGTTCCCTTTGTGCTAGATGAACTAACGACTCTCCACATGCTCAGTTCTGAGGGAAAAGTGTGTGTGAAAGCCGTCCTTCACCTAGCTTGTTGGGAACACAAAGTTTCTTTTCAGTTGTAAACTACACTGTTTACATATTTATGGGGAGGTTCTAGCTCCAACTCGGTTTTACAGTGAAATCTACAGGAACTACAGTCCGGCACTAATAAACCGACTAAGAAACCAAAGTAAAGTTACACATGTAACCCTTTCTATTTGCGCTAGATGAACGAACGTATCTCCACATGGTCAGTTCTGAGAGATAAGTGTGTGTAAAAGCCATCCTTCACCTAGTTTGTTAGGAACACAAAGTTTCTTTTCAGTTGCAATCTACAATCCATACATATATAAGGGGAGGTACATGCTCCAACTCATTTTTACAGTGAAAATTGCAGGAAATTCAAAACGTCACTAGGAAACAGACTGGGAAACCAGAGTATAAGTTTCTCCTGCAACCTGTTCCCTTTGTGCTAGATGAACGAATGTCTCTCAACATGCTCAGTTCTGAGAGAAAAGTGTGTGTGAAAGCCGTCCTTCACCTAGCTTGTTGGGAACACAAAGTTTCTTTTCAGTTGTAAACTACACTCTTTACATATTTATGGGAAGGTTCTAGCTCCAACTCCGTTTTACAGTGAAATCTACAGGAACTACATTCCGGCACTAATAAACCGACTAAGAAACCAGAGTAAAAGTTACACCTGTAACCCGTTCTATTTTCGCTAAATGAACGAACATCTCTCCATATGCTCAGTTCTGAGAGATAAGTGTGTGTGAAAGCCGTCCTTCACCTAGCTTGTTGGGAACACAAAGTTTCTTTTCAGTTGTAAACTACACTCTTTACATATTAATGGGGAGGTTCTAGCTCCAACTCGGTTTTACAGTGAAATCTACAGGAACTACAGTCCGGCACTAATAAACCGACTAAGAAACCAGAGTAAAAGTTACACCTGTAACCCGTTCTATTTTCGCTAGGTGAACGAACGTCTCTCCATATGCTCAGTTCTGAGAGATAAGTGTGTGTGAAAGCCGTCCTTCAATTAGCATGTTGGGAACCTAAAGTTATTTTCAGTTGCAAACTACACTCCATATATATAAATGGGGATGTACTAGCACCAACTCGGTTTTACAGTGAAAACTGCAGGAACTTCAAACTGGCACTAGGAAACAGACTGAGAAACCAGAGTAAAAGTTTCTCCTTCAAGCCGTTCACTTTGTGATAAATGAACGAATGTCTCTCCACATGCTCATTTCTCAGAGATAAGTGTTTGTGAAAGCCGTCCTTCACCTAGCTTGTTGGGAACACAAAGTTTCTTTTCATTAGGAAACTACACTCCATAAATATAAATGGGGAGGTACTAGAACCAACTCGGTTTTACCGTGAAAACTGCAGGAACTTCTAACCGGCACTAGGAAACAGACTGAGAAACCAGAGTAAAAGTTTCTCCTGCAACCCGTTCCCGTTGTGCTAAATGAACGAACGTCAGTCCTCATGCTGATTTCTCAGAGATAAGTTTGTGTTAAAGCCGTCCTTCACCTAACATGTTGGGAACCTAAAGATATGTTCAGTTGCACACTACACTCCATATATATATTTATGGGTATGTACTAGCACCAACTCGGTTTTACAGTGAAAACTGCAGGAACTTCAAACCGGCACTAGGAATCAGACTGAGAAACCAGAGTAAAAGTTTCTCCTGCAACCCGTTCCCTTTGTGATAAATGAACGAATGTCTCTCCACATACTCATTTCTCAGAGATAAGTGTTTGTGAAAGCCGTCCTTCACCTAGCTTGTTGGGAAAACAAAGTTTATTTTCAGTTGCAAACTACACCCCATACATATATATGGGGAGGTACTAGCTGCAACTCGTTTTTACAGTGAAAACTGCACGAACTTAAAACCGGCACTAGGAAACAGACTGAGAAACCAGAGTAAAAGTTTCTCCTGCAAACCGTTCCCTAGTGCTAAATGAACGAACGTCTCTCCACTTGCTCAGTTCTGAGAGATAAGTGTGTGTTAAAGCCGTCCTTCACATATCTTGTTGGGAACACAAAGATTCTTTTCATTTGGAAACTACACCCTATACATATATATGGGGAGATACAAGCACCAACTCGGATTTACACTGAAAACTTCAGGAACTTCAAACCGGCACTAGGAAAAAAACTGAGAAACCAGAGTAAAAGATTCTCCTGCAAACCTTCCCTTTGTTCTAAATGAACGAACTTCTCTCCACATGCTCAGTTCTGAGAGATAAGTGTGTGTGAAAGCCGTACTTCACCTAGCATGTTGGGAACCCAAAGTTCTTTTCTGTTGATAACTATACTCCATACATATATATGGGGAGCTACGGGCTTCAAATCTGTTTTACACAGAAAACTACAAAAACTTCAAAAAGGCACTAGGAAACAGACTGACAAACCAGAGTAAAAGTTGCTCCTGCAACCCGTTTTCTTTGTGCTAGATGAACGAACGTCTCTCCACTTGCTCAGTTCTGAGAGATAAGTGTGTGTGAAAGCCGTCCTTCACCCAGCTTGTTGGGAACACAAAGTTTCTTTTCAGTTGCAAACTCCATTCCATACATATATATGGGGAGGTACTAGCTCCAACTCGGTTTGACAGTGAAAACTGCAGGAACTTCAAACCGGCACTAGGAAACAGACTGAGAAACCACAGTATAAGTTTCTCTTGCAAACCTTTTACTTTGTGTTAGATGAACGAAATTATCTCCACATGCTCAGTTCTGAGAGATAATTGTGTGTGAAAGCTCTCCTTCACCTAGCATGTTAGGAACCTAAAGATATGTTCAGTTGCACACTACACTCCATATATATATTTATGGGTATGTACTAGCACCAACTCGATTTTACAGTGAAAACTGCAGGAACTTCAATCCGGGACTAGGAATCAGACTGAGAAACCAGAGTAAAAGTTTCTCCTGCAACCCGTTCCCTTTGTGATAAATGAACGAACGTCTCTCCACATGCTCATTTCTCAGAGATAAGTGTGTGTGAAAGCCATACTTCACCTATCTTGTTGGGAACAGAAAGTTTCTTTTCATTTGGAAACTACTCTCTATACACATATATTTGGAAGTACAAGCACCAACACGGTTTTACAGTGAAAACTGCAGGAAGTTCAAACATGCACTAGGAAACAGACTGAGAAACCAGAGTAAAGGTTTCTCCTGCAACCTTTTCGTTTGTGCTAGATGAACGAACATGTCTCCACGTGCTCAGTTCTCAGAGATAAGTGTGTGTGAAAGCCGTCCTTCACATAATTTGTTGGGAACACAAAGTTTCTTTTCATTTGGAAACTACACTCTATACATATATATATGGGGAGGTAGAAGCACCAACTCAGTTTTACAGTGAAAACTGCAGGAACTTCTAAACGGCACTAGGAAACAGACTGAGAAACCAGAGTAAAATTTCTCCTGCAACCCTTTCCCTTTGTGCTAGATGAACGAATGTCCCTCCACATGCTCAGTTGTGACACATAAGTGTGTGTGAAAGCCGTCCTTCACCTAGCATGTTGGGAACCTGTAGTTCTTTTCAGTTGCAAACTACACTCCATATATATATATGGGGATTTAGTAGCACCAACTCTGTTTTACAGTGAAAATTGCAGGAACTTCAAACCGGCACTAGGAAACAGACTGAGAAACCAGAGTAAAAATTTCTCCTTCAAACCGTTCCCTTTGTGCTAGATGAACGAACGTCTCTCCACGTGCTCATTTCTTAGAGATAAGTGTGTGTGAAAGCCGTCCTTCACCTACCTTGATGGGAACACAAAGTTCCTTTTCATTTGGAAACTACACTCCATACATATTTATGGGGAGGTACTATCTGCAACTCGGTTTTACACTGAAAACTTCAGGAACTTCAAACCGGCACTAGGAAAAAATCTGAGAAACCAGAGTAAAAGATTCTCCTGCAAACCTTCCCTTTGTTCTAAATGAACGAAAGTCTCTCCACATGCTCAGTTCTGAGAGATAAGTGTGTGTGAAAGCCGTACTTCACCTAGCATGTTGGGAACCCAAAGTTCTTTTCAGTTGATAACTACACTCCATACATATTTATGGGGAGCTATGGGCTCCAAATCAGTTTACAGAGAAAACTACAAAAACTTCAAAAAGGCACTAGGAAACAGACTGACAAACCAGAGTAAAAGTTGCTCCTGCAACCCGTTTCTTTTGTGCTAGATGAACGAACGTCTCTCCACATGCTCATTTCTCAGAGATAAGAGTGTGTGAAAGCCGTCCTTCAACTATCTTGTTTGGAACACAAAGTTTCTTTTAATTTGGAAACTACACTCCATAAATATATATGGGGAAGTACTAGCACCAAGTCGGTTTTACAGTGAAAACTCCAGGAACTTCAAACCGGCACTAGGAAACAGACTGAGAAACCAGAGTATAAGTTTCTCTTGCAAACCTTTTACTTTGTGTTAGATGAACGAACGTCTCTCAACATGCTCAGTTCTGAGAGATAAGTGTGTGTGAAAGCTGTCTTTCACCTAGCATGTTGGGAACCTAAAGTTATGTTCAGTTGCAAATTACACTCCATATATATATTTATGGGTATGTACTAGCACCAACTCGGTTTTACAGTGAAAACTGCAGGAACTTCAAACCGGCACTAGGAAACAGACTGAGAAACCCGAGTAAAAGTTTCTCCTGCATCCCGTTCCCTTTGTGATAAATGAACGAACGTCTCTCCACATGCTCATTTCTCAGAGATAAATGTGTGTGAAAGCCGTACTTCACCTATCCTGTTGGGAACACAAAGTTTCTTTTCATTTGGGAACTACACTCCTTACAAATATATGGGGAGGTACTAGCTCCAACTCGGTTTTACACTGAAAACTTCAGGAACTTCAAACCGGCACTAGGAAAAAAAATGAGAAACCAGAGTAAAAGATTCTCCTGCAAAACTTCCCTTTGTTCTAGATGAACGAACGTCTCTCCACATGCTCAGTTCTGAGAGATAAGTGTGTGTGAAAGCCGTACTTCACCTAGCATGTTGGGAACCCAAAGTTCTTTTCAGTAGATAACTACACTCCAAACATACATATCTGGAGCTACCGGCTCCAACTCTGTTTTACAGTGAAAATTACAAAAACTTCAAACCGGCACTAGGAATCATACTGAGAAACCAGAGTAAAATTTTCTCCTGCAACCCGTTCCCGTTATGCTAAATGAATGAACGTCAGTCCACATGCTCATTTCTCAGAGATAGGTGTGTGTGAAAGCCGTCCTTCACCTAGCATGTTGGGATCCTAAAGTTATATTCAGTTGCAAACTACACTCCATATATATATTTATGGTTATGTACTAGCACCAACTCAGTTTTACAGTGAAAACTGCAGGAACTTCAAACCGGCACTAGGAAACAGACTGAGAAACCAGAGTAAAAATTTCTCCTTCAAACAGTTCCCTTTGTGCTAAATGAACGAACGTGTCTCCACGTGCTAATTTCTCAGGGATAAGTGTGTGTGAAAACCGACCTTCGCCTAGCTTGATGGGAACACAAAGTTTATTTTCATTTGGAAACTACACTCCATAAATATATATGGGGAGGTACTAGCTCCAACTCGGTTTTACAGTGAAAAGTTCAGGAACTTCAAACCGGCACTAGGAAAAAGTCTGAGAAACCTGAGTAAAAGTTTCTCCTGCAAACCGTTTCCTTGTGCTAGATGAACGAACGTCTCTCCACATGCTCAGTTCTGAGAGATAAGTGTGTGTGAAAGCCGTCCTTTACCTAGTACATTGGGAACCCAAAGTTCTTTTCACTTGCAAACTACACTCCATACATATATATGTGGAGCTACTGGCTCCAACTCTGTTTTTCAGTGAAAACTACAAAAACTTCAAACCGGCACTAGGAAACAGTCTGAGAAACCAGAGTAAAAGTTTCTCCTGCAAACCGTTCCCTTGTGCTAGTTGAACGAACGTCTCTCCACATGCTCATTTCTCAGAGATAAGAGTGTGTTAAAGCCGTCCTTCACATATCTTGTTGGGAACACAAAGTTTTTTTCATTTGGAAACTACACTCTATACATATATATGGGGAGATACAAGCACCAACTCGGTTTTACACTGAAAACTTCACGAACTTCAAACCGGCACTAGGAAAAAAACAGACACAAGAGTAAAAGAATCTCCTGCAAACCTTCCCTTTGTTCTAAATGAACGAACGTCTCTCCACATGCTCAGATCTGAGAGATAAGTGTGTGTGAAAGCCGTACTTCAACTAGCATGTTGGGAACCCAAAGTTCTTTTCAGTTGATATCTACACTCCATACATATTTATGGGGATCTACGGGCTCCAAATCTGTTTTACAGAGAAAACTACAAAAACTTCAAAAAGGCACTAGGAAACAGACTGACAAACCAGAGTAAAAGTTGCTCCTGCATCCCGTTTCCTTTGTGCTAGATGAACGAACGTCTCTCCACATGCTCATTTCTCAGAGATAAGAGTGTGTGAAAGCCGTCCTTCAACTATCTTGTTGGGAACACAAAGTTTCTTTTCATTTGGAAACTACATTCCGTCAATATATATGGGGAGGTACTAGCACCAACTCGGTTTTACAGTGAAAACTGCAGGAACTTCAAACCGGCACTAGGAAACAGACTGAGAAACCAGAGTATAAGTTTCTCTTGCAAACCTTTTACTTTGTGTTAGATGAACGAACTTCTCTCCACATGCTCAGTTCTGAGAGATAAGTGTGTGTGAAAGCTGTCTTTCACCTAGCATGTTGGGAACCTAAAGATATGTTCAGTTGCACACTACACTCCATATATATATTTATGGGTATGTACTAGCACCAACTCGGTTTTACAGTGAAAACTGCAGGAACTTCAAACCGGCACTAGGAAACAGACTGAGAAACCCGAGTAAAAGTTTCTCCTGCAACCCGTTCCCTTTGTGATAAATGAACGAACGTCTCTCCACATGCTCATTGCTCAGAGATAAGTGTGTGTGAAAGCCGTACTTCACCTATCTTGTTGGGAACACAAAGTTTCTTTTCATTTGGAAACCTCACTCCTTACAAATATATGGGGAGGTAATAGGTCCAACTCGGTTTTACAGTGAAAGCTTCAGGAACTTCAAACCGGCACTAGGAAAAAAAATGAGAAAACAGAGTAAAAGATTCTCCTGCAAAACTTCCCTTTGTTCTAGATGAACGAACGTCTCTCAACATGCTCAGTTCTAAGAGATAAATGTGTGTGAAAGCCGTACTTCAACTAGCATGTTGGGAACCCAAAGTTCTTTTCAGTTGTTAACTACACTCCATACATACATATGGGGTGCTACGGGCTCCAACTCTGTTTTACTGTGAAAATTACAAAAACTTCAAACCGGCACTAGGAATCATACTGAGAAACCACAGTAAAATTTTCTCCGGCAAACCGTACCCGTTGTGTTAAATGAACGAACGTCTCTCCACATTCTGAGAAAAACGTGTGTGTGAAAGCCGTCCTTCACCTAGCATGTTGAGAACCCAACTTCTTTTCAGTTGCAAACTACACTCCATACATATATATGGGGAGCTACTGGTTCCAACTCTGTTTTACAGTGAAATTTACAAAAACTTCAAACCGGCACTAGGAAACAAACTGAGAAACCAGAGTAAAAGTTTCTCCTGCAAACCGTTCCCTTGTGCTAGATGAACGAACTTCGCTCCACATGCTCATTTCTCAGAGATAAGTGCGTGTGAAAGCCGTCCTTCAACTATCTTGTTGGGAACACAAAGTTTCTTATCATTTGGAAACTACTCTCTATAAACTTATATGGGGAAGTACAAGCACCAAATCGGATTTACAGTGAAAACTGCAGGAACTTCTAACCGGCACTAGGAAACAGACTGAGAAACCAGAGTAAAATTTTCTCTTGCAAAACTTTTCCTTTGTGTTAGATGAACGAACTTCTCTCCACATGCTCAGTTCTGAGAGATAAGTGTGTGTGAAAGCCGTCCTTCACCTAGCATGTTGGGAACGAAAGACATGTCCAGTTGCATACTACACTCCATAAATATATTTATGGGTATGTACTAGCACCAACTCTGTTTTACAGTGAAAACTGCAGGAACATCTAACCGGCACTAGGAAACAGACTGAGAAACCAGAGTAAAATTTTCTCCTGTTAACAGTTCCCTTAGTGCTAGATGAACGAACGTCTCTATACATGCTCAGTTCTCAGAGATATGTGTGTGTGAAATCCGTCCTTCACATAACTTGTTGGGAACACAAAGTTTGTTTTCATTTGGAAACTACACTCTATACATATATATGGGGAGGTACAAGCACCAACTCGGTTTTACAGTGAAAACTGCAGGAACATCTAAACGGCACTAGGAAACAGACTGAGAAACCAGAGTAAAATTTCTAGTGCAACCCGTTCCCTTTGTGCTAGATGAACGAATGTACCTCCTCATGCTCAGTTGTGAGAGATAAGTGTGTGTGAAAGCCGTCCTTCACCTTGTTGTTGGGAACACAAAGTTTGTTTTCAGTTGCAAAGTACAACCCATATATATATATGGGGAGGTACTAGCTCTAACTCGATTTTACTGTGAAAACTGCAGGAACTTCAAATCGGCACTAGGAAACAGACTGAGAAACCAGAGTAAAAGTTGCTACTGCAACCCATTCCCTTTGTGCTAGATGAACGAACGTCTCTCCACATGCTCATTTCTCAGAGATAAGAGTCTGTGAAAGCCGTCCTTCAACTATGTTGTTGGGAACACAAAGTTTCTTTTCATTTGTAAACTACACTCCATAAATATATAAGGGGAGGTACTAGCACCAACTCGGTTTTACAGTGAAAACTGCAGGAACTTCTAACCGGCACTAGGAAACAGACTGAGAAACCAGAGTATAAGTTTCTCTTGCAAACCTTTTACTTTGTGTTAGATGAACGAACGTCTCTACACATGCTCATTTCTGAGAGATAATTCTGTGTGAAAGCCGTCCTTCCCCTAGCATGTTGGGAAACTAAAGTTATGTTCAGTTGCAAACTATACTCCATATATATATTTATGGGTATGTACAAGCACCAACTCGGTTTTACAGTGAATACTGCAGGAACTTCAATACGGGACTAGGAATCAGACTGAGAAACCAGAGTAAAAGTTTCTCCTGCAACCCGTTCCCTTTGTGATAAATGAACGAACGTCTCTCCACATGCTCATTTCTCAGAGATAAGTGTGTGTGAAAGCCGTACTTCACCTATCTTGTTGGGAACACAAAGTTTCTTTTCATTTGGAAACTACTCTCTATACACATATATTTGGAAGTACAAGCACCAACACGGTTTTACAGTGAAAACTGCAGGAAGTTCAAACCTGCACTAGGAAACAGACTGAGAAACCAGAGTAAAGGTTTCTCCTGCAACCTTTTCGTTTGTGCTAGATGAACGAACATGTCTCCACGTGCTCAGTTCTCAGAGATAAGTGTGCGTGAAAGCCGTCCTTCACATAATTTGTTGGGAACACAAAGTTTCTTTTCATTTGGAAACTACACTCTATACATATATATATGGGGAGGTAGAAGCACCAACTCAGTTTTACAGTGAAAACTGCAGGAACTTCTAAACCGCACTAGGAAACAGACTGAGAAACCAGAGTAAAATTTCTCCTGCAACCCTTTCCCTTTGTGCTAGATGAACGAATGTCCCACCACATGCTCAGTTGTGACACATAAGTGTGTGTGAAAGCCGTCCTTCACCTAGCATGTTGGGAACCTGTAGTTCTTTTCAGTTGCAAACTACACTCCATATATATATATGGGGATTTAGTAGCACCAACTCTGTTTTACAGTGAAAATTGCAGGAACTTCAAACCGGCACTAGGAAACAGACTGAGAAACCAGAGTAAAAATTTCTCCTTCAAACCGTTCCCTTTGTGCTAGATGAACGAACGTCTCTCCACGTGCTCATTTCTTAGAGATAAGTGTGTGTGAAAGCCGTCCTTCACCTACCTTGATGGGAACACAAAGTTCCTTTTCATTTGGAAACTACACTCCATACATATTTATGGGGAGGTACTATCTGCAACTCGGTTTTACACTGAAAACTTCAGGAACTTCAAACCGGCACTAGGAAAAAATCTGAGAAACCAGAGTAAAAGATTCTCCTGCAAACTTTCCCTTTGTTCTAAATGAACGAAAGTCTCTCCACATGCTCAGTTCTGAGAGATAAGTGTGTGTGAAAGCCGTACTTCACCTAGCATGTTGGGAACCCAAAGTTCTTTTCAGTTGATAACTACACTCCATACATATTTATGGGGAGCTATGGGCTCCAAATCAGTTTACAGAGAAAACTACAAAAACTTCAAAAAGGCACTAGGAAACAGACTGACAAACCAGAGTAAAAGTTGCTCCTGCAACCCGTTTCTTTTGTGCTAGATGAACGAACGTCTCTCCACATGCTCATTTCTCAGAGATAAGAGTGTGTGAAAGCCGTCCTTCAACTATCTTGTTTGGAACACAAAGTTTCTTTTAATTTGGAAACTACACTCCATAAATATATATGGGGAAGTACTAGCACCAAGTCGGTTTTACAGTGAAAACTCCAGGAACTTCAAACCGGCACTAGGAAACAGACTGAGAAACCAGAGTATAAGTTTCTCTTGCAAACCTTTTACTTTGAGTTAGATGAACGAACGTCTCTCAACATGCTCAGTTCTGAGAGATAAGTGTGTGTGAAAGCTGTCTTTCACCTAGCATGTTGGGAACCTAAAGTTATGTTCAGTTGCAAATTACACTCCATATATATATTTATGGGTATGTACTAGCACCAACTCGGTTTTACAGTGAAAACTGCAGGAACTTCAAACCGGCACTAGGAAACAGACTGAGAAACCCGAGTAAAAGTTTCTCCTGCATCCCGTTCCCTTTGTGATAAATGAACGAACGTCTCTCCACATGCTCATTTCTCAGAGATAAATGTGTGTGAAAGCCGTACTTCACCTATCCTGTTGGGAACACAAAGTTTCTTTTCATTTGGGAACTACACTCCTTACAAATATATGGGGAGGTACTAGCTCCAACTCGGTTTTACACTGAAAACTTCAGGAACTTCAAACCGGCACTAGGAAAAAAAATGAGAAACCAGAGTAAAAGATTCTCCTGCAAAACTTCCCTTTGTTCTAGATGAACGAACGTCTCTCAACATGCTCAGTTCTAAGAGATAAATGTGTGTTAAAGCCGTACTTCACCTAGCATGTTGGGAACCCAAAGTTCTTTTCAGTAGATAACTACACTCCAAACATACATATCTGGAGCTACCGGCTCCAACTCTGTTTTACAGTGAAAATTACAAAAACTTCAAACCGGCACTAGGAATCATACTGAGAAACCAGAGTAAAATTTTCTCCTGCAACCCGTTCCCGTTATGCTAAATGAATGAACGTCAGTCCACATGCTCATTTCTCAGAGATAGGTGTGTGTGAAAGCCGTCCTTCACCTAGCATGTTGGGATCCTAAAGTTATATTCAGTTGCAAACTACACTCCATATATATATTTATGGTTATGTACTAGCACCAACTCAGTTTTACAGTGAAAACTGCAGGAACTTCAAACCGGCACTAGGAAACAGACTGAGAAACCAGAGTAAAAATTTCTCCTTCAAACAGTTCCCTTTGTGCTAAATGAACGAACGTGTCTCCACGTGCTAATTTCTCAGGGATAAGTGTGTGTGAAAACCGACCTTCGCCTAGCTTGATGGGAACACAAAGTTTATTTTCATTTGGAAACTACACTCCATAAATATATATGGGGAGGTACTAGCTCCAACTCGGTTTTACAGTGAAAAGTTCAGGAATTTCAAACCGGCACTAGGAAAAAGTCTGAGAAACCTGAGTAAAAGTTTCTCCTGCAAACCGTTTCCTTGTGCTAGATGAACGAACGTCTCTCCACATGCTCAGTTCTGAGAGATAAGTGTGTGTGAAAGCCGTCCTTTACCTAGTACATTGGGAACCCAAAGTTCTTTTCACTTGCAAACTACACTCCATACATATATATGTGGAGCTACTGGCTCCAACTCTGTTTTTCAGTGAAAACTACAAAAACTTCAAACCGGCACTAGGAAACAGTCTGAGAAACCAGAGTAAAAGTTTCTCCTGCAAACCGTTCCCTTGTGCTAGTTGAACGAACGTCTCTCCACATGCTCATTTCTCAGAGATAAGTGTGTGTTAAAGCCGTCCTTCACATATCTTGTTGGGAACACAAAGTTTTTTTCATTTGGAAACTACACTCTATACATATATATGGGGAGATACAAGCACCAACTCGGTTTTACACTGAAAACTTCACGAACTTCAAACCGGCACTAGGAAAAAAACAGACACAAGAGTAAAAGAATCTCCTGCAAACCTTCCCTTTGTTCTAAATGAACGAACGTCTCTCCACATGCTCAGATCTGAGAGATAAGTGTGTGTGAAAGCCGTACTTCAACTAGCATGTTGGGAACCCAAAGTTCTTTTCAGTTGATAACTACACTCCATACATATTTATGGGGAGCTACGGGCTCCAAATCTGTTTTACAGAGAAAACTACAAAAACTTCAAAAAGGCACTAGGAAACAGACTGACAAACCAGAGTAAAAGTTGCTCCTGCAACCCGTTTCCTTTGTGCTAGATGAACGAACGTCTCTCCACATGCTCATTTCTCAGAGATAAGAGTGTGTGAAAGCCGTCCTTCAACTATCTTGTTGGGAACACAAAGTTTCTTTTCATTTGGAAACTACATTCCGTCAATATATATGGGGAGGTACTAGCACCAACTCGGTTTTACAGTGAAAACTGCAGGAACTTCAAACCGGCACTAGGAAACAGACTGAGAAACCAGAGTATAAGTTTCTCTTGCAAACCTTTTATTTGTGTTAGATGAACGAACTTCTCTCAACATGCTCAGTTCTGAGAGATAAGTGTGTGTGAAAGCTGTCTTTCACCTAGCATGTTGGGAACCTAAAGATATGTTCAGTTGCACACTACACTCCATATATATATTTATGGGTATGTACTAGCACCAACTCGGTTTTACAGTGAAAACTGCAGGAACTTCAAACCGGCACTAGGAAACAGACTGAGAAACCCGAGTAAAAGTTTCTCCTGCAACCCGTTCCCTTTGTGATAAATGAACGAACGTCTCTCCACATGCTCATTGCTCAGAGATAAGTGTGTGTGAAAGCCGTACTTCACCTATCTTGTTGGGAACACAAAGTTTCTTTTCATTTGGAAACCTCACTCCTTACAAATATATGGGGAGGTAATAGGTCCAACTCGGTTTTACAGTGAAAGCTTCAGGAACTTCAAACCGGCACTAGGAAAAAAAATGAGAAACCAGAGTAAAAGATTCTCCTGCAAAACTTCCCTTTGTTCTAGATGAACGAACGTCTCTCAACATGCTCAGTTCTAAGAGATAAATGTGTGTGAAAGCCGTACTTCAACTAGCATGTTGGGAACCCAAAGTTCTTTTCAGTTGTTAACTACACTCCATACATACATATGGGGAGCTACGGGCTCCAACTCTGTTTTACTGTGAAAATTACAAAAACTTCAAACCGGCACTAGGAATCATACTGAGAAACCACAGTAAAATTTTCTCCGGCAAACCGTACCCGTTGTGTTAAATGAACGAACGTCTCTCCACATTCTGAGAAAAACGTGTGTGTGAAAGCCGTCCTTCACCTAGCATGTTGAGAACCCAAGTTCTTTTCAGTTGCAAACTACACTCCATACATATATATGGGGAGCTACTGGTTCCAACTCTGTTTTACAGTGAAATTTACAAAAACTTCAAACCGGCACTAGGAAACAAACTGAGAAACCAGAGTAAAAGTTTCTCCTGCAAACCGTTCCCTTGTGCTAGATGAACGAACTTCGCTCCACATGCTCATTTCTCAGAAATAAGTGCGTGTGAAAGCCGTCCTTCAACTATCTTGTTGGGAACACAAAGTTTCTTATCATTTGGAAACTACTCTCTATAAACTTATATGGGGAAGTACAAGCACCAAATCGGATTTACAGTGAAAACTGCAGGAACTTCTAACCGGCACTAGGAAACAGACTGAGAAACCAGAGTAAAATTTTCTCTTGCAAAACTTTTCCTTTGTGTTAGATGAACAAACTTCTCTCCACATGCTCAGTTCTGAGAGATAAGTGTGTGTGAAAGCCGTCCTTCACCTAGCATGTTGGGAACGAAAGACATGTCCAGTTGCATACTACACTCCATAAATATATTTATGGGTATGTACTAGCACCAACTCTGTTTTACAGTGAAAACTGCAGGAACTTCAAACCGGCACTAGGAAACAGACTGAGAAACCAGAGTAAAATTTTCTCCTGTTAACAGTTCCCTTAGTGCTAGATGAACGAACGTCTCTATACATGCTCAGTTCTCAGAGATAAGTGTGTGTGAAATCCGTCCTTCACATAACTTGTTGGGAACACAAAGTTTGTTTTCATTTGGAAACTACACTCTATACATATATATGGGGAGGTACAAGCACCAACTCGGTTTTACAGTGAAAACTGCAGGAACATCTAAACAGCACTAGGAAACAGACTGAGAAACCAGAGTAAAATTTCTAGTGCAACCCGTTCCCTTTGTGCTAGATGAACGAATGTACCTCCTCATGCTCAGTTGTGAGAGATAAGTGTGTGTGAAAGCCGTCCTTCACCTTGTTGTTGGGAACACAAAGTTTGTTTTCAGTTGCAAAGTACAACCCATATATTTATATGGGGAGGTACTAGCTCCAACTCGATTTTACTGTGAAAACTGCAGGAACTTCAAACCGGCACTAGGAAACAGACTGAGAAACCAGAGTAAAAGTTTCTCCTGCAACCCTTTCCCTTTGTGATAACTGAACGAACGTCTCTCCACATGCTCATTTCTCAGAGAAAAATATGTGTGAATGCCGTCCTTCACCTAGCTTGTTGGGAACACAAAGTTTCTTTTCATTTGCAAACTGCACTCCTTACAAATATATGGGGAGGTACTAGCTCCATCTCGGTTTTACAGTGAAAACTTCAGGAACTTCAATCTGGCACTAGGAAAAAAAACTGAGAAACCAGAGTAAAAGATTCTCCAGCAAACCTTCCCTTCGTTCTAAATGAACGAACGACTCTCCACATGCTCAGTTCTGAGAGATAAGTGTGTGTGAAAGCCGTACTTCACTTAGCATGTTGGGAACCCAAAGTTATTTTCAGTTGATTACTACACTCCATACATATATATGGGGAGCTACGGGCTCCAAATCTGTTTTACAGAGAAAACTACAAAAACTTCAAAAAGGCACTAGGAAACAGACTGACAAACCAGAGTAAAAGTTGCTACTGCAACCCATTCCCTTTGTGCTAGATGAACGAACGTCTCTCCACATGCTCATTTCTCAGAGATAAGAGTCTGTGAAAGCCGTCCTTCAACTATGTTGTTGGGAACACAAAGTTTCTTTTCATTTGTAAACTACACTCCATAAATATATAAGGGGAGGTACTAGCACCAACTCGGTTTTACAGTGAAAACTGCAGGAACTTCTAACCGGCACTAGGAAACAGACTGAGAAACCAGAGTATAAGTTTCTCTTGCAAACCTTTTACTTTGTGTTAGATGAACGAACGTCTCTACACATGCTCATTTCTGAGAGATAATTCTGTGTGAAAGCCATCCTTCCCCTAGCATGTTGGGAAACTAAAGTTATGTTCAGTTGCAAACTATACTCCATATATATATTTATGGGTATGTACAAGCACCAACTCGGTTTTACAGTGAATACTGCAGGAACTTCAATACGGGACTAGGAATCAGACTGAGAAACCCGAGTAAAAGTTTCTCCTGCAACCCGTTCCCTTTGTGATAAATGAACGAACGTCTCTCCACATGCTCATTTCTCAGAGATAAGTGTGTGTGAAAGCCGTACTTCACCTATCTTGTTGGGAACACAAAGTTTCTTTTCATTTGGAAACTACTCTCTATACACATATATTTGGAAGTACAAGCACCAACACGGTTTTACAGTGAAAACTGCAGGAAGTTCAAACATGCACTAGGAAACAGACTGAGAAACCAGAGTAAAGGTTTCTCCTGCAACCTTTTCGTTTGTGCTAGATGAACGAACATGTCTCCACGTGCTCAGTTCTCAGAGATAAGTGTGTGTGAAAGCCGTCCTTCACATAATTTGTTGGGAACACAAAGTTTCTTTTCATTTGGAAACTACACTCTATACATATATATATGGGGAGGTAGAAGCACCAACTCAGTTTTACAGTGAAAACTGCAGGAACTTCTAAACCGCACTAGGAAACAGACTGAGAAACCAGAGTAAAATTTCTCCTGCAACCCTTTCCCTTTGTGCTAGATGAACGAATGTCCCACCACATGCTCAGTTGTGACACATAAGTGTGTGTGAAAGCCGTCCTTCACCTAGCATGTTGGGAACCTGTAGTTCTTTTCAGTTGCAAACTACACTCCATATATATATATGGGGATTTAGTAGCACCAACTCTGTTTTACAGTGAAAATTGCAGGAACTTCAAACCGGCACTAGGAAACAGACTGAGAAACCAGAGTAAAAATTTCTCCTTCAAACCGTTCCCTTTGTGCTAGATGAACGAACGTCTCTCCACGTGCTCATTTCTTAGAGATAAGTGTGTGTGAAAGCCGTCCTTCACCTACCTTGATGGGAACACAAAGTTCCTTTTCATTTGGAAACGACACTCCATACATATTTATGGGGAGGTACTATCTGCAACTCGGTTTTATACTGAAAACTTCAGGAACTTCAAACCGGCACTAGGAAAAAATCTGAGAAACCAGAGTAAAAGATTCTCCTGCAAACCTTCCCTTTGTTCTAAATGAACGAAAGTCTCTCCACATGCTCAGTTCTGAGAGATAAGTGTGTGTGAAAGCCGTACTTCACCTAGCATGTTGGGAACCCAAAGTTCTTTTCAGTTGATAACTACACTCCATACATATTTATGGGGAGCTATGGGCTCCAAATCAGTTTACAGAGAAAACTACAAAAACTTCAAAAAGGCACTAGGAAACAGACTGACAAACCAGAGTAAAAGTTGCTCCTGCAACCCGTTTCTTTTGTGCTAGATGAACGAACGTCTCTCCACATGCTCATTTCTCAGAGATAAGAGTGTGTGAAAGCCGTCCTTCAACTATCTTGTTGGGAACACAAAGTTTCTTTTAATTTGGAAACTACACTCCATAAATATATATGGGGAAGTACTAGCACCAAGTCGGTTTTACAGTGAAAACTCCAGGAACTTCAAACCGGCACTAGGAAACAGACTGAGAAACCAGAGTATAAGTTTCTCTTGCAAACCTTTTACTTTGTGTTAGATGAACGAACGTCTCTCAACATGCTCAGTTCTGAGAGATAAGTGTGTGTGAAAGCTGTCTTTCACCTAGCATGTTGGGAACCTAAAGTTATGTTCAGTTGCAAATTACACTCCATATATATATTTATGGGTATGTACTAGCACCAACTCGGTTTTACAGTGAAAACTGCAGGAACTTCAAACCGGCACTAGGAAACAGACTGAGAAACCCGAGTAAAAGTTTCTCCTGCATCCCGTTCCCTTTGTGATAAATGAACGAACGTCTCTCCACATGCTCATTTCTCAGAGATAAATGTGTGTGAAAGCCGTACTTCACCTATCCTGTTGGGAACACAAAGTTTCTTTTCATTTGGGAACTACACTCCTTACAAATATATGGGGAGGTACTAGCTCCAACTCGGTTTTACACTGAAAACTTCAGGAACTTCAAACCGGCACTAGGAAAAAAAATGAGAAACCAGAGTAAAAGATTCTCCTGCAAAACTTCCCTTTGTTCTAGATGAACGAACGTCTCTCAACATGCTCAGTTCTAAGAGATAAATGTGTGTGAAAGCCGTACTTCACCTAGCATGTTGGGAACCCAAAGTTCTTTTCAGTAGATAACTACACTCCAAACATACATATCTGGAGCTACCGGCTCCAACTCTGTTTTACAGTGAAAATTACAAAAACTTCAAACCGGCACTAGGAATCATACTGAGAAACCAGAGTAAAATTTTCTCCTGCAACCCGTTCCCGTTATGCTAAATGAATGAACGTCAGTCCACATGCTCATTTCTCAGAGATAGGTGTGTGTGAAAGCCGTCCTTCACCTAGCATGTTGGGATCCTAAAGTTATATTCAGTTGCAAACTACACTCCATATATATATTTATGGTTATGTACTAGCACCAACTCAGTTTTACAGTGAAAACTGCAGGAACTTCAAACCGGCACTAGGAAACAGACTGAGAAACCAGAGTAAAAATTTCTCCTTCAAACAGTTCCCTTTGTGCTAAATGAACGAACGTGTCTCCACGTGCTAATTTCTCAGGGATAAGTGTGTGTGAAAACCGACCTTCGCCTAGCTTGATGGGAACACAAAGTTTATTTTCATTTGGAAACTACACTCCATAAATATATATGGGGAGGTACTAGCTCCAACTCGGTTTTACAGTGAAAAGTTCAGGAACGTCAAACCGGCACTAGGAAAAAGTCTGAGAAACCTGAGTAAAAGTTTCTCCTGCAAACCGTTTCCTTGTGCTAGATGAACGAACGTCTCTCCACATGCTCAGTTCTGAGAGATAAGTGTGTGTGAAAGCCGTCCTTTACCTAGTACATTGGGAACCCAAAGTTCTTTTCACTTGCAAACTACACTCCATACATATATATGTGGAGCTACTGGCTCCAACTCTGTTTTTCAGTGAAAACTACAAAAACTTCAAACCGGCACTAGGAAACAGTCTGAGAAACCAGAGTAAAAGTTTCTCCTGCAAACCGTTCCCTTGTGCTAGTTGAACGAACGTCTCTCCACATGCTCATTTCTCAGAGATAAGTGTGTGTTAAAGCCGTCCTTCACATATCTTGTTGGGAACACAAAGTTTTTTTCATTTGGAAACTACACTCTATACATATATATGGGGAGATACAAGCACCAACTCGGTTTTACACTGAAAACTTCACAAACTTCAAACCGGCACTAGGAAAAAAACAGACACAAGAGTAAAAGAATCTCCTGCAAACCTTCCCTTTGTTCTAAATGAACGAACGTCTCTCCACATGCTCAGATCTGAGAGATAAGTGTGTGTGAAAGCCGTACTTCAACTAGCATGTTGGGAACCCAAAGTTCTTTTCAGTTGATAACTACACTCCATACATATTTATGGGGAGCTACGGGGTCCAAATCTGTTTTACAGAGAAAACTACAAAAACTTCAAAAAGGCACTAGGAAACAGACTGACAAACCAGAGTAAAAGTTGCTCCTGCAACCCGTTTCCTTTGTGCTAGATGAACGAACGTCTCTCCACATGCTCATTTCTCAGAGATAAGAGTGTGTGAAAGCCGTCCTTCAACTATCTTGTTGGGAACACAAAGTTTCTTTTCATTTGGAAACTACATTCCGTCAATATATATGGGGAGGTACTAGCACCAACTCGGTTTTACAGTGAAAACTGCAGGAACTTCAAACCGGTACTAGGAAACAGACTGAGAAACCAGAGTATAAGTTTCTCTTGCAAACCTTTTATTTGTGTTAGATGAACGAACTTCTCTCAACATGCTCAGTTCTGAGAGATAAGTGTGTGTGAAAGCTGTCTTTCACCTAGCATGTTGGGAACCTAAAGATATGTTCAGTTGCACACTACACTCCATATATATATTTATGGGTATGTACTAGCACCAACTCGGTTTTACAGTGAAAACTGCAGGAACTTCAAACCGGCACTAGGAAACAGACTGAGAAACCCGAGTAAAAGTTTCTCCTGCAACCCGTTCCCTTTGTGATAAATGAACGAACGTCTCTCCACATGCTCATTGCTCAGAGATAAGTGTGTGTGAAAGCCGTACTTCACCTATCTTGTTGGGAACACAAAGTTTCTTTTCATTTGGAAACCTCACTCCTTACAAATATATGGGGAGGTAATAGGTCCAACTCGGTTTTACAGTGAAAGCTTCAGGAACTTCAAACCGGCACTAGGAAAAAAAATGAGAAACCAGAGTAAAAGATTCTCCTGCAAAACTTCCCTTTGTTCTAGATGAACGAACGTCTCTCAACATGCTCAGTTCTAAGAGATAAATGTGTGTGAAAGCCGTACTTCAACTAGCATGTTGGGAACCCAAAGTTCTTTTCAGTTGTTAACTACACTCCATACATACATATGGGGAGCTACGGGCTCCAACTCTGTTTTACTGTGAAAATTACAAAAACTTCAAACCGGCACTAGGAATCATACTGAGAAACCACAGTAAAATTTTCTCCGGCAAACCGTACCCGTTGTGTTAAATGAACGAACGTCTCTCCACATTCTGAGAAAAACGTGTGTGTGAAAGCCGTCCTTCACCTAGCATGTTGAGAACCCAAGTTCTTTTCAGTTGCAAACTACACTCCATACATATATATGGGGAGCTACTGGTTCCAACTCTGTTTTACAGTGAAATTTACAAAAACTTCAAACCGGCACTAGGAAACAAACTGAGAAACCAGAGTAAAAGTTTCTCCTGCAAACCGTTCCCTTGTGCTAGATGAACGAACTTCGCTCCACATGCTCATTTCTCAGAGATAAGTGCGTGTGAAAGCCGTCCTTCAACTATCTTGTTGGGAACACAAAGTTTCTTATCATTTGGAAACTACTCTCTATAAACTTATATGGGGAAGTACAAGCACCAAATCGGATTTACAGTGAAAACTGCAGGAACTTCTAACCGGCACTAGGAAACAGACTGAGAAACCAGAGTAAAATTTTCTCTTGCAAAACTTTTCCTTTGTGTTAGATGAACAAACTTCTCTCCACATGCTCAGTTCTGAGAGATAAGTGTGTGTGAAAGCCGTCCTTCACCTAGCATGTTGGGAACGAAAGACATGTCCAGTTGCATACTACACTCCATAAATATATTTATGGGTATGTACTAGCACCAACTCTGTTTTACAGTGAAAACTGCAGGAACTTCAAACCGGCACTAGGAAACAGACTGAGAAACCAGAGTAAAATTTTCTCCTGTTAACAGTTCCCTTAGTGCTAGATGAACGAACGTCTCTATACATGCTCAGTTCTCAGAGATAAGTGTGTGTGAAATCCGTCCTTCACATAACTTGTTGGGAACACAAAGTTTGTTTTCATTTGGAAACTACACTCTATACATATATATGGGGAGGTACAAGCACCAACTCGGTTTTACAGTGAAAACTGCAGGAACATCTAAACGGCACTAGGAAACAGACTGAGAAACCAGAGTAAAATTTCTAGTGCAACCCGTTCCCTTTGTGCTAGATGAACGAATGTACCTCCTCATGCTCAGTTGTGAGAGATAAGTGTGTGTGAAAGCCGTCCTTCACCTTGTTGTTGGGAACACAAAGTTTGTTTTCAGTTGCAAAGTACAACCCTTATATTTATATGGGGAGGTACTAGCTCCAACTCGATTTTACTGTGAAAACTGCAGGAACTTCAAACCGGCACTAGGAAACAGACTGAGAAACCAGAGTAAAAGTTTCTCCTGCAACCCTTTCCCTTTGTGATAACTGAACGAACGTCTCTCCACATGCTCATTTCTCAGAGAAAAATATGTGTGAATGCCGTCCTTCACCTAGCTTGTTGGGAACACAAAGTTTCTTTTCATTTGCAAACTGCACTCCTTACAAATATATGGGGAGGTACTAGCTCCATCTCGGTTTTACAGTGAAAACTTCAGGAACTTCAATCTGGCACTAGGAAAAAAAAACTGAGAAACCAGAGTAAAAGATTCTCCAGCAAACCTTCCCTTCGTTCTAAATGAACGAACGTCTCTCCACATGCTCAGTTCTGAGAGATAAGTGTGTGTGAAAGCCGTACTTCACCTAGCATGTTGGGAACCCAAAGTTATTTTCAGTTGATTACTACACTCCATACATATATATGGGGAGCTACGGGCTCCAAATCTGTTTTACAGAGAAAACTACAAAAACTTCAAAAAGGCACTAGGAAACAGACTGACAAACCAGAGTAAAAGTTGCTACTGCAACCCATTCCCTTTGTGCTAGATGAACGAACGTCTCTCCACATGCTCATTTCTCAGAGATAAGAGTCTGTGAAAGCCGTCCTTCAACTATGTTGTTGGGAACACAAAGTTTCTTTTCATTTGTAAACTACACTCCATAAATATATAAGGGGAGGTACTAGCACCAACTCGGTTTTACAGTGAAAACTGCAGGAACTTCTAACCGGCACTAGGAAACAGACTGAGAAACCAGAGTATAAGTTTCTCTTGCAAACCTTTTACTTTGTGTTAGATGAACGAACGTCTCTACACATGCTCATTTCTGAGAGATAATTCTGTGTGAAAGCCGTCCTTCCCCTAGCATGTTGGGAAACTAAAGTTATGTTCAGTTGCAAACTATACTCCATATATATATTTATGGGTATGTACTAGCACCAACTCGGTTTTACAGTGAATACTGCAGGAACTTCAATCCGGGACTAGGAATCAGACTGAGAAACCAGAGTAAAAGTTTCTCCTGCAACCCGTTCCCTTTGTGATAAATGAACGAACGTCTCTCCACATGCTCATTTCTCAGAGATAAGTGTGTGTGAAAGCCGTCCTTCACCTAGCTTGTTGGGAACACAAAGTTTCTTTTCATTTGGAAACTACACTGCATACATATATATGGGGAAGTACTAGCTCCAACTCTGTTTTACAGTGAAAAATTCAGGAACTTCAAAGCGGCCCTAGGAAAAAGACTGAGAAACCACAGTAAAATTTTCTCCTGCAAAACTTCCCTTTGTGCTAGATGAAGGAACGTATTTCCACATGCTCATTTCTGAGAGATAAGTGTGTGTGAAAGCCGTCCTTCACCCTGCTTGTTGGGAACACAAAGTTTCTTTTCATTTGCAAAGTACAACTCATAAATATATATGGGGAGGTACTAGCTCCAACTCGATTTTACAGTGAATACTGCAGAAACTTCAAACAGGCACAAGGAAACAGACTGAGAAACCAGAGTAAATTTTGCTTCTGCAACCCGTTCTCTTTGTGCTAGATGAACGAACGTCTATCCACATGCTCAGTTCTGAGAGATAAGTGTCTGTGTAAGCCTTCCTTCACATAGCATGTTGGGAAACTGAAGTTCTTTTCAGTTGCATACTACACTCCATATATATATATGGGGAGGTAGAAGCAGTAACTGGGTTTTACAGTGAAACCTGCAGGAACTTCCAACCGGCACAAGGTAACAGACTGAGAAACCAGAGTAAAAGTTTCTCCTGCAAAACGTTCCCTTGTGCTAGATGAACGAACGTCTCTCCACATTGTCGGTTCTGAGAGAAACGTGTGTGTAATAGCCGTCCTTCACCTAGCATGTTGAGAACGCAAGTTCTTTTCAGTTGCAAACTACACTCCATACATATATATGGGGAGCTACTGGTTCCAACTCTGTTTTACAGTGAAAACTACAAAAACTTCAAACCGGCACTAGGAAAAAGTCTGAGAAACCAGAGTAAAAGTTTCTCCTGCAAACAGTTCCCTTGTGCTAGATGAACGAACTTTGCTCCACATGCTCATTTCTCAGAGATAAGTGCGTGTGAAAGCCGTCCTTCAAATATCTTGTTGGGAAAACAAAGTTTATTTTCATTTGGAAACTACTCTGTATACACATATTTGGGGAAGTACAAGCACCAAATCGGATTTACAGTGAAAACTGCAGGAACTTCTAACCGGCACTAGGAAACAGACTGAGAAACCAGAGTAAAATTTTCTCTTGCAAAACTTTTCCTTTGTGTTAGATGAACAAACTTCTCTCCACATGCTCAGTTCTGAGAGATAAGTGTGTGTGAAAGCCGTCCTTCACCTAGCATGTTGGGAACGAAAGACATGTCCAGTTGCATACTACACTCCATAAATATATTTATGGGTATGTACTAGCACCAACTCTGTTTTACAGTGAAAACTGCAGGAACTTCAAACCGGCACTAGGAAACAGACTGAGAAACCAGAGTAAAATTTTCTCCTGTTAACAGTTCCCTTAGTGCTAGATGAACGAACGTCTCTATACATGCTCAGTTCTCAGAGATAAGTGTGTGTGAAATCCGTCCTTCACATAACTTGTTGGGAACACAAAGTTTGTTTTCATTTGGAAACTACACTCTATACATATATATGGGGAGGTACAAGCACCAACTCGGTTTTACAGTGAAAACTGCAGGAACATCTAAACGGCACTAGGAAACAGACTGAGAAACCAGAGTAAATTTTGCTTCTGCAACCCGTTCTCTTTGTGCTAGATGAACGAACGTCTATCCACATGCTCAGTTCTGAGAGATAAGTGTCTGTGTAAGCCTTCCTTCACATAGCATGTTGGGAAACTGAAGTTCTTTTCAGTTGCATACTACACTCCATATATATATATGGGGAGGTAGAAGCAGTAACTGGGTTTTACAGTGAAACCTGCAGGAACTTCCAACCGGCACAAGGTAACAGACTGAGAAACCAGAGTAAAAGTTTCTCCTGCAAAACGTTCCCTTGTGCTAGATGAACGAACGTCTCTCCACATTGTCGGTTCTGAGAGAAACGTGTGTGTAATAGCCGTCCTTCACCTAGCATGTTGAGAACGCAAGTTCTTTTCAGTTGCAAACTACACTCCATACATATATATGGGGAGCTACTGGTTCCAACTCTGTTTTACAGTGAAAACTACAAAAACTTCAAACCGGCACTAGGAAAAAGTCTGAGAAACCAGAGTAAAAGTTTCTCCTGCAAACAGTTCCCTTGTGCTAGATGAACGAACTTTGCTCCACATGCTCATTTCTCAGAGATAAGTGCGTGTGAAAGCCGTCCTTCAAATATCTTGTTGGGAAAACAAAGTTTATTTTCATTTGGAAACTACTCTGTATACACATATTTGGGGAAGTACAAGCACCAAATCGGATTTACAGTGAAAACTGCAGGAACTTCTAACCGGCACTAGGAAACAGACTGAGAAACCAGAGTAAAATTTTCTCTTGCAAAACTTTTCCTTTGTGTTAGATGAACAAACTTCTCTCCACATGCTCAGTTCTGAGAGATAAGTGTGTGTGAAAGCCGTCCTTCACCTAGCATGTTGGGAACGAAAGACATGTCCAGTTGCATACTACACTCCATAAATATATTTATGGGTATGTACTAGCACCAACTCTGTTTTACAGTGAAAACTGCAGGAACTTCAAACCGGCACTAGGAAACAGACTGAGAAACCAGAGTAAAATTTTCTCCTGTTAACAGTTCCCTTAGTGCTAGATGAACGAACGTCTCTATACATGCTCAGTTCTCAGAGATAAGTGTGTGTGAAATCCGTCCTTCACATAACTTGTTGGGAACACAAAGTTTGTTTTCATTTGGAAACTACACTCTATACATATATATGGGGAGGTACAAGCACCAACTCGGTTTTACAGTGAAAACTGCAGGAACATCTAAACGGCACTAGGAAACAGACTGAGAAACCAGAGTAAAATTTCTAGTGTAACCCGTTCCCTTTGTGCTAGATGAACGAATGTACCTCCTCATGCTCAGTTGTGAGAGATAAGTGTGTGTGAAAGCCGTCCTTCACCTTGTTGTTGGGAACACAAAGTTTGTTTTCAGTTGCAAAGTACAACCCATATATTTATATGGGGAGGTACTAGCTCCAACTCGATTTTACTGTGAAAACTGCAGGAACTTCAAACCGGCACTAGGAAACAGACTGAGAAACCAGAGTAAAAGTTTCTCCTGCAACCCTTTCCCTTTGTGATAACTGAACGAACGTCTCTCCACATGCTCATTTCTCAGAGAAAAATATGTGTGAATGCCGTCCTTCACCTAGCTTGTTGGGAACACAAAGTTTCTTTTCATTTGCAAACTGCACTCCTTACAAATATATGGGGAGGTACTAGCTCCATCTCGGTTTTACAGTGAAAACTTCAGGAACTTCAATCTGGCACTAGGAAAAAAAACTGAGAAACCAGAGTAAAAGATTCTCCAGCAAACCTTCCCTTCGTTCTAAATGAACGAACGTCTCTCCACATGCTCAGTTCTGAGAGATAAGTGTGTGTGAAAGCCGTACTTCACCTAGCATGTTGGGAACCCAAAGTTATTTTCAGTTGATTACTACACTCCATACATATATATGGGGAGCTACGGGCTCCAAATCTGTTTTACAGAGAAAACTACAAAAACTTCAAAAAGGCACTAGGAAACAGACTGACAAACCAGAGTAAAAGTTGCTACTGCAACCCATTCCCTTTGTGCTAGATGAACGAACGTCTCTCCACATGCTCATTTCTCAGAGATAAGAGTCTGTGAAAGCCGTCCTTCAACTATGTTGTTGGGAACACAAAGTTTCTTTTCATTTGTAAACTACACTCCATAAATATATAAGGGGAGGTACTAGCACCAACTCGGTTTTACAGTGAAAACTGCAGGAACTTCTAACCGGCACTAGGAAACAGACTGAGAAACCAGAGTATAAGTTTCTCTTGCAAACCTTTTACTTTGTGTTAGATGAACGAACGTCTCTACACATGCTCATTTCTGAGAGATAATTCTGTGTGAAAGCCGTCCTTCCCCTAGCATGTTGGGAAACTAAAGTTATGTTCAGTTGCAAACTATACTCCATATATATATTTATGGGTATGTACTAGCACCAACTCGGTTTTACAGTGAATACTGCAGGAACTTCAATCCGGGACTAGGAATCAGACTGAGAAACCAGAGTAAAAGTTTCTCCTGCAACCCGTTCCCTTTGTGATAAATGAACGAACGTCTCTCCACATGCTCATTTCTCAGAGATAAGTGTGTGTGAAAGCCGTCCTTCACCTAGCTTGTTGGGAACACAAAGTTTCTTTTCATTTGGAAACTACACTCCATACATATATATGGGGAAGTACTAGCTCCAACTCGGTTTTACAGTGAACAATTCAGGAACTTCAAAGCGGCCCTAGGAAAAAGACTGAGAAACCAGAGTAAAATTTTCTCCTGCAAAACTTCCCTTTGTGCTAGATGAAGGAACGTCTTTCCACATGCTCATTTCTGAGAGATAAGTGTGTGTGAAAGCCGTCCTTCAACCTGCTTGTTGGGAACACAAAGTTTCTTTTCAGTTGCAAAGTACAACTCATAAATATATATGGGGAGGTACTAGCTCCAACTCGATTTTACAGTGAATACTGCAGAAACTTCAAACAGGCACAAGGAAACAGACTGAGAAACCAGAGTAAATTTTGCTTCTGCAACCCGTTCTCTTTGTGCTAGATGAACGAACGTCTCTCCACATGCTCAGTTCTGAGAGATAAGTGTCTGTGTAAGCCTTCCTTCACATAGCATGTTGGGAAACTGAAGTTCTTTTCAGTTGCATACTACACTCCATATATATATATGGGGAGGTAGAAGCAGTAACTGGGTTTTACAGTGAAACTTGCAGGAACTTCCAACCGGCACAAGGTAACAGACTGAGAAACCAGAGTAAAAGTTTCTCCTGCAAAACGTTCCCTTGTGCTAGATGAACGAACGTCTCTCCACATTCTCGGTTCTGAGAGAAACGTGTGTGTAATAGCCGTCCTTCACCTAGCATGTTGAGAACGCAAGTTCTTTTCAGTTGCAAACTACACTCCATACATATATATGGGGAGCTACTGGTTCCAACTCTGTTTTACAGTGAAAACTACAAAAACTTCAAACCGGCACTAGGAAAAAGTCTGAGAAACCAGAGTAAAAGTTTCTCCTGCAAACAGTTCCCTTGTGCTAGATGAACGAACTTTGCTCCACATGCTCATTTCTCAGAGATAAGTGCGTGTGAAAGCCGTCCTTCAAATATCTTGTTGGGAAAACAAAGTTTCTTTTCATTTGGAAACTACTCTCTATACACATATTTGGGGAAGTACAAGCACCAAATCGGTTTTACAGTGAAAACTGCAGGAACTTCAAACCGGCACTAGGAAACAGACTGAGAAACCAGAGTAAAATTTTCTCTTGCAAACTTTTCCTTTGTGTTAGATGAACGAACGTATCTCCACATGCTCAGTTCTGATAGATAAGTGTGCGTGAAAGCCGTCCTTCACCTAGCATGTTGGGAACGAAAGACATGTCCAGTTGCAAACTACACTCCATATATATATTTATGGGTATGTACTAGCACCAACTCTGTTTTACAGTGAAAACTGCAGGAACTTCAAACCGGCCCTAGGAAAAAAACTGAGAAACCAGAGTAAAAGATTCTCCTGCAAACCTTCCCTTTGTTCTAAATGAACGAACGTCTCTCCACATGCTCATTTCTCAGAGATAATTTGTGTGAAAGCCGTCCTTCAACTATGTTGTTGGGAACACAAAGTTTCTTTTCATTAGGAAACTACACTCCATAAATATATATGGGGAGGTACTAGCACCAACTAGGTTTTACAGTGAAAACTGCAGGAACTTCTAACCGGCACTAGGAAACAGACTGAGAAACCAGAGTATAAGTTTCTCTTGCAAACCTTTTACTTTGTGTTAGATGAACGAACGTCTCTACACATGCTCATTTCTGAGAGATAATTCTGTGTGAAAGCCGTCCTTCCCATAGCATGTTGGGAAACTAAAGTTATGTTCAGTTGCAAACTATACTCCATATATATATTTATGGGTATGTACTAGCACCAACTCGGTTTTACAGTGAAAACTGCAGGAACATCTAACCGGCACTAGGAAACACACTGAGAAACCACAGTAAAAGTTTTCCCTTTAACCCCTTCCCTTTGTGCTAAATAAACGAAAGTCTCTCCACATGCTCATTTCTCAGAGATAATTTGTGTGAAAGCCGTCCTTCACCTAGCTTGTTGGGAACACAAAGTTTCTTTCCTTTTGGAAACTGCACTCTATACATATATATGGGGAGGTACAAGCACCAACTCGGTTTTACAGTGAAAACTGCAGGAACATCTAAACGGCACTAGGAAACAGACTGAGAAACCAGAGTAAAATTTCTCCTGCAAACCGTTCCCTTTGTGCTAGATGAACGAATGTACCTCCTCATGCTCAGTTGTGAGAGATAAGTGTGTGTGAAAGCCGTCCTTCACCTTGCTTGTTGGGAACACAAAGTTTCTTTTCATTAGGAAAGTACACTCCATAAATATAAATGGGGAGGTACTAGAACCAACTCGGTTTTACAGTGAAAACTGCAGGAACTTCTAACCGGCACTAGGAAACAGAGTGAGAAACCAGAGTAAATTTTCTCCTGCAACCCGTTCCCTTTGTGATAAATGAACGAACGTCTCTCCACATGCTCATTTCTCAGAAA
Source organism: Camelus bactrianus (assembly GCF_048773025.1). Lineage (NCBI taxonomy): Eukaryota > Metazoa > Chordata > Mammalia > Artiodactyla > Camelidae > Camelus > Camelus bactrianus. Next base: position 3,873,331 of record NC_133573.1, on the reverse strand, counting down.
AAAGTATGTGTGAATGCCGCCTTCACCTAGCTTGTTGGGAACACAAAGTTTCTTTTCAGTTGCAAACTGCACTCCTTAAAAATATATGGGGAGGTACTAGCTCCATCTCGGTTTTACACTGAAAACTTCAGGAACTTCAAACCGGCACTAGGAAAAAAAACTGAGAAACCAGAGTAAAAGATACTCCTGCAAACCTTCCCTTTGTTCTAAATGAAAGAACGTCTCTCCACATGCTCAGTTCTGAGAGATAAGTGTGTGTGAAAGCCGTACTTCACCTAGCATGTTGGGAACCCAAAGTTCTTTTCAGTTGATTACTACACTCCATACATATATATGGGGAGCTACGTGCTCCAAATCTGTTTTAAAGAGAAAACTACAAAAACTTCAAAAAGGCACTAGGAAACAGACTGACAAACCAGAGCAAAAGTTGCTACTGCAACCAGTTCCCTTTGTGCTAGATGAACGAACGTCTCTCCACATGCTCATTTCTCAGAGATAAGAGTGTGTGAAAGCCGTCCTTCAACTATGTTGTTGGGAACACAAAGTTTCTTTTCATTTGGAAAATACACTCCATAAATATATATGGGGAGGTACTAGCACCAACTCGGTTTTACAGTGAAAACTGCAGGAACTTCTAACCGGCACTAGGAAACAGACTGAGAAACCAGAGTAAAAGTTTCTCCTGCAAACCTTCCCTTTGTGCTAGATGAAGGAACGTCTTTCCACATGCTCATTTCTGAAACATAAGTGTGTGTAAAAGCCGTACTTCACCTTGCATGTTGGGTCCCCAAAGTTCTTTTCAGTTGATAACTACACTCCATACATATATATGGGAACCTACGGGCTCCAACTCTGTTTTACAGTGAAAATTACAAAAATTTCAAACCGGCACTAGGAATCATACTGAGAAACCAGAGGAAAATTTTCTCCTGCAACCCGTTCCCGTTGTGCTAAATGAACGAACGTCAGTCCACATGCTGATTTCTCAGAGATAAGTTTGTGTTAAAGCCGTCCTTCACCTAGCATGTTGGGAACCTAAAGTTATATTCAGTTGCAAACTACACTCCATATATATATTTATGGTTACGTACTGGCACCAACACGGTTTTACAGTGAAAACTGCAGGAACTTCAAACCGGCACTAGGTAACAGACTGAGAAACCAGAGCATAAGTTCCTCCTTCAACCCGTTCCCTTTGTGCTAGATGAACGAACGTCTCTCCACATGCTCATTTCTCAGAGATAAGTGTTTGTGAAGCCGTCCTTCACCTACCTTGTTGGGAAAACAAAGTTTCTATTCAGTTGCAAACTACACCCCATACATGTATATGGGGAAGTACAAGCACCAACTCGGTTTTACAGTGAAAACTGCAGGAAGTTCAAACCGGCACTAGGAAACAGACTGTGAATCCAGAGTAAAATTTTCTCCTGCATACCGTTCCCTTGTGCTAGATGAACGAACGTCGCTCCACATGCTCATTTCTCAGAGATAAGTGCGTGTGAAAGCCGTTCTTCACATATCTTGTTGGGAACACAAATTTTCTTTTCATTTGGAAACTACTCTCTATACACATATATGGGGAAGTACAAGCACCAACTCGGTTGTACAGTGAAAACTGCAGGAAGTTCAAACCGGCACTAGGAAACAGACTGAAAAACCAGAGTAAAATTCTTTCTTGCAAACCATTTCCTTTGTGTTAGATGAACGAAATTCTCTCCAAATGCTCTATTCTGAGAGATAATTTTGTTTGAAAGCCGTCCTTCACCTAGCATGTTGGGAACGTAAAGATATGTTCAGTTGCATACTACACTCCATATATATATATGGGGAGGTAGTAGCACCAACTCTGTTTTACAGTGAAAATTGTAGGAACTTCAACCGGCACTTGGAAACATACAGAGAAACCAGAGTAAAATTTTCTCCTGCAAACCGTTCACTTGTGCTAGATGAATGAACGTCGATCCACATGCTCAATTCTCAGAGATAAGTTTGTGTGAAAGCCGTCCTTCACGTAACTTGTTGGGAACACAAACTTTCTTTTCATTTGAAAACTACACTCTATACATATATATGGGGAGGTACAAGCACCAACTCGGTTTTACAGTGAAAACTGCAGGAATATCTAAACGGCACTAGGAAACAGACTGAGAAACCAGAATAAAATTTCTCCTGCAACCCGTTCCCTTTGTGCTAGATGAACGAATGTCCCTCCTCATGCTCAGTTGTGAGAGATAAGTGTGTGTGAAAGCCGTCCTTCACCTAGCATGTTGGGAACCTGAAGTTCTTTTCAATTGCAAACTACACTCCATATATATATATGGGGAGGAATTAGCACCAACTCTGTTTTACAGTGAAACTTGCAAGAACTTCAAACCGGCACTAGGAAACAGACTGAGAAATCAAAGTAAAAATTTCTCCTTCAAACCGTTCCCTATGTGCTAAATGAACGAACGTCTCTCCACGTGCTCATTTCTCAGAGATAAGTGTGTGTTAAAGCCGTCCTTCACCTAGCTTGATGGGAACACAAAGTTCCTTTTCATTTGGAAACTACACTCCATACATATATATGGGGAGTTACTAGCTCCAACTCGGTTTTACAATGAAAACTTCAGGAACTTCAAACCGGCACTAGGAAAAAGACTGAGAAACCAGAGTAAAAGTTTCTCCTGCAAAACTTTCTTTGTGCTAGATGAACGAAAGTCTCTACACATGCTCAGTTCTGACAGATAAGTGTGTGTGAAAGCCGTCCTTCTCCTAGATTGTTGGGAAAACAAAGTTTCTTTCAGTTGCAAACTACTCCCCATACATATATATGGGGAGGTAGTAGCTCCAACTCGGTTTTAATGTGAAAACTGCACGAACTTCAAACCGGCACTAGGAAGCCGACTGAGAAACCAGAGTAAAAGTTTCTCCAGCAAACCTTTCCTTGTGCTTGATGAACGAACGTCTCTCCACATGCTCATTTCTCAGAGATAAGTGCGTGTGAAAGCCGTCCTTCACATATCTTGTTGGGAACAAAAAGTTTCTTTTCATTTGGTAACTGCACTCCATACATATATATGGGGAGGTACTAGTTCCAACTCGGTTTTACAGTGAAAACTTCAGGATCTTCAAACCGGCACTAGGAAAAACACTGAGAAACGTGAGTAAATGTTTCCCCTGCAAACCTTCACTTTGTCCCAGATGAACGAACGTCTCTCCACATGCTCATTTCTGAGAGATAAGTGTGTGTGAAAGCCGTACTTCACCTATCTTGTTGGGAACATAGATTCTTTTCATTTGGAAACTACACTCCATACATATATATGGGGAGGTAATAGCTCTAAGTCGGTTTTACATGTAAACTGCAGGAACTTAAAACGGGCACTAGGAAACAGACTGAGGAACCAGAGTAAAATTTATCCTGCAAACCCTTTCTTTGTGATAGATGAACGAACGTCTCTCCACATGCTCAGTTCTGAGAGATAAGTGTGTGTGAAAGCCGACCTTCACCTAGTATGTTGGGAACATAAAGTTATTTTCAGTTGCAAACTACAATCCTTATATATAAATGGGGATGTACTGGCAGCAACTCGGTTTTACAGAGAAAACTGCAGGAACTTCAAACCGTCACTAGGAAACATAATGAGAAACCAGAGTAAAAGTTTCTCCTTCAACCCGTTCCATTTGTGCTAGATGAACGAACGTCTCTCCACATGCTCATTTCTCAGAGATAAGTGTGTTTGAAAGCCGTCCTTCACATATCTTGTTGGGAACACAAAGTTTCTTTTCATTTGGAAACTACACTCTATACATATATATGGGGAGGTACAAGCCCCAACTCGGTTTTACAGTGAAAACTGCAGGAACATCTAACTAGCACTAGGAAAATGACTGAGAAACCAGGGTAAAAGTTTCTCCTGCAAACCTTCCCTTTGTGCTAGATGAAGGAACGTCTTTCCACATGCTCATTTCTGAGATATAATTGTGTGTAAAAGCCATACTTCACCTAGCATGTTGGGAACCCAAAGTTCTTTTCAGTTGATAACTACACTCCATACATATATATGGGAACCTACGGGCTCCAACTCTGTTTTACAGTGAAAATTACAAAAATTTCAAACCGGCACTAGGAATCATACTGAGAAACCAGAGGAAAATTTTCTCCTGCAACCCGTTCCCGTTGTGCTAAATGAACGAACGTCAGTCCACATGCTGATTTCTCAGAGATAAGTTTGTGTTAAACCCGTCCTTCACCTAGCATGTTGGGAAACTAAAGTTATATTCAGTTGCAAACTACACTCCATATATATATTTACGGTTACGTACTGGCACCACTCGGTTTTACAGTGAAAACTGCACGAACTTCAAACCGGCACTAGGAAACAGACTGAGAAACCAGAGTAAAAGTTTCTCCTGCAAAACGTTCCCTTGTGCTAGATGAACGAACGTCTTTCCACATGCTCATTTCTCAGAGATAAGTGTGTGTGAAAGCCGTCCTTCACATATCTTGTTGGGAACACAAAGTTTCTTTTGATTTGGAAACTACACTCTATACATATATATGGGGAGATACAAGCACCAACTCGGTTTTACAGTGAAAACTGCAGGAACATCTAACCGGCACTAGGAAACACACTGAGAAACCAGAGTAAAAGTTACTCCTTCAACCCGTTCCCTTTGTGCTAAATAAACGAACGTCTCTCCACATGCTCATTTCTCAGAGATAAAAGTGTGTGAAAGCCGTCCTTCACCTAGCTTGTTGGGAACACAAAGTTTCTTTTCATTTGGAAACTACACTCCATACATATATATGGGGAAGTACTAGCTCCAACTCGGTTTTATATTGAAAACTTCAGGAACTTCAAAACGGCACTAGGAAAAAAACTGAGAAACCAGAGTAAAAGTTTCTCCTGCAAAACTTCCCTTTGTGCTAGATGAAGGAAAGTCTTTCCACATGCTCATTTCTGAGAGATAAGTTTGTGTGAAAGCCGTCCTTCACCTTGCTGGTTGGGAACACAAAGTTTCTTTTCAGTTGCAAAGTACAACCCATAAATATATATGGGGTGGTACTAGCTCCAACTCGATTTTACTGTGAAAACTGCAGGAACTTCAAACCGGCACTAAGAAACAGACTAAGAAACCAGAGTAAAAGTTTCTCCAGCAACCCGTTCCCTTTGTGATAAATGAACGAACGTCTCTCCTCATGCTCATTTCTCAGAGAAAAGTATGTGTGAATGCCTTCCTTCACCTAGCTTTTAGGGAACACAAAGTTTCTTTTCAGTTGCAAACTACACTCCTTACAAATATATGGGGAGGTACTAGCTCCATCTCGGTTTTACACTGAAAACTTCAGGAACTTCAAACCGGCACTAGGAAAAAAAACTGAGAAACCAGAGTAAAAGATTCTCCTGCAAACCTTCCCTTTGTTCTAAATGAAAGAACGTCTCTCCACATGCTCAGTTCTGAGAGATAAGTGTGTGTGAAAGCCGTACTTCACCTAGCATGTTGGGAAACTGAAGTTCTTTTCAGTTGGAAACTACACTCCATATATATATATGGGGAGGTAGAAGCCGCAACTCGGTTTTACAGTGAAAACTGCAGGAACTTCAAACCGGCACTAGGAAACAGACTGAGAAACCAGAGAAAAAGTTGCTCCTGCAACCCGTTCCCTTTGTGCTAGATGAACGAACGTCTCTCCACATGTTCAGTTCTGAGAGATAATTGTGTGTGAAAGCCGTCCTTCACCTTGCATGTTGGGAACCCAAAGTTCTTTTCAGTTGTCCACTACACTCCATACATATATATGGGGAGCTACTGGCTCCAACTCTGTTTTACAGTGAAAACTACAAAAACATCAAAGCGGAACTAGGAAACAGACTGAGAAACCAGAGTAAAAGTTTCTCCTTCAAAACGTTCCCTTTGTGCTAAATAAACGAACGTCTCTCCACATGCTCATTTCTGAGAGATAAGAGTGTGTGAAACCCGTCCTTCAACTATCTTGTAGGGAACACAAAGTTTCTTTTCATTTGGAAACTACACTCCATAAATATTTATGGGGAGGTACTAGCACCAACTCGGTTTTACAGTGAAAACTGCAGGAACTTCAAACCGGCACTATGAAACAGACTGAGAAACCAGAGTATAAATTTCTCTTGCAAACCTTTTACTTTGTGTTACATGAACGAACGTCTCTACACATGCTCATTTCTGAGAGATAAGTCTGTGTGAAAGCCGTCCTTCCCCTAGCATGTTGGGAAACTAAAGTTATGTTCAGTTGCAAACTATACTCCATATATATATTTATGGGTATATACTAGCACCAACTCGGTTTTACAGTGAAAACTGCACGAACTTCAAACCGGCACTAGGAAACAGACTGAGAAACCAGAGTAAAAGTTTCTCCTGCAAAACGTTCCCTTGTGCTAGATGAACGAACGTCTCTCCACATGCTCTGTTCTGAGAGATACGTGTGTGTGAAAGCCGTTCTTCACCTAGCATGTTGGGAACCCAAGTTTTTTTTCAGTTGCAAACTACACTCCATACATATATATGGGGAGCTACTGGTTCCAACTCTGTTTTACAGTGAAAACCACAAAAACTTCAAACCGGCACTAGGAAACAAACTGAGAATCCAGAGTAAAATTTTCTCCTGCATACCGTTCCCTTGTGCTAGATGAACGAACGTAGCTCCACATGCTCATTTCTCAGAGATAAGTGCGTGTGAAAGCCGTCTTTCACATATCTTGTTGGGAACACAAAGTTTCTTTTCATTTGGAAACTACACTCTATACACATATATGGGGAAGTACAAGCACCAACTCGGTTTTACAGTGAAAACTGCAGGAAATTCAAACCGGCACCAGGAAACAGACTGAAAAACCAGAGTAAAATTCTTTCTTGCAAAACTTTTCCTTTGTGTTAGATGAACGAAACTCTCTCCAAATGCTCTATTCTGAGAGATAATTGTGTTTGAAAGCCGTCCTTCACCTAGCATTTTGGGAACGTAAAGATATGTTCAGTTGCATACTACACTCCATATATATATATGGGGAGGTAGTAGCACCAACTCTGTTTTACAGTGAAAATTGCAGGAACTTCAACCGGCACTTGGAAACATACTGAGAAACCAGAGTAAAATTTTCTCCTGCAAACCGTTCCCTTGTGCTAGATGAATGAACGTTGATGCACATGCTCAATTCTCAGAGATAAGTTTGTGTGAAAGCAGTCCTTCACATAACTTGTTGGGAACACAAAGTTTCTTTTCATTTGGAAACTACACTCTATACATATATATGGGGAGGTACAAGGACCAACGCGGTGTTACAGTGAAAACTGCAGGAACATCTAAACGGCACTAGGAAACAGACTGAGAAACCAGAGTAAAAGTTTCTCCTGCAAACCGTTCCCTTGTGCTAGATGAACGAACGTCTCTCCACATGCTCATTTCTCAGAGATAAGTGTGTGTGAAAGCCGTCCTTCAACTATCTTGTTGGGAACACAAAGTTTCTTTTCATTTGGAAACTACACTCCATACATATATATGGGGAGGTACTGGCTCTAACTCAATTTTACAGTGAAAACTACAGGAACATCAAACCGGCACTAGGAAACAGACTGAGAAACCAGAGTATAAGTTTCTCTTGCAAACCTTTTCCTTTGTGATAGATGAACGAAATTCTGTCCACATGCTCAGTTCTGAGAGATAAGTTTGTGTGAAAGCCGTCCTTCACCTAGCATGTTGGGAACGTAAAGATATGTTCAGTTGCAAACTACACTCCATATATATATTTATGGGTATGTACTAGCACCAACTCTGTTTTACACTGAAAAATTCAGGAACTTCAAACCGGCACTAGGAAAAAGACTGAGAAACCAGAGTAAAAGTTTCTCCTGCAAAACTTCCCTTTGTGCTAGATGAAGGAACGTCTTCCAACATGCTCATTTCTGAGAGAATAGTGTGTGTGAAAGCCGTCATTCACCTTGCTTGTTGGGAACACAAAGTTTCTTTTCAGTTGCAAAGTACAACCCATAAATATATATGGGGAGGTACTATCTGCAACTCGATTTTACTGTGAAAACTGCAGGAACTTCAAACCGGCACTAGGAAACAGACTGAGAAAGCAGAGAAAAAGTGTCTCCTGCAACCCGTTCCCTTGGTGCTAGATGAACGAACGTCTCTCCACTTGCTCAGTTCTGAGAGATAAGTGTGTGTGAAAGCATTCCTTCACCTAGCTTGTTGGGAACACAAAGTTTCTTTTCAGTTGCAAACTCCATTCCATACATATATATGGGGAGGTACTAGCTCCAACTCGGTTTAACAGTGAAAACTGCAGGAACTTCAAACCGGCACTAGGAAACAGACTGAGAAAGCAGAGAAAAAGTGTCTCCAGCAACCTGTTCCATTTGTACTAGATGAAAGAACGTCTCTCCAATTGCTCAGTTGTGAGAGATATGTGTGTGTGAAAGCCGTCCTTCAACTAGCTTGATGGGAACACAAAGTTTCTTTTCAGTTGCAAACTCCATTCCATACATATATATGCGGAGGAACTAGCTCCAACTCGGTTTTACAGTGAAAATTGCAGGAACTTCAAACCGGCACTAGGAAACAGACTGTGAAGCCAAAGTAAAAATTTCTCCTTCAAACCGTTCCCTATGTGCTAAATGAACGAACGTCTCTCCACGTGCTCATTTCTAAGAGATAAGTGTGTGTTAAAGCCGTCCTTCACCTAGCTTGATGGGAACACAAAGTTCCTTTTGATTTGGAAACTACACTCCATACATATATATGGGGAGGTACTAGCTCCAACTCGGTTTGACAGTGAAAACTTCAGGAACTTCAAACCGGCACTAGGAAAAAGACTGAGAAACCAGAGTAAAAGTTTCTCCTGCAAACCGTTCCCTTTTGCTAGATGAACGAACGTCTCTCCACATGCTCAGTTCTGAGAGATAAGTGTGTGTGAAAGCCGTCCTTCAACTAGCACGTTGGGAACCCAAAGTTGTTTTCAGATGCAAACTACACTCCATACATATATATATGGGGAGCTACTGGCTCCAACTCTGTTTTACAGTGAAAACTATAAAAACTTCAAACCGGCACTAGGAAACACTCTGAGAAATCAGAGTAAAAGTTTCTCTTGCAAAACGTTCCCTTGTGCTAGATGAACGAACGTCTCTCCACATGCTCATTTCTCAGAGATAAGTGTGTGTGAAAGCCGTCCTTCACATATCTTGTTGGGAACACAAAGTTTCTTTTCATGTGTAAACTACACTCTATAAATATATATGGGGAGATACAAGCACCAACTCGATTTTACAGTGAAAACTGCAGGAACATCTAACCGGCACTAGGAAACAAACTGAGAATCCAGAGTAAAAGTTTCTCCTGTAAACCTTCCCTTTGTTCTAGATGAAGGAACGTCTCTCCACATGCTCAGTACTGATAGATATGTGTGTGTGAAAGCCGTCCTTCACTTAGCATGTTGGGAACCCAAAGTACTTTTCAGTTGCAAACTACACACCATTCATATATATGGGGAGCTACTGGCTCCAACTCTGTTTTACAGTGAAAACTACAAAAATTTCAAACCGGCTCTAGGAATCATACTGAGAAACCACAGTAAAATTTTCTCCTGCAACCCGTTCCCGTTGTGCTAAATGAACGAACGTCGGTCCACATGCTCATTTCTCAGAGATAAGTGTGTGTGAAAGCCGTCCTTCACCTTGCTTGTTGGGAACACAAAGTTTCTTTTCAGTTGCAAAGTACAAACCATACATATATACGGGGATGTACTAGCTCCAACTCGATTTTACTGTGAAAACTGCAGGAACTTCAAACCGGCACTAGGAAACAGACTGAGAAACCAGAGTAAAAGTTTCTCCTGCAAACCGTTCCTTTGTGCTAGATGAACGAAAGTCTCTCCACATGCTCATTTCTGAGAGATAAGTGTGTGTGAAAGCCGTCCTCCACCTAGCATGTTTGGAAGGTAAAGATATGTTCAGTCGCAAACTACACTCCATATATATATTTATGGGTATGTACTAGCACCAACTCGGTTTTACACTGAAAACTGCAGGAACTTCAAACTGGCACTAGGAAACAGACTGAGAAACCAGAGTAAAAGTTGCTCCTGCAACCCGTTCCCTTTGTGCTAGATGAACGAACGTCTCTCCACATGCTCATTTCTCAGAGATAAGAGTGTGTGAAAGCCGTCCTTCAACTATCTTGTTGGGAACACAAAGTTTCTTTTCATTTGGAAACTACACTCCATACATATATAAGGGGAGGTACAAGCACCAACTCGGTATTACAGTGAAAACTGCAGGAACATCAAACTGGCACTAGCAAACAGACTGAGAAACCACAGTATAAGTTTCTCTTGCAAACCTTTTCCTTTGTGTTAGATGAACGAACGTCTGTCCACATGCTCAGTTCTGAGAGATAAGTGTGTGTGAAAGCCGTCCTTCACCTAGCATGTTGGGAACGTAAAGATATGTTTAGTTGCAAACTACACTCCATATATATATTTTAGGTTATGTACTAGCAGCAACTCGCTTTTACAGTGAAAACTGCAGGAACTTCAAACCGGCACTAGGAAACAGACTGAGAAACCAGAGTAAAAGTTTCTCCTGCAAAACTTCCCTTTGTGCTAGTTGAAGGAACGTCTTTCCACATGCTCATTTCTGAGAGAATACTGTGTGTGAAAGCCGTCATTCACCTTGCTTGTTGGGAACACAAAGTTTCTTTTCAGTTGCAAAGTACAACCCATAAATATATATGGGGAGTTACTAACTCCAACTCTATTTTACTGTGAAAACTGCAGGAACTTCAAACCGGCACAAGGAAACAGACTGAGAAACCAGAGTAAAATTTCTCCTGCAAACCGTTCCCTTGTGCTAGATGAACGAACGTCTCTCCACATGCTAATTTCTCAGAGATAAGTGCGTGTGAAAGCCGTCCTTCACATATCTTGTTGGGAACACTAAGTTTCTTTTCATTTGGAAACTGCTCTCCATACATATATATGGGGAGGTACTAGCTCCAACTCGGTTTTACAGTGAAAACTTCAGGAACTTCAAAACGGCAGTAGGAAAAAGACTGAGAAACGTGAGTAAAAGTTTCTCCTGCAAACCTTCCCTTTGTCCCAGATGAACGAACGTCTCTCCACATGCTCATTTCTGAGAGATAAGTGTGTGTGAAAGCCGTACTTCACCTATATTGTTGGGAACACAAAGATTCTTTTCATTTGGAAACTACACTCCATACATATATATGGGGAGGTACTAGCTCTAAGTCGGTTTTACAGTGAAAACTGCAGGAACTTCAAACCGGCACTAGGAGACAGACTGAGGAACCAGAGTAAAATTTTATCCTGCAAACCCTTTCCTTTGCGATAAATGAACGAACGTCTCTCCACATGCTCAGTTCTGAGAGATAAGTGTGTGTGAAAACCGACCTTCACCTAGCATGTTGGGAAACTAAAATTATTTTCAGTTGCAAACTACACTCCTTTTATATAAAAGGGGATGTACTAGCAGCAACTCGGTTTTAAAGTGAAAACTGCAGGAACTTCAAACCGGCATTAGGAAACAGACTGAGAAAACAGAGTAAAATTTCTCCTGCAAACCGTTCCCTTGTGCTAGATGAACGAAAGTCTCTCCACATGCTCATTTCTCAGAGATAAGTGTTTGTGAAAGCCGTTCTTCTCCTAGTTTGTTGGGAACACAAAGTTTCTTTTCATTTGGAAACTACACTCCATACATATATATGGGGGAGTACGAGCTCCAACTCGGTTTTACAGTGAAAAATTCAGGAACATCAAACCTGCACTAGGAAAAAGACTGAGAAACCAGAGTAAAAGTTTCTCCTGCAAAACTTCCCTTTGTGCTAGATGAAGGAACGTCTTTCCACATGCTCATTTCTGAGAGATAAGTTTGTGTGAAAGCCGTCCTTCACCTTGCTTGTTGGGAACACAAAGTTTCTTTTCAGTTGCAAAGTACAAGCCATAAATATATATGGGGATGTACTAGCTCCAACTCTGTTTTACAGTGAAAACTGCAGGAACTTCAAACCGGCATTAGGAAACAGACTGAGAAAACAGAGTAAAATTTCTCCTGCAAACCGTTCCCTTGTGCTAGATGAACGAACGTCTCTCCACATGCTCAGATCTGAGAGATAAGTGTGTGTGATAGACGTCCTTCACCTTGCAGTTTGGGAACCCAAAGTTCTTTTCAGTTGATAACTACACTCCATACATATATATGGGAACCTACGGGCTCCAACTCTGTTTCACAGTGAAAATTACAAAAATTTCAAACTGGCACTAGGAATCATACTGAGAAACCAGAGTAAAATTTTCTCATGCAACCCGTTCCCGTTGTGCTAAATGAACGAAAGTCAGTCCACATGCTGATTTCTCAGAGATAAGTTTGGTTAAAGCCGTCCTTCACCTAGCATGTTGGGAACCTAAAGTTATATTCAGTTGCAAACTACACTCCTTATATATATTTATGGTTACGTACTAGCACCAACTCGGTTTTACAGTGAAAACTGCAGGAACTTCAAACCGGCACTAGGTAAGAGACTGAGAAACCAGAGTAAAAGTTTCTCCTGCAAACCGTTCCCTTGTGCTAGATGAACGAACGTCACTCCCCATGCTCATTTCTCAGAGAGAAGTGCGTGTGAAAGCCGTCCTTCACATATCTTGTTGGGAACACAAATTTTCTTTTCATTTGGAAACTACTCTCTATACACATATATGGGGAATTACAAGCACCAACTCGGTTTTACAGTGAAAACTGCAGGAAATTCAAACCGGCACTAGGAAACAGACTGAAAAACCAGAGTAAAATTCTTTCTTGCAAAACTTTTCCTTTGTGTTAAATGAACGAAAGTCCCTCCAAATGCTCTATTCTGAGAGATAATTGTGTTTGAAAGCCGTCCTTCACTTAGCATGTTGGGAACGTAAAGATATGTTCAGTTGCATACTACACTCCATATATATATATGGGGAGGTGGTAGCACCAACTCTGTTTTACAGTGAAAATTGCAGGAACTTCAACCGTCACTTGGAAACATACTGAGGAACCAGAGTAAAATTTTCTCCTGCAAACCGTTCCCTTGTGCTAGATGAATGAACGTCGATCCACATGCTCAATTCTCAGAGATAAGTTTGTGTGAAAGCCGTCCTTCACATAACTTGTTGGGAACACAAAGTTTCTTTTCATTTGGAAACTATGCTCTTTACATATATATGGGGAGGTACAAGCAGAAACTCGATTTTACAGTGAAACTGCAGGAACATCTAAACGGCACTAGGAAACAGACTGAGAAACCAAAGTAAAATTTCTCCTGCAACCCATTCCCTTTGTGCTAGATGAACGAATGTCCCTCCTCATGCTCAGTTGTGAGAGATAAGTTTGTGTGAAAGCCGTCCTTCACCTAGCATGTTGGGAACCTGAAGTTCTTTTAATTGCAAACTACACTCCATATATATATATGGGAAGGAAGTAGCACCAACTCTGTTTTACAGTGAAAATTGCAGGAACTTCAAACCGGCACTAGGAAACAGACTGAGAAACCAAAGTAAAAATTTCTCCTTCAAACCGTTCCCTATGTGCTAAATGAACGAACGTCTCTCCACGTGCTCATTTCTCAGAGATAAGTGTGTGTTAAAGCCGTCCTTCACCTAGCTTGATGGGAACACAAAGTTCCTTTTCATTTGGAAACTACATTCCATACATATATATGGGGAGGTACTAGCTCCAACTCGGTTTTACAATGAAAACTTCAGGAACTTCAAACCGGCACTAGGAAAAAGACTGAGAAACCAGAGTAAAAGTTTCTCCTGCAAACCGTTCCCTTTTGCTAGATGAACGAACGTCTCTCCACATGCTCAGTTCTGAGAGATAAGTGTGTGTTAAAGCCGTCCTTCACCTAGCTTGATGGGAACACAAAGTTCCTTTTCATTTGGAAACTACAATCCATGCATATATATGGGGAGGTACTATCTCCAACTCGGTTTTACAGTGAAAATTTCAGGAATTTCAAACATGCACTAGGAAAAAGACTGAAAAACCTGAGTAAAAGTTTCTCCTGCAAACCTTCCCTTTGTCCCAGATGAACGAACGTCTCTCCACATGCTCATTTCTGAGAGATAAGTGTGTGTGAAAGCCGTCCTTCACCTTGATGTTGGGAACACAATGTTTCTTTTCAGTTGCAAAGTACAAACCATACATATATATGGGGATGTACTAGCTCCAACTCGGTTTTTCAGTGTAAAGTGCAGGAACTTCAAACCGGCACTAGGAAAAATACTGAGAAACGTGAGTAAAAGTTTCCCCTGCAAACCTTCCCTTTGTGCTAGATGAAGGAACTTATTTCCACATGCTCATTTCTGAGACATAAGTGTGTGTAAAGCCGTACTTCACCTAGCATGTTGGGAACCCAAAGTTCTTTTCAGTTGATAACTACACTCCATACATATATATGGGAACCTACGGGCTCCAACTGTGTTTTACAGTGAAAATTACAAAAATTTCAAACCGGCACTAGGAATCATACTGAGAAACCAGAGTAAAATTTTCTCCTGAAACCCGTTCCCGTTGTGATAAATTAACGAACGTCAGTCCACATGCTGATTTCTCAGAGATAAGTTTGTGTTAAAGCCGTCCTTCACCTAGCATGTTGGGAACCTAAAGTTATATTCAGTTGCAAACTACACTCCATATATATATTTATGGTTACGTACTAGCACCAACTCGGTTTTACAGTGAAAACTGCAGGAACTTCAAACCGGCACTAGGTAACAGACTGAGAAACCAGAGTAAAAGTTTCTCCTTCAACCCGTTCCCTTTGTGCTAGATGAACGAACGTCTCTCCACATGCTCATTTCTCAGAGATAAGTGTTTGTGAAAGCCGTCCTTCACCTAGCTTGTTGGGAAAACAAAGTTTCTTTTCAGTTGCAAACTACACCCCATACATGTATATGGGGAGGTACTAGCCCCAACTCGGTTTTACAGTGAAAACTGCACGAACTTCAAACCGACACTAGGAAACAGACTGAGAAACCAGAGTAAAAGTTTCTCCTGCAAAACGTTCCCTTGTGCTAGATGAACGAACGTCTCTCCACATGCTCTGTTCTGAGAGATACGTGTGTGTGAAAGCCGTCCTTCACCTAGCATGTTGGGAACCCAAGTTTTTTTTCAGTTGCAAACTACACTCCATACATATATATGGGGAGCTACTGGTTCCAACTCTGTTTTACAGTGAAAACTACAAAAACTTCAAACCAGCACTGGGAAACAAACTGAGAATCCAGAGTTAAATTTTCTCATGCATACCGTACCCTGGTGCTAGATGAACGAACGTAGCTCCACATGCTCATTTCTCAGAGATAAGTGCGTGTTAAAGCCGTTCTTCACATATCTTGTTGGGAACACATAGTTTCTTTTCATTTGGAAACTACTCTCTATACACATATATGGGGAAGTTCAAGCCCCAACTCGGTTTAACAGTGAAAACTGCAAGAACATCTAACCGGAACTAGGAAAATGACTGAGAAACCAGTGTAAAAGTTTCTCCTGCAAACCTTCTCTTTGTGCTAGATGAAGGAACGTCTTTCCACATGCTCATTTCTGAGACATAACTGTGTGTGAAAGCCGTCCTTCACTTAGCATGTTGGGAACACAAAGTACTTTCAGTTGCAAACTACACTCCATACATCTATATGGGGAGCTACTGGCTCCAACTCTGTTTTACAGTGAAAACTACAAAAATTTCAAACCGGCACTAGGAAACATACTGAGAAAGCACAGTAAAATTTTCTCCTGCAACCCTTTCCCGTTGTGCTAAATGAACGAACGTCGGTCCACATGCTCATTTCTCAAAGATAAGTGTGTGTGAAAGCCGTCCTTCACCTTGGTTGTTGGGAACACAAAGTTTCTTTTCAGTTGCAAAGTACAACCCATACATACATACGGGGATATACTAGCTCCAACTCGATTTTACTGTGAAAACTGCAGGAACTTCAAAGCGGCACTAGGAAACAGACTGAGAAACCAGAGTAAAAGTTTCTCCTGCAAACCGTTCCCTTGTGCTAGATGAACGAACGTCTCTCCACATGCTCATTTCTCAGAGATAAGTGTGTGTGAAAGCCGTCCTTCAACTATCTTGTTGGGAACACAAAGTTTCTTTTCATTTGGAAACTACACTCCATACATATATATGGGGAGGTACTGGCTCTAACTCAATTTTACAGTGAAAACTACAGGAACATCAAACCGGCACTAGGAAACAGACTGAGAAACCAGAGTATAAGTTTCTCTTGCAAACCTTTTCCTTTGTGATAGATGAACGAACTACTGTCCACATGCTCAGTTCTGAGAGATAAGTTTTTGTGAAAGCCGTCCTTCACCTAGCATGTTGGGAACGTAAAGATATGTTCAGTTGCAAACTACACTCCATATATATATTTATGGGTATGTACTAGCACCAACTCTGTTTTACACTGAAAAATTCAGGAACTTCAAACCGGCACTAGGAAAAAGACTGAGAAACCAGAGTAAAAGTTTCTCCTGCAAAACTTCCCTTTGTGCTAGATGAAGGAACGTCTTCCAACATGCTCATTTCTGAGAGAATAGTGTGTGTGAAAGCCGTCATTCACCTTGCTTGTTGGGAACACAAAGTTTCTTTTCAGTTGCAAAGTACAACCCATAAATATATATGGGGAGGTACTATCTGCAACTCGATTTTACTGTGAAAACTGCAGGAACTTCAAACCGGCACTAGGAAACAGACTGAGAAAGCAGAGAAAAAGTGTCTCCTGCAACCCGTTCCCTTGGTGCTAGATGAACGAACGTCTCTCCACTTGCTCAGTTCTGAGAGATAAGTGTGTGTGAAAGCCTTCCTTCACCTAGCTTGTTGGGAACACAAAGTTTCTTTTCAGTTGCAAACTCCATTCCATACATATATATGGGGAGGTACTAGCTCCAACTCGGTTTAACAGTGAAAACTGCAGGAACTTCAAACCGGCACTAGGAAACAGACTGAGAAAGCAGAGAAAAAGTGTCTCCAGCAACCTGTTCCATTTGTACTAGATGAAAGAACGTCTCTCCAATTGCTCAGTTCTGAGAGATATGTGTGTGTGAAAGCCGTCCTTCAACTAGCTTGATGGGAACACAAAGTTTCTTTTCAGTTGCAAACTCCATTCCATACATATATATGCGGAGGAACTAGCTCCAACTCGGTTTTACAGTGAACACTGCAGGAACTTCAAACCGGCACTAGGAAACAGACTGAGAAAGCAGAGAAAAAGTGTCTCCTGCAACCCGTTCCCTTGGTGCTAGATGAACGAACGTCTCTCCACTTGCTCAGTTCTGAGAGATATGTGTGTGTGAAAGACGTCCTTCACCTAGCTTGTTGGGAACAAAAAATTTCTTTTCAGTTGCAAACTCCATTCCATACATATATATCGGGAGGTACTAGCTCCAACTCGGTTTTACAGTGAAAACTGCAGGAACTTCAAACCGGCACTAGGAAACAGACTGAGAAAGCAGAGAAAAAGTGTCTCTTGAAACCCGTTCCATTGGTGCTAGATAAACGAACGTCTCTCCAATTGCTCAGTTCTGAGAGATAAGTGTGTGTGAAAGCCGTCCTTCACCTTGCTTGTTGGGAACACAAAGTTTCTTTTAAGTTGCAAACTCCATTCCATACATATATATGGGGAGGTACTAGCTCCAACTCGGTTTTACAGTGAAAACTGCAGGAACTTCAAACCGGCACTAGGAAACAGACTGAGAAAGAAGAGAAAAAGTTTCTCCTGCAACCCGTTCCCTTGGTGCTAGATGAACGGACGTCTCTCAACTTGCTCAGTTCTGAGAGATAAGTGTGTGTTAAAGCTGTCCTTCACCTTGCTTGTTGGGAACACAAAGTTACTTTTCAGTTGCAAACTCCACTCCATACATATATATGGGGAGGTACTAGCGCCAACTCTGTTTTAGATTGAAAACTGCAGGAAATTCAAACCGGCACTAGGAAACAGATTGAGAAAGCAGAGGAAAAGTGTATCCTACAACCCGTTCCCTTGGTGCTAGGAGAAGGAAAATCTCTCCACTTGCTCAGTTCTGAGAGATAAGTGTGTGTGAAAGCCGTCCTTCAACTAGCTTGTTGGGAACACAAAGTTTCTTTTCAGTTGCAAACTCCATTCCATACATATATATGGGGAGGTACTAGCTCCAACTCGGTTTTACAGTGAAAACTGCAGGAACTTCAAACCGGCACTAGGAAACAGACTGAGAAAGCAGAGAAAAAGTTTCTCCTGCAACCCGTTCCCTTGGTGCTAGATGAACGGACGTCTCTCAACTTGCTCAGTTCTGAGAGATAAGTGTGTGTTAAAGCTGTCCTTCACCTTGCTTGTTGGGAACACAAAGTTACTTTTCAGTTGCAAACTCCACTCCATACATATATATGGGGAGGTACTAGCGCCAACTCTGTTTTAGATTGAAAACTGCAGGAACTTCAAACCGGCACTAGGAAACAGATTGAGAAAGCAGAGGAAAAGTGTATCCTACAACCCGTTCCCTTGGTGCTAGGAGAAGGAAAATCTCTCCACTTGCTCAGTTCTGAGAGATAAGTGTGTGTGAAAGCCGTCCTTCACCTAGCTTGTTGGGAACACAAAGTTTCTTTTAAGTTGCAAACTCCATTCCATACATATATATGGGGAGGTACTAGCTCCAACTCGGTTTTACAGTGAAAACTGCAGGAACTTCAAACCGGCACTAGGAAACAGACTGAGAAAGCAGAGAAAAAGTGTCTCCTGCAACCCGTTCCCTTGGTGCTAGATGAACGGACGTCTCTCAACTTGCTCAGTTCTGAGAGATAAGTGTGTGTGAAAGCTGTCCTTCACCTTGCTTGTTGGGAACACAAAGTTACTTTTCAGTTGCAAACTCCACTCCATACATATATATGGGGAGGTACTAGCGCCAACTCTGTTTTAGATTGAAAACTGCAGGAACTTCAAACCGGCACTAGGAAACAGATTGAGAAAGCAGAGGAAAAGTGTATCCTACAACCCGTTCCCTTGGTGCTAGGAGAAGGAAAATCTCTCCACTTGCTCAGTTCTGAGAGATAAGTGTGTGTGAAAGCCGTCCTTCAACTAGCTTGTTGGGAACACAAAGTTTCTTTTCATTTGGAAACTACACTCTATACACATATATGGGGAAGTACAAGCCCCAACTCGGTTTTACAGTGAAAACTGCACGAACTTCAAACCGACACTAGGAAACAGACTGAGAAACCAGAGTAAAAGTTTCTCCTGCAAAACGTTCCCTTGTGCTAGATGAACGAACGTCTCTCCACATGCTCTGTTCTGAGAGATACGTGTGTGTGAAAGCCGTTCTTCACCTAGCATGTTGGGAACCCAAGTTTTTTTTCAGTTGCAAACTACACTCCATACATATATATGGGGAGCTACTGGTTCCAACTCTGTTTTACAGTGAAAACTACAAAAACTTCAAACCGGCACTAGGAAACAAACTGAGAATCCAGAGTAAAATTTTCTCCTGCATACCGTTCCCTTGTGCTAGATGAACGAACGTAGCTCCACATGCTCATTTCTCAGAGATAAGTGCGTGTGAAAGCCGTCTTTCACATATCTTGTTGGGAACACAAAGTTTCTTTTCATTTGGAAACTACACTCTATACACATATATGGGGAAGTACAAGCACCAACTCGGTTTTACAGTGAAAACTGCAGGAAATTCAAACCGGCACCAGGAAACAGACTGAAAAACCAGAGTAAAATTCTTTCTTGCAAAACTTTTCCTTTGTGTTAGATGAACGAAACTCTCTCCAAATGCTCTATTCTGAGAGATAATTGTGTTTGAAAGCCGTCCTTCACCTAGCATTTTGGGAACGTAAAGATATGTTCAGTTGCATACTACACTCCATATATATATATGGGGAGGTAGTAGCACCAACTCTGTTTTACAGTGAAAATTGCAGGAACTTCAACCGGCACTTGGAAACATACTGAGAAACCAGAGTAAAATTTTCTCCTGCAAACCGTTCCCTTGTGCTAGATGAATGAACGTTGATGCACATGCTCAATTCTCAGAGATAAGTTTGTGTGAAAGCAGTCCTTCACATAACTTGTTGGGAACACAAAGTTTCTTTTCATTTGGAAACTACACTCTATACATATATATGGGGAGGTACAAGGACCAACGCGGTGTTACAGTGAAAACTGCAGGAACATCTAAACGGCACTAGGAAACAGTCTGAGAAACCAGAGTAAAATTTCTACTGCAAACCGTTACCTTTGTGCTAGATGAACGAATGTCCCTCCTCATGCTCAGTTGTGAGAGATAATTGTGTGTGAAAGCCGTCCTTCACATAGCATGTTGGGAACCTGAAGTTCTTTTCAATTGCAAACTACACTCCATATATATATATGGGGAGGAAGTAGCACCAACTCTGTTTTACAGTGAAAATTGCAGGAACTTCAAACCGGCACTAGGAAACAGACTGTGAAGCCAAAGTAAAAATTTCTCCTTCAAACCGTTCCCTATGTGCTAAATGAACGAACGTCTCTCCACGTGCTCATTTCTAAGAGATAAGTGTGTGTTAAAGCCGTCCTTCACCTAGCTTGATGGGAACACAAAGTTCCTTTTGATTTGGAAACTACACTCCATACATATATATGGGGAGGTACTAGCTCCAACTCGGTTTGACAGTGAAAACTTCAGGAACTTCAAACCGGCACTAGGAAAAAGACTGAGAAACCAGAGTAAAAGTTTCTCCTGCAAACCGTTCCCTTTTGCTAGATGAACGAACGTCTCTCCACATGCTCAGTTCTGAGAGATAAGTGTGTGTGAAAGCCGTCCTTCAACTAGCACGTTGGGAACCCAAAGTTGTTTTCAGATGCAAACTACACTCCATACATATATATATGGGGAGCTACTGGCTCCAACTCTGTTTTACAGTGAAAACTATAAAAACTTCAAACCGGCACTAGGAAACACTCTGAGAAATCAGAGTAAAAGTTTCTCTTGCAAAACGTTCCCTTGTGCTAGATGAACGAACGTCTCTCCACATGCTCATTTCTCAGAGATAAGTGTGTGTGAAAGCCGTCCTTCACATATCTTGTTGGGAACACAAAGTTTCTTTTCATGTGTAAACTACACTCTATAAATATATATGGGGAGATACAAGCACCAACTCGATTTTACAGTGAAAACTGCAGGAACATCTAACCGGCACTAGGAAACAAACTGAGAATCCAGAGTAAAAGTTTCTCCTGTAAACCTTCCCTTTGTTCTAGATGAAGGAACGTCTCTCCACATGCTCAGTACTGATAGATATGTGTGTGTGAAAGCCGTCCTTCACTTAGCATGTTGGGAACCCAAAGTACTTTTCAGTTGCAAACTACACACCATTCATATATATGGGGAGCTACTGGCTCCAACTCTGTTTTACAGTGAAAACTACAAAAATTTCAAACCGGCTCTAGGAATCATACTGAGAAACCACAGTAAAATTTTCTCCTGCAACCCGTTCCCGTTGTGCTAAATGAATGAACGTCGGTCCACATGCTCATTTCTCAGAGATAAGTGTGTGTGAAAGCCGTCCTTCACCTTGCTTGTTGGGAACACAAAGTTTCTTTTCAGTTGCAAAGTACAAACCATACATATATACGGGGATGTACTAGCTCCAACTCGATTTTACTGTGAAAACTGCAGGAACTTCAAACCGGCACTAGGAAACAGACTGAGAAACCAGAGTAAAAGTTTCTCCTGCAAACCGTTCCTTTGTGCTAGATGAACGAAAGTCTCTCCACATGCTCATTTCTGAGAGATAAGTGTGTGTGAAAGCCGTCCTCCACCTAGCATGTTTGGAAGGTAAAGATATGTTCAGTCGCAAACTACACTCCATATATATATTTATGGGTATGTACTAGCACCAACTCGGTTTTACACTGAAAACTGCAGGAACTTCAAACTGGCACTAGGAAACAGACTGAGAAACCAGAGTAAAAGTTGCTCCTGCAACCCGTTCCCTTTGTGCTAGATGAACGAACGTCTCTCCACATGCTCATTTCTCAGAGATAAGAGTGTGTGAAAGCCGTCCTTCAACTATCTTGTTGGGAACACAAAGTTTCTTTTCATTTGGAAACTACACTCTATACACATATATGGGGAAGTACAAGCCCCAACTCGGTTTTACAGTGAAAACTGCACGAACTTCAAACCGACACTAGGAAACAGACTGAGAAACCAGAGTAAAAGTTTCTCCTGCAAAACGTTCCCTTGTGCTAGATGAACGAACGTCTCTCCACATGCTCTGTTCTGAGAGATACGTGTGTGTGAAAGCCGTTCTTCACCTAGCATGTTGGGAACCCAAGTTTTTTTTCAGTTGCAAACTACACTCCATACATATATATGGGGAGCTACTGGTTCCAACTCTGTTTTACAGTGAAAACTACAAAAACTTCAAACCGGCACTAGGAAACAAACTGAGAATCCAGAGTAAAATTTTCTCCTGCATACCGTTCCCTTGTGCTAGATGAACGAACGTAGCTCCACATGCTCATTTCTCAGAGATAAGTGCGTGTGAAAGCCGTCTTTCACATATCTTGTTGGGAACACAAAGTTTCTTTTCATTTGGAAACTACACTCTATACACATATATGGGGAAGTACAAGCACCAACTCGGTTTTACAGTGAAAACTGCAGGAAATTCAAACCGGCACCAGGAAACAGACTGAAAAACCAGAGTAAAATTCTTTCTTGCAAAACTTTTCCTTTGTGTTAGATGAACGAAACTCTCTCCAAATGCTCTATTCTGAGAGATAATTGTGTTTGAAAGCCGTCCTTCACCTAGCATTTTGGGAACGTAAAGATATGTTCAGTTGCATACTACACTCCATATATATATATGGGGAGGTAGTAGCACCAACTCTGTTTTACAGTGAAAATTGCAGGAACTTCAACCGGCACTTGGAAACATACTGAGAAACCAGAGTAAAATTTTCTCCTGCAAACCGTTCCCTTGTGCTAGATGAATGAACGTTGATGCACATGCTCAATTCTCAGAGATAAGTTTGTGTGAAAGCAGTCCTTCACATAACTTGTTGGGAACACAAAGTTTCTTTTCATTTGGAAACTACACTCTATACATATATATGGGGAGGTACAAGGACCAACGCGGTGTTACAGTGAAAACTGCAGGAACATCTAAACGGCACTAGGAAACAGTCTGAGAAACCAGAGTAAAATTTCTACTGCAAACCGTTACCTTTGTGCTAGATGAACGAATGTCCCTCCTCATGCTCAGTTGTGAGAGATAATTGTGTGTGAAAGCCGTCCTTCACATAGCATGTTGGGAACCTGAAGTTCTTTTCAATTGCAAACTACACTCCATATATATATATGGGGAGGAAGTAGCACCAACTCTGTTTTACAGTGAAAATTGCAGGAACTTCAAACCGGCACTAGGAAACAGACTGTGAAGCCAAAGTAAAAATTTCTCCTTCAAACCGTTCCCTATGTGCTAAATGAACGAACGTCTCTCCACGTGCTCATTTCTAAGAGATAAGTGTGTGTTAAAGCCGTCCTTCACCTAGCTTGATGGGAACACAAAGTTCCTTTTGATTTGGAAACTACACTCCATACATATATATGGGGAGGTACTAGCTCCAACTCGGTTTGACAGTGAAAACTTCAGGAACTTCAAACCGGCACTAGGAAAAAGACTGAGAAACCAGAGTAAAAGTTTCTCCTGCAAACCGTTCCCTTTTGCTAGATGAACGAACGTCTCTCCACATGCTCAGTTCTGAGAGATAAGTGTGTGTGAAAGCCGTCCTTCAACTAGCACGTTGGGAACCCAAAGTTGTTTTCAGATGCAAACTACACTCCATACATATATATATGGGGAGCTACTGGCTCCAACTCTGTTTTACAGTGAAAACTATAAAAACTTCAAACCGGCACTAGGAAACACTCTGAGAAATCAGAGTAAAAGTTTCTCTTGCAAAACGTTCCCTTGTGCTAGATGAACGAACGTCTCTCCACATGCTCATTTCTCAGAGATAAGTGTGTGTGAAAGCCGTCCTTCACATATCTTGTTGGGAACACAAAGTTTCTTTTCATGTGTAAACTACACTCTATAAATATATATGGGGAGATACAAGCACCAACTCGATTTTACAGTGAAAACTGCAGGAACATCTAACCGGCACTAGGAAACAAACTGAGAATCCAGAGTAAAAGTTTCTCCTGTAAACCTTCCCTTTGTTCTAGATGAAGGAACGTCTCTCCACATGCTCAGTACTGATAGATATGTGTGTGTGAAAGCCGTCCTTCACTTAGCATGTTGGGAACCCAAAGTACTTTTCAGTTGCAAACTACACACCATTCATATATATGGGGAGCTACTGGCTCCAACTCTGTTTTACAGTGAAAACTACAAAAATTTCAAACCGGCTCTAGGAATCATACTGAGAAACCACAGTAAAATTTTCTCCTGCAACCCGTTCCCGTTGTGCTAAATGAATGAACGTCGGTCCACATGCTCATTTCTCAGAGATAAGTGTGTGTGAAAGCCGTCCTTCACCTTGCTTGTTGGGAACACAAAGTTTCTTTTCAGTTGCAAAGTACAAACCATACATATATACGGGGATGTACTAGCTCCAACTCGATTTTACTGTGAAAACTGCAGGAACTTCAAACCGGCACTAGGAAACAGACTGAGAAACCAGAGTAAAAGTTTCTCCTGCAAACCGTTCCTTTGTGCTAGATGAACGAAAGTCTCTCCACATGCTCATTTCTGAGAGATAAGTGTGTGTGAAAGCCGTCCTCCACCTAGCATGTTTGGAAGGTAAAGATATGTTCAGTCACAAACTACACTCCATATATATATTTATGGGTATGTACTAGCACCAACTCGGTTTTACACTGAAAACTGCAGGAACTTCAAACTGGCACTAGGAAACAGACTGAGAAACCAGAGTAAAAGTTGCTCCTGCAACCCGTTCCCTTTGTGCTAGATGAACGAACGTCTCTCCACATGCTCATTTCTCAGAGATAAGAGTGTGTGAAAGCCGTCCTTCAACTATCTTGTTGGGAACACAAAGTTTCTTTTCATTTGGAAACTACACTCTATACACATATATGGGGAAGTACAAGCCCCAACTCGGTTTTACAGTGAAAACTGCACGAACTTCAAACCGACACTAGGAAACAGACTGAGAAACCAGAGTAAAAGTTTCTCCTGCAAAACGTTCCCTTGTGCTAGATGAACGAACGTCTCTCCACATGCTCTGTTCTGAGAGATACGTGTGTGTGAAAGCCGTTCTTCACCTAGCATGTTGGGAACCCAAGTTTTTTTTCAGTTGCAAACTACACTCCATACATATATATGGGGAGCTACTGGTTCCAACTCTGTTTTACAGTGAAAACTACAAAAACTTCAAACCGGCACTAGGAAACAAACTGAGAATCCAGAGTAAAATTTTCTCCTGCATACCGTTCCCTTGTGCTAGATGAACGAACGTAGCTCCACATGCTCATTTCTCAGAGATAAGTGCGTGTGAAAGCCGTCTTTCACATATCTTGTTGGGAACACAAAGTTTCTTTTCATTTGGAAACTAGACTCTATACACATATATGGGGAAGTACAAGCACCAACTCGGTTTTACAGTGAAAACTGCAGGAAATTCAAACCGGCACCAGGAAACAGACTGAAAAACCAGAGTAAAATTCTTTCTTGCAAAACTTTTCCTTTGTGTTAGATGAACGAAACTCTCTCCAAATGCTCTATTCTGAGAGATAATTGTGTTTGAAAGCCGTCCTTCACCTAGCATTTTGGGAACGTAAAGATATGTTCAGTTGCATACTACACTCCATATATATATATGGGGAGGTAGTAGCACCAACTCTGTTTTACAGTGAAAATTGCAGGAACTTCAACCGGCACTTGGAAACATACTGAGAAACCAGAGTAAAATTTTCTCCTGCAAACCGTTCCCTTGTGCTAGATGAATGAACGTTGATGCACATGCTCAATTCTCAGAGATAAGTTTGTGTGAAAGCAGTCCTTCACATAACTTGTTGGGAACACAAAGTTTCTTTTCATTTGGAAACTACACTCTATACATATATATGGGGAGGTACAAGGACCAACGCGGTGTTACAGTGAAAACTGCAGGAACATCTAAACGGCACTAGGAAACAGACTGAGAAACCAGAGTAAAAGTTTCTCCTGCAAACCGTTACCTTTGTGCTAGATGAACGAATGTCCCTCCTCATGCTCAGTTGTGAGAGATAATTGTGTGTGAAAGCCGTCCTTCACATAGCATGTTGGGAACCTGAAGTTCTTTTCAATTGCAAACTACACTCCATATATATATATGGGGAGGAAGTAGCACCAACTCTGTTTTACAGTGAAAATTGCAGGAACTTCAAAACGGCACTAGGAAACAGACTGTGAAGCCAAAGTAAAAATTTCTCCTTCAAACCGTTCCCTATGTGCTAAATGAACGAACGTCTCTCCACGTGCTCATTTCTAAGAGATAAGTGTGTGTTAAAGCCGTCCTTCACCTAGCTTGATGGGAACACAAAGTTCCTTTTGATTTGGAAACTACACTCCATACATATATATGGGGAGGTACTAGCTCCAACTCGGTTTGACAGTGAAAACTTCAGGAACTTCAAACCGGCACTAGGAAAAAGACTGAGAAACCAGAGTAAAAGTTTCTCCTGCAAACCGTTCCCTTTTGCTAGATGAACGAACGTCTCTCCACATGCTCAGTTCTGAGAGATAAGTGTGTGTGAAAGCCGTCCTTCAACTAGCACGTTGGGAACCCAAAGTTGTTTTCAGATGCAAACTACACTCCATACATATATATATGGGGAGCTACTGGCTCCAACTCTGTTTTACAGTGAAAACTATAAAAACTTCAAACCGGCACTAGGAAACACTCTGAGAAATCAGAGTAAAAGTTTCTCTTGCAAAACGTTCCCTTGTGCTAGATGAACGAACGTCTCTCCACATGCTCATTTCTCAGAGATAAGTGTGTGTGAAAGCCGTCCTTCACATATCTTGTTGGGAACACAAAGTTTCTTTTCATGTGTAAACTACACTCTATAAATATATATGGGGAGATACAAGCACCAACTCGATTTTACAGTGAAAACTGCAGGAACATCTAACCGGCACTAGGAAACAAACTGAGAATCCAGAGTAAAAGTTTCTCCTGTAAACCTTCCCTTTGTTCTAGATGAAGGAACGTCTCTCCACATGCTCAGTACTGATAGATATGTGTGTGTGAAAGCCGTCCTTCACTTAGCATGTTGGGAACCCAAAGTACTTTTCAGTTGCAAACTACACACCATTCATATATATGGGGAGCTACTGGCTCCAACTCTGTTTTACAGTGAAAACTACAAAAATTTCAAACCGGCTCTAGGAATCATACTGAGAAACCACAGTAAAATTTTCTCCTGCAACCCGTTCCCGTTGTGCTAAATGAATGAACGTCGGTCCACATGCTCATTTCTCAGAGATAAGTGTGTGTGAAAGCCGTCCTTCACCTTGCTTGTTGGGAACACAAAGTTTCTTTTCAGTTGCAAAGTACAAACCATACATATATACGGGGATGTACTAGCTCCAACTCGATTTTACTGTGAAAACTGCAGGAACTTCAAACCGGCACTAGGAAACAGACTGAGAAACCAGAGTAAAAGTTTCTCCTGCAAACCGTTCCTTTGTGCTAGATGAACGAAAGTCTCTCCACATGCTCATTTCTGAGAGATAAGTGTGTGTGAAAGCCGTCCTCCACCTAGCATGTTTGGAAGGTAAAGATATGTTCAGTCGCAAACTACACTCCATATATATATTTATGGGTATGTACTAGCACCAACTCGGTTTTACACTGAAAACTGCAGGAACTTCAAACTGGCACTAGGAAACAGACTGAGAAACCAGAGTAAAAGTTGCTCCTGCAACCCATTCCCTTTGTGCTAGATGAACGAACGTCTCTCCACATGCTCATTTCTCAGAGATAAGAGTGTGTGAAAGCCGTCCTTCAACTATCTTGTTGGGAACACAAAGTTTCTTTTCATTTGGAAACTACACTCCATACATATATAAGGGGGGGTACAAGCACCAACTCGGTATTACAGTGAAAACTGCAGGAACATCAAACTGGCACTAGCAAACAGACTGAGAAACCACAGTATAAGTTTCTCTTGCAAACCTTTTCCTTTGTGTTAGATGAACGAACGTCTGTCCACATGCTCAGTTCTGAGAGATAAGTGTGTGTGAAAGCCGTCCTTCACCTAGCATGTTGGGAACGTAAAGATATGTTTAGTTGCAAACTACACTCCATATATATATTTTAGGTTATGTACTAGCAGCAACTCGCTTTTACAGTGAAAACTGCAGGAACTTCAAACCGGCACTAGGAAACAGACTGAGAAACCAGAGTAAAAGTTTCTCCTGCAAAACTTCCCTTTGTGCTAGTTGAAGGAACGTCTTTCCACATGCTCATTTCTGAGAGAATACTGTGTGTGAAAGCCGTCATTCACCTTGCTTGTTGGGAACACAAAGTTTCTTTTCAGTTGCAAAGTACAACCCATAAATATATATGGGGAGTTACTAACTCCAACTCTATTTTACTGTGAAAACTGCAGGAACTTCAAACCGGCACAAGGAAACAGACTGAGAAACCAGAGTAAAATTTCTCCTGCAAACCGTTCCCTTGTGCTAGATGAACGAACGTCTCTCCACATGCTAATTTCTCAGAGATAAGTGCGTGTGAAAGCCGTCCTTCACATATCTTGTTGGGAACACTAAGTTTCTTTTCATTTGGAAACTGCTCTCCATACATATATATGGGGAGGTACTAGCTCCAACTCGGTTTTACAGTGAAAACTTCAGGAACTTCAAAACGGCAGTAGGAAAAAGACTGAGAAACGTGAGTAAAAGTTTCTCCTGCAAACCTTCCCTTTGTCCCAGATGAACGAACGTCTCTCCACATGCTCATTTCTGAGAGATAAGTGTGTGTGAAAGCCGTACTTCACCTATATTGTTGGGAACACAAAGATTCTTTTCATTTGGAAACTACACTCCATACATATATATGGGGAGGTACTAGCTCTAAGTCGGTTTTACAGTGAAAACTGCAGGAACTTCAAACCGGCACTAGGAGACAGACTGAGGAACCAGAGTAAAATTTTATCCTGCAAACCCTTTCCTTTGCGATAAATGAACGAACGTCTCTCCACATGCTCAGTTCTGAGAGATAAGTGTGTGTGAAAACCGACCTTCACCTAGCATGTTGGGAAACTAAAATTATTTTCAGTTGCAAACTACACTCCTTTTATATAAAAGGGGATGTACTAGCAGCAACTCGGTTTTAAAGTGAAAACTGCAGGAACTTCAAACCGGCATTAGGAAACAGACTGAGAAAACAGAGTAAAATTTCTCCTGCAAACCGTTCCCTTGTGCTAGATGAACGAAAGTCTCTCCACATGCTCATTTCTCAGAGATAAGTGTTTGTGAAAGCCGTTCTTCTCCTAGTTTGTTGGGAACACAAAGTTTCTTTTCATTTGGAAACTACACTCCATACATATATATGGGGGAGTACGAGCTCCAACTCGGTTTTACAGTGAAAAATTCAGGAACATCAAACCTGCACTAGGAAAAAGACTGAGAAACCAGAGTAAAAGTTTCTCCTGCAAAACTTCCCTTTGTGCTAGATGAAGGAACGTCTTTCCACATGCTCATTTCTGAGAGATAAGTTTGTGTGAAAGCCGTCCTTCACCTTGCTTGTTGGGAACACAAAGTTTCTTTTCAGTTGCAAAGTACAAGCCATAAATATATATGGGGATGTACTAGCTCCAACTCTGTTTTACAGTGAAAACTGCAGGAACTTCAAACCGGCATTAGGAAACAGACTGAGAAAACAGAGTAAAATTTCTCCTGCAAACCGTTCCCTTGTGCTAGATGAACGAACGTCTCTCCACATGCTCAGATCTGAGAGATAAGTGTGTGTGATAGACGTCCTTCACCTTGCAGTTTGGGAACCCAAAGTTCTTTTCAGTTGATAACTACACTCCATACATATATATGGGAACCTACGGGCTCCAACTCTGTTTCACAGTGAAAATTACAAAAATTTCAAACTGGCACTAGGAATCATACTGAGAAACCAGAGTAAAATTTTCTCATGCAACCCGTTCCCGTTGTGCTAAATGAACGAAAGTCAGTCCACATGCTGATTTCTCAGAGATAAGTTTGTGTTAAAGCCGTCCTTCACCTAGCATGTTGGGAACCTAAAGTTATATTCAGTTGCAAACTACACTCCTTATATATATTTATGGTTACGTACTAGCACCAACTCGGTTTTACAGTGAAAACTGCAGGAACTTCAAACCGGCACTAGGTAACAGACTGAGAAACCAGAGTAAAAGTTTCTCCTTCAACCCGTTCCCTTTGTGCTAGATGAACGAACGTCTCTCCACATGCTCATTTCTCAGAGATAAGTGTTTGTGAAAGCCGTCCTTCACTTAGCTTGTTGGGAAAACAAAGTTTCTTTTCATTTGCAAACTACACCCCATACATGTATATGGGGAAGTACTAGCCCCAACTCGGTTTTACAGTGAAAACTGCACGAACTTCAAACCGGCACTAGGAAACAGACTGAGAAACCAGAGTAAAAGTTTCTCCTGCAAAACGTTCCCTTGTGCTAGATGAACGAACGTCTCTCCACATGCTCGGTTCTGATACATACGTGTGTGTGAAAGCCGTCCTTCACCTAGCATGTTGGGAACCCAAGTTTTTTTTCAGTTGCAAACTACACTCCATACATATATATGGGGAGCTACTGGTTTCAACTATGTTTTACAGTGAAAACTACGAAAACTTCAAACCGGCACTAGGAAACAAACTGAGAAACCAGAGTAAAAGTTTCTCCTGCAAACCGTTCCCTTGTGCTAGATGAACGAACGTCGCTCCCCATGCTCATTTCTCAGAGAGAAGTGCGTGTGAAAGCCGTCCTTCACATATCTTGTTGGGAACACAAATTTTCTTTTCATTTGGAAACTACTCTCTATACACATATATGGGGAAGTACAAGCACCAACTCGGTTTTACAGTGAAAACTGCAGGAAATTCAAACCGGCACTAGGAAACAGACTGAAAAACCAGAGTAAAATTCTTTCTTGCAAAACTTTTCCTTTGTGTTAAATGAACGAAAGTCCCTCCAAATGCTCTATTCTGAGAGATAATTGTGTTTGAAAGCCGTCCTTCACTTAGCATGTTGGGAACGTAAAGATATGTTCAGTTGCATACTACACTCCATATATATATATGGGGAGGTGGTAGCACCAACTCTGTTTTACAGTGAAAATTGCAGGAACTTCAACCGTCACTTGGAAACATACTGAGGAACCAGAGTAAAATTTTCTCCTGCAAACCGTTCCCTTGTGCTAGATGAATGAACGTCGATCCACATGCTCAATTCTCAGAGATAAGTTTGTGTGAAAGCCGTCCTTCACATAACTTGTTGGGAACACAAAGTTTCTTTTCATTTGGAAACTATGCTCTTTACATATATATGGGGAGGTACAAGCAGAAACTCGATTTTACAGTGAAACTGCAGGAACATCTAAACGGCACTAGGAAACAGACTGAGAAACCAAAGTAAAATTTCTCCTGCAACCCATTCCCTTTGTGCTAGATGAACGAATGTCCCTCCTCATGCTCAGTTGTGAGAGATAAGTTTGTGTGAAAGCCGTCCTTCACCTAGCATGTTGGGAACCTGAAGTTCTTTTAATTGCAAACTACACTCCATATATATATATGGGAAGGAAGTAGCACCAACTCTGTTTTACAGTGAAAATTGCAGGAACTTCAAACCGGCACTAGGAAACAGACTGAGAAACCAAAGTAAAAATTTCTCCTTCAAACCGTTCCCTATGTGCTAAATGAACGAACGTCTCTCCACGTGCTCATTTCTCAGAGATAAGTGTGTGTTAAAGCCGTCCTTCACCTAGCTTGATGGGAACACAAAGTTCCTTTTCATTTGGAAACTACATTCCATACATATATATGGGGAGGTACTAGCTCCAACTCGGTTTGACAGTGAAAACTTCAGGAACTTCAAACCGGCACTAGGAAAAAGACTGAGAAACCAGAGTAAAAGTTTCTCCTGCAAACCGTTCCCTTTTGCTAGATGAACGAACGTCTCTCCACATGCTCAGTTCTGAGAGATAAGTGTGTGTTAAAGCCGTCCTTCACCTAGCTTGATGGGAACACAAAGTTCCTTTTCATTTGGAAACTACAATCCATGCATATATATGGGGAGGTACTATCTCCAACTCGGTTTTACAGTGAAAATTTCAGGAATTTCAAACATGCACTAGGAAAAAGACTGAAAAACCTGAGTAAAAGTTTCTCCTGCAAACCTTCCCTTTGTCCCAGATGAACGAACGTCTCTCCACATGCTCATTTCTGAGAGATAAGTGTGTGTGAAAGCCGTCCTTCACCTTGATGTTGGGAACACAATGTTTCTTTTCAGTTGCAAAGTACAAACCATACATATATATGGGGATGTACTAGCTCCAACTCGGTTTTTCAGTGTAAAGTGCAGGAACTTCAAACCGGCACTAGGAAAAATACTGAGAAACGTGAGTAAAAGTTTCCCCTGCAAACCTTCCCTTTGTGCTAGATGAAGGAACTTATTTCCACATGCTCATTTCTGAGACATAAGTGTGTGTAAAGCCGTACTTCACCTAGCATGTTGGGAACCCAAAGTTCTTTTCAGTTGATAACTACACTCCATACATATATATGGGAACCTACGGGCTCCAACTGTGTTTTACAGTGAAAATTACAAAAATTTCAAACCGGCACTAGGAATCATACTGAGAAACCAGAGTAAAATTTTCTCCTGAAACCCGTTCTCGTTGTGATAAATTAACGAACGTCAGTCCACATGCTGATTTCTCAGAGATAAGTTTGTGTTAAAGCCGTCCTTCACCTAGCATGTTGGGAACCTAAAGTTATATTCAGTTGCAAACTACACTCCATATATATATTTATGGTTACGTACTAGCACCAACTCGGTTTTACAGTGAAAACTGCAGGAACTTCAAACCGGCACTAGGTAACAGACTGAGAAACCAGAGTAAAAGTTTCTCCTTCAACCCGTTCCCCTTTGTGCTAGATGAACGAACGTCTCTCCACATGCTCATTTCTCAGAGATAAGTGTTTGTGAAAGCCGTCCTTCACCTAGCTTGTTGGGAAAACAAAGTTTCTTTTCAGTTGCAAACTACACCCCATACATGTATATGGGGAGGTACTAGCCCCAACTCGGTTTTACAGTGAAAACTGCACGAACTTCAAACCGACACTAGGAAACAGACTGAGAAACCAGAGTAAAAGTTTCTCCTGCAAAACGTTCCCTTGTGCTAGATGAACGAACGTCTCTCCACATGCTCTGTTCTGAGAGATACGTGTGTGTGAAAGCCGTCCTTCACCTAGCATGTTGGGAACCCAAGTTTTTTTTCAGTTGCAAACTACACTCCATACATATATATGGGGAGCTACTGGTTCCAACTCTGTTTTACAGTGAAAACTACAAAAACTTCAAACCAGCACTGGGAAACAAACTGAGAATCCAGAGTTAAATTTTCTCATGCATACCGTACCCTGGTGCTAGATGAACGAACGTAGCTCCACATGCTCATTTCTCAGAGATAAGTGCGTGTTAAAGCCGTTCTTCACATATCTTGTTGGGAACACATAGTTTCTTTTCATTTGGAAACTACTCTCTATACACATATATGGGGAAGTTCAAGCCCCAACTCGGTTTAACAGTGAAAACTGCAAGAACATCTAACCGGCACTAGGAAAATGACTGAGAAACCAGTGTAAAAGTTTCTCCTGCAAACCTTCTCTTTGTGCTAGATGAAGGAACGTCTTTCCACATGCTCATTTCTGAGACATAACTGTGTGTGAAAGCCGTCCTTCACTTAGCATGTTGGGAACACAAAGTACTTTCAGTTGCAAACTACACTCCATACATCTATATGGGGAGCTACTGGCTCCAACTCTGTTTTACAGTGAAAACTACAAAAATTTCAAACCGGCACTAGGAAACATACTGAGAAAGCACAGTAAAATTTTCTCCTGCAACCCTTTCCCGTTGTGCTAAATGAACGAACGTCGGTCCACATGCTCATTTCTCAAAGATAAGTGTGTGTGAAAGCCGTCCTTCACCTTGGTTGTTGGGAACACAAAGTTTCTTTTCAGTTGCAAAGTACAACCCATACATACATACGGGGATATACTAGCTCCAACTCGATTTTACTGTGAAAACTGCAGGAACTTCAAAGCGGCACTAGGAAACAGACTGAGAAACCAGAGTAAAAGTTTCTCCTGCAAACCGTTCCCTTGTGCTAGATGAACGAACGTCTCTCCACATGCTCATTTCTCAGAGATAAGTGTGTGTGAAAGCCGTCCTTCAACTATCTTGTTGGGAACACAAAGTTTCTTTTCATTTGGAAACTACACTCCATACATATATATGGGGAGGTACTGGCTCTAACTCAATTTTACAGTGAAAACTACAGGAACATCAAACCGGCACTAGGAAACAGACTGAGAAACCAGAGTATAAGTTTCTCTTGCAAACCTTTTCCTTTGTGATAGATGAACGAACTTCTGTCCACATGCTCAGTTCTGAGAGATAAGTTTGTGTGAAAGCCGTCCTTCACCTAGCATGTTGGGAACGTAAAGATATGTTCAGTTGCAAACTACACTCCATATATATATTTATGGGTATGTACTAGCACCAACTCTGTTTTACACTGAAAAATTCAGGAACTTCAAACCGGCACTAGGAAAAAGACTGAGAAACCAGAGTAAAAGTTTCTCCTGCAAAACTTCCCTTTGTGCTAGATGAAGGAACGTCTTCCAACATGCTCATTTCTGAGAGAATAGTGTGTGTGAAAGCCGTCATTCACCTTGCTTGTTGGGAACACAAAGTTTCTTTTCAGTTGCAAAGTACAACCCATAAATATATATGGGGAGGTACTATCTGCAACTCGATTTTACTGTGAAAACTGCAGGAACTTCAAACCGGCACTAGGAAACAGACTGAGAAAGCAGAGAAAAAGTGTCTCCTGCAACCCGTTCCCTTGGTGCTAGATGAACGAACGTCTCTCCACTTGCTCAGTTCTGAGATATATGTGTGTGTGAAAGCCGTCCTTCAACTAGCTTGATGGGAACACAAAGTTTCTTTTCAGTTGCAAACTCCATTCCATACATATATATGCGGAGGAACTAGCTCCAACCCGGTTTTACAGTGAACACTGCAGGAACTTCAAACCGGCACTAGGAAACAGACTGAGAAAGCAGAGAAAAAGTGTCTCCTGCAACCCGTTCCCTTGGTGCTAGATGAACGAACGTCTCTCCAATTGCTCAGTTCTGAGAGATAAGTGTGTGTGAAAGCCGTCCTTCAACTAGCTTGTTGGGAACACAAAGTTTCTTTTCAGTTGCAAACTCCATTCCATACATATATATGGGGAGGTACTAGCTCCAACTCGGTTTTACAGTGAAAACTGCAGGAACTTCAAACCGGCACTAGGAAACAGACTGAGAAAGCAGAGAAAAAGTTTCTCCTGCAACCCGTTCCCTTGGTGCTAGATGAACGGACGTCTCTCAACTTGCTCAGTTCTGAGAGATAAGTGTGTGTTAAAGCTGTCCTTCACCTTGCTTGTTGGGAACACAAAGTTACTTTTCAGTTGCAAACTCCACTCCATACATATATATGGGGAGGTACTAGCGCCAACTCTGTTTTAGATTGAAAACTGCAGGAACTTCAAACCGGCACTAGGAAACAGATTGAGAAAGCAGAGAAAAAGTGTATCCTACAACCCGTTCCCTTGGTGCTAGGAGAAGGAAAATCTCTCCACTTGCTCAGTTCTGAGAGATAAGTGTGTGTGAAAGCCGTCCTTCACCTAGCTTGTTGGGAACACAAAGTTTCTTTTAAGTTGCAAACTCCATTCCATACATATATACGGGGAGGTACTAGCTCCAACTCGGTTTTACAGTGAAAACTGCAGGAACTTCAAACCGGCACTAGGAAACAGACTGAGAAAGCAGAGAAAAAGTTTCTCCTGCAACCCGTTCCCTTGGTGCTAGATGAACGGACGTCTCTCAACTTGCTCAGTTCTGAGAGATAAGTGTGTGTTAAAGCTGTCCTTCACCTTGCTTGTTGGGAACACAAAGTTACTTTTCAGTTGCAAACTCCACTCCATACATATATATGGGGAGGTACTAGCGCCAACTCTGTTTTAGATTGAAAACTGCAGGAACTTCAAACCGGCACTAGGAAACAGATTGAGAAAGCAGAGGAAAAGTGTATCCTACAACCCGTTCCCTTGGTGCTAGGAGAAGGAAAATCTCTCCACTTGCTCAGTTCTGAGAGATAAGTGTGTGTGAAAGCCGTCCTTCAACTAGCTTGTTGGGAACACAAAGTTTCTTTTCATTTGGAAACTACACTCTATACACATATATGGGGAAGTACAAGCCCCAACTCGGTTTTACAGTGAAAACTGCACGAACTTCAAACCGACACTAGGAAACAGACTGAGAAACCAGAGTAAAAGTTTCTCCTGCAAAACGTTTCCTTGTGCTAGATGAACGAACGTCTCTCCACATGCTCTGTTCTGAGAGATACGTGTGTGTGAAAGCCGTTCTTCACCTAGCATGTTGGGAACCCAAGTTTTTTTTCAGTTGCAAACTACACTCCATACATATATATGGGGAGCTACTGGTTCCAACTCTGTTTTACAGTGAAAACTACAAAAACTTCAAACCGGCACTAGGAAACAAACTGAGAATCCAGAGTAAAATTTTCTCCTGCATACCGTTCCCTTGTGCTAGATGAACGAACGTAGCTCCACATGCTCATTTCTCAGAGATAAGTGCGTGTGAAAGCCGTCTTTCACATATCTTGTTGGGAACACAAAGTTTCTTTTCATTTGGAAACTACACTCTATACACATATATGGGGAAGTACAAGCACCAACTCGGTTTTACAGTGAAAACTGCAGGAAATTCAAACCGGCACCAGGAAACAGACTGAAAAACCAGAGTAAAATTCTTTCTTGCAAAACTTTTCCTTTGTGTTAGATGAACGAAACTCTCTCCAAATGCTCTATTCTGAGAGATAATTGTGTTTGAAAGCCGTCCTTCACCTAGCATTTTGGGAACGTAAAGATATGTTCAGTTGCATACTACACTCCATATATATATATGGGGAGGTAGTAGCACCAACTCTGTTTTACAGTGAAAATTGCAGGAACTTCAACCGGCACTTGGAAACATACTGAGAAACCAGAGTAAAATTTTCTCCTGCAAACCGTTCCCTTGTGCTAGATGAATGAACGTTGATGCACATGCTCAATTCTCAGAGATAAGTTTGTGTGAAAGCAGTCCTTCACATAACTTGTTGGGAACACAAAGTTTCTTTTCATTTGGAAACTACACTCTATACATATATATGGGGAGGTACAAGGACCAACGCGGTGTTACAGTGAAAACTGCAGGAACATCTAAATGGCACTAGGAAACAGTCTGAGAAACCAGAGTAAAATTTCTACTGCAAACCGTTACCTTTGTGCTAGATGAACGAATGTCCCTCCTCATGCTCAGTTGTGAGAGATAATTGTGTGTGAAAGCCGTCCTTCACATAGCATGTTGGGAACCTGAAGTTCTTTTCAATTGCAAACTACACTCCATATATATATATGGGGAGGAAGTAGCACCAACTCTGTTTTACAGTGAAAATTGCAGGAACTTCAAACCGGCACTAGGAAACAGACTGTGAAGCCAAAGTAAAAATTTCTCCTTCAAACCGTTCCCTATGTGCTAAATGAACGAACGTCTCTCCACGTGCTCATTTCTAAGAGATAAGTGTGTGTTAAAGCCGTCCTTCACCTAGCTTGATGGGAACACAAAGTTCCTTTTCATTTGGAAACTACATTCCATACATATATATGGGGAGGTACTAGCTCCAACTCGGTTTGACAGTGAAAACTTCAGGAACTTCAAACCGGCACTAGGAAAAAGACTGAGAAACCAGAGTAAAAGTTTCTCCTGCAAACCGTTCCCTTTTGCTAGATGAACGAACGTCTCTCCACATGCTCAGTTCTGAGAGATAAGTGTGTGTGAAAGCCGTCCTTCAACTAGCACGTTGGGAACCCAAAGTTGTTTTCAGATGCAAACTACACTCCATACATATATATATGGGGAGCTACTGGCTCCAACTCTGTTTTACAGTGAAAACTATAAAAACTTCAAACCGGCACTAGGAAACACTCTGAGAAATCAGAGTAAAAGTTTCTCTTGCAAAACGTTCCCTTGTGCTAGATGAACGAACGTCTCTCCACATGCTCATTTCTCAGAGATAAGTGTGTGTGAAAGCCGTCCTTCACATATCTTGTTGGGAACACAAAGTTTCTTTTCATGTGTAAACTACACTCTATAAATATATATGGGGAGATACAAGCACCAACTCGATTTTACAGTGAAAACTGCAGGAACATCTAACCGGCACTAGGAAACAAACTGAGAATCCAGAGTAAAAGTTTCTCCTGTAAACCTTCCCTTTGTTCTAGATGAAGGAACGTCTCTCCACATGCTCAGTACTGATAGATATGTGTGTGTGAAAGCCGTCCTTCACTTAGCATGTTGGGAACCCAAAGTACTTTTCAGTTGCAAACTACACACCATTCATATATATGGGGAGCTACTGGCTCCAACTCTGTTTTACAGTGAAAACTACAAAAATTTCAAACCGGCTCTAGGAATCATACTGAGAAACCACAGTAAAATTTTCTCCTGCAACCCGTTCCCGTTGTGCTAAATGAACGAACGTCGGTCCACATGCTCATTTCTCAGAGATAAGTGTGTGTGAAAGCCGTCCTTCACCTTGCTTGTTGGGAACACAAAGTTTCTTTTCAGTTGCAAAGTACAAACCATACGTATATACGGGGATGTACTAGCCCCAACTCGATTTTACTGTGAAAACTGCAGGAACTTCAAACCGGCACTAGGAAACAGACTGAGAAACCAGAGTAAAAGTTTCTCCTGCAAACCGTTCCTTTGTGCTAGATGAACGAAAGTCTCTCCACATGCTCATTTCTGAGAGATAAGTGTGTGTGAAAGCCGTCCTCCACCTAGCATGTTTGGAAGGTAAAGATATGTTCAGTCGCAAACTACACTCCATATATATATTTATGGGTATGTACTAGCACCAACTCGGTTTTACACTGAAAACTGCAGGAACTTCAAACTGGCACTAGGAAACAGACTGAGAAACCAGAGTAAAAGTTGCTCCTGCAACCCGTTCCCTTTGTGCTAGATGAACGAACGTCTCTCCACATGCTCATTTCTCAGAGATAAGAGTGTGTGAAAGCCGTCCTTCAACTATCTTGTTGGGAACACAAAGTTTCTTTTCATTTGGAAACTACACTCCATACATATATAAGGGGGGGTACAAGCACCAACTCGGTATTACAGTGAAAACTGCAGGAACATCAAACTGGCACTAGCAAACAGACTGAGAAACCACAGTATAAGTTTCTCTTGCAAACCTTTTCCTTTGTGTTAGATGAACGAACGTCTGTCCACATGCTCAGTTCTGAGAGATAAGTGTGTGTGAAAGCCGTCCTTCACCTAGCATGTTGGGAACGTAAAGATATGTTTAGTTGCAAACTACACTCCATATATATATTTTAGGTTATGTACTAGCAGCAACTCGCTTTTACAGTGAAAACTGCAGGAACTTCAAACCGGCACTAGGAAACAGACTGAGAAACCAGAGTAAAAGTTTCTCCTGCAAAACTTCCCTTTGTGCTAGTTGAAGGAACGTCTTTCCACATGCTCATTTCTGAGAGAATACTGTGTGTGAAAGCCGTCATTCACCTTGCTTGTTGGGAACACAAAGTTTCTTTTCAGTTGCAAAGTACAACCCATAAATATATATGGGGAGTTACTAACTCCAACTCTATTTTACTGTGAAAACTGCAGGAACTTCAAACCGGCACAAGGAAACAGACTGAGAAACCAGAGTAAAATTTCTCCTGCAAACCGTTCCCTTGTGCTAGATGAACGAACGTCTCTCCACATGCTAATTTCTCAGAGATAAGTGCGTGTGAAAGCCGTCCTTCACATATCTTGTTGGGAACACTAAGTTTCTTTTCATTTGGAAACTGCTCTCCATACATATATATGGGGAGGTACTAGCTCCAACTCGGTTTTACAGTGAAAACTTCAGGAACTTCAAAACGGCAGTAGGAAAAAGACTGAGAAACGTGAGTAAAAGTTTCTCCTGCAAACCTTCCCTTTGTCCCAGATGAACGAACGTCTCTCCACATGCTCATTTCTGAGAGATAAGTGTGTGTGAAAGCCGTACTTCACCTATATTGTTGGGAACACAAAGATTCTTTTCATTTGGAAACTACACTCCATACATATATATGGGGAGGTACTAGCTCTAAGTCGGTTTTACAGTGAAAACTGCAGGAACTTCAAACCGGCACTAGGAGACAGACTGAGGAACCAGAGTAAAATTTTATCCTGCAAACCCTTTCCTTTGCGATAAATGAACGAACGTCTCTCCACATGCTCAGTTCTGAGAGATAAGTGTGTGTGAAAACCGACCTTCACCTAGCATGTTGGGAAACTAAAATTATTTTCAGTTGCAAACTACACTCCTTTTATATAAAAGGGGATGTACTAGCAGCAACTCGGTTTTAAAGTGAAAACTGCAGGAACTTCAAACCGGCATTAGGAAACAGACTGAGAAAACAGAGTAAAATTTCTCCTGCAAACCGTTCCCTTGTGCTAGATGAACGAAAGTCTCTCCACATGCTCATTTCTCAGAGATAAGTGTTTGTGAAAGCCGTTCTTCTCCTAGTTTGTTGGGAACACAAAGTTTCTTTTCATTTGGAAACTACACTCCATACATATATATGGGGGAGTACGAGCTCCAACTCGGTTTTACAGTGAAAAATTCAGGAACATCAAACCTGCACTAGGAAAAAGACTGAGAAACCAGAGTAAAAGTTTCTCCTGCAAAACTTCCCTTTGTGCTAGATGAAGGAACGTCTTTCCACATGCTCATTTCTGAGAGATAAGTTTGTGTGAAAGCCGTCCTTCACCTTGCTTGTTGGGAACACAAAGTTTCTTTTCAGTTGCAAAGTACAAGCCATAAATATATATGGGGATGTACTAGCTCCAACTCTGTTTTACAGTGAAAACTGCAGGAACTTCAAACCGGCATTAGGAAACAGACTGAGAAAACAGAGTAAAATTTCTCCTGCAAACCGTTCCCTTGTGCTAGATGAACGAACGTCTCTCCACATGCTCAGATCTGAGAGATAAGTGTGTGTGATAGACGTCCTTCACCTTGCAGTTTGGGAACCCAAAGTTCTTTTCAGTTGATAACTACACTCCATACATATATATGGGAACCTACGGGCTCCAACTCTGTTTCACAGTGAAAATTACAAAAATTTCAAACTGGCACTAGGAATCATACTGAGAAACCAGAGTAAAATTTTCTCATGCAACCCGTTCCCGTTGTGCTAAATGAACGAAAGTCAGTCCACATGCTGATTTCTCAGAGATAAGTTTGTGTTAAAGCCGTCCTTCACCTAGCATGTTGGGAACCTAAAGTTATATTCAGTTGCAAACTACACTCCTTATATATATTTATGGTTACGTACTAGCACCAACTCGGTTTTACAGTGAAAACTGCAGGAACTTCAAACCGGCACTAGGTAACAGACTGAGAAACCAGAGTAAAAGTTTCTCCTTCAACCCGTTCCCTTTGTGCTAGATGAACGAACGTCTCTCCACATGCTCATTTCTCAGAGATAAGTGTTTGTGAAAGCCGTCCTTCACTTAGCTTGT
The DNA here is from genome assembly GCF_048773025.1 of Camelus bactrianus. Classification (NCBI taxonomy): domain Eukaryota; kingdom Metazoa; phylum Chordata; class Mammalia; order Artiodactyla; family Camelidae; genus Camelus; species Camelus bactrianus. Next base: position 3,831,363 of record NC_133573.1, on the reverse strand, counting down.
TGGGAAAACAAAGTTTCTTTTCATTTGCAAACTACACCCCATACATGTATATGGGGAAGTACTAGCCCCAACTCGGTTTTACAGTGAAAACTGCACGAACTTCAAACCGGCACTAGGAAACAGACTGAGAAACCAGAGTAAAAGTTTCTCCTGCAAAACGTTCCCTTGTGCTAGATGAACGAACGTCTCTCCACATGCTCGGTTCTGATACATACGTGTGTGTGAAAGCCGTCCTTCACCTAGCATGTTGGGAACCCAAGTTTTTTTTCAGTTGCAAACTACACTCCATACATATATATGGGGAGCTACTGGTTTCAACTATGTTTTACAGTGAAAACTACGAAAACTTCAAACCGGCACTAGGAAACAAACTGAGAAACCAGAGTAAAAGTTTCTCCTGCAAACCGTTCCCTTGTGCTAGATGAACGAACGTCGCTCCCCATGCTCATTTCTCAGAGAGAAGTGCGTGTGAAAGCCGTCCTTCACATATCTTGTTGGGAACACAAATTTTCTTTTCATTTGGAAACTACTCTCTATACACATATATGGGGAAGTACAAGCACCAACTCGGTTTTACAGTGAAAACTGCAGGAAATTCAAACCGGCACTAGGAAACAGACTGAAAAACCAGAGTAAAATTCTTTCTTGCAAAACTTTTCCTTTGTGTTAAATGAACGAAAGTCCCTCCAAATGCTCTATTCTGAGAGATAATTGTGTTTGAAAGCCGTCCTTCACTTAGCATGTTGGGAACGTAAAGATATGTTCAGTTGCATACTACACTCCATATATATATATGGGGAGGTGGTAGCACCAACTCTGTTTTACAGTGAAAATTGCAGGAACTTCAACCGTCACTTGGAAACATACTGAGGAACCAGAGTAAAATTTTCTCCTGCAAACCGTTCCCTTGTGCTAGATGAATGAACGTCGATCCACATGCTCAATTCTCAGAGATAAGTTTGTGTGAAAGCCGTCCTTCACATAACTTGTTGGGAACACAAAGTTTCTTTTCATTTGGAAACTATGCTCTTTACATATATATGGGGAGGTACAAGCAGAAACTCGATTTTACAGTGAAACTGCAGGAACATCTAAACGGCACTAGGAAACAGACTGAGAAACCAAAGTAAAATTTCTCCTGCAACCCATTCCCTTTGTGCTAGATGAACGAATGTCCCTCCTCATGCTCAGTTGTGAGAGATAAGTTTGTGTGAAAGCCGTCCTTCACCTAGCATGTTGGGAACCTGAAGTTCTTTTAATTGCAAACTACACTCCATATATATATATGGGAAGGAAGTAGCACCAACTCTGTTTTACAGTGAAAATTGCAGGAACTTCAAACCGGCACTAGGAAACAGACTGAGAAACCAAAGTAAAAATTTCTCCTTCAAACCGTTCCCTATGTGCTAAATGAACGAACGTCTCTCCACGTGCTCATTTCTCAGAGATAAGTGTGTGTTAAAGCCGTCCTTCACCTAGCTTGATGGGAACACAAAGTTCCTTTTCATTTGGAAACTACATTCCATACATATATATGGGGAGGTACTAGCTCCAACTCGGTTTGACAGTGAAAACTTCAGGAACTTCAAACCGGCACTAGGAAAAAGACTGAGAAACCAGAGTAAAAGTTTCTCCTGCAAACCGTTCCCTTTTGCTAGATGAACGAACGTCTCTCCACATGCTCAGTTCTGAGAGATAAGTGTGTGTTAAAGCCGTCCTTCACCTAGCTTGATGGGAACACAAAGTTCCTTTTCATTTGGAAACTACAATCCATGCATATATATGGGGAGGTACTATCTCCAACTCGGTTTTACAGTGAAAATTTCAGGAATTTCAAACATGCACTAGGAAAAAGACTGAAAAACCTGAGTAAAAGTTTCTCCTGCAAACCTTCCCTTTGTCCCAGATGAACGAACGTCTCTCCACATGCTCATTTCTGAGAGATAAGTGTGTGTGAAAGCCGTCCTTCACCTTGATGTTGGGAACACAATGTTTCTTTTCAGTTGCAAAGTACAAACCATACATATATATGGGGATGTACTAGCTCCAACTCGGTTTTTCAGTGTAAAGTGCAGGAACTTCAAACCGGCACTAGGAAAAATACTGAGAAACGTGAGTAAAAGTTTCCCCTGCAAACCTTCCCTTTGTGCTAGATGAAGGAACTTATTTCCACATGCTCATTTCTGAGACATAAGTGTGTGTAAAGCCGTACTTCACCTAGCATGTTGGGAACCCAAAGTTCTTTTCAGTTGATAACTACACTCCATACATATATATGGGAACCTACGGGCTCCAACTGTGTTTTACAGTGAAAATTACAAAAATTTCAAACCGGCACTAGGAATCATACTGAGAAACCAGAGTAAAATTTTCTCCTGAAACCCGTTCCCGTTGTGATAAATTAACGAACGTCAGTCCACATGCTGATTTCTCAGAGATAAGTTTGTGTTAAAGCCGTCCTTCACCTAGCATGTTGGGAACCTAAAGTTATATTCAGTTGCAAACTACACTCCATATATATATTTATGGTTACGTACTAGCACCAACTCGGTTTTACAGTGAAAACTGCAGGAACTTCAAACCGGCACTAGGTAACAGACTGAGAAACCAGAGTAAAAGTTTCTCCTTCAACCCGTTCCCTTTGTGCTAGATGAACGAACGTCTCTCCACATGCTCATTTCTCAGAGATAAGTGTTTGTGAAAGCCGTCCTTCACCTAGCTTGTTGGGAAAACAAAGTTTCTTTTCAGTTGCAAACTACACCCCATACATGTATATGGGGAGGTACTAGCCCCAACTCGGTTTTACAGTGAAAACTGCACGAACTTCAAACCGACACTAGGAAACAGACTGAGAAACCAGAGTAAAAGTTTCTCCTGCAAAACGTTCCCTTGTGCTAGATGAACGAACGTCTCTCCACATGCTCTGTTCTGAGAGATACGTGTGTGTGAAAGCCGTCCTTCACCTAGCATGTTGGGAACCCAAGTTTTTTTTCAGTTGCAAACTACACTCCATACATATATATGGGGAGCTACTGGTTCCAACTCTGTTTTACAGTGAAAACTACAAAAACTTCAAACCAGCACTGGGAAACAAACTGAGAATCCAGAGTTAAATTTTCTCATGCATACCGTACCCTGGTGCTAGATGAACGAACGTAGCTCCACATGCTCATTTCTCAGAGATAAGTGCGTGTTAAAGCCGTTCTTCACATATCTTGTTGGGAACACATAGTTTCTTTTCATTTGGAAACTACTCTCTATACACATATATGGGGAAGTTCAAGCCCCAACTCGGTTTAACAGTGAAAACTGCAAGAACATCTAACCGGAACTAGGAAAATGACTGAGAAACCAGTGTAAAAGTTTCTCCTGCAAACCTTCTCTTTGTGCTAGATGAAGGAACGTCTTTCCACATGCTCATTTCTGAGACATAACTGTGTGTGAAAGCCGTCCTTCACTTAGCATGTTGGGAACACAAAGTACTTTCAGTTGCAAACTACACTCCATACATCTATATGGGGAGCTACTGGCTCCAACTCTGTTTTACAGTGAAAACTACAAAAATTTCAAACCGGCACTAGGAAACATACTGAGAAAGCACAGTAAAATTTTCTCCTGCAACCCTTTCCCGTTGTGCTAAATGAACGAACGTCGGTCCACATGCTCATTTCTCAAAGATAAGTGTGTGTGAAAGCCGTCCTTCACCTTGGTTGTTGGGAACACAAAGTTTCTTTTCAGTTGCAAAGTACAACCCATACATACATACGGGGATATACTAGCTCCAACTCGATTTTACTGTGAAAACTGCAGGAACTTCAAAGCGGCACTAGGAAACAGACTGAGAAACCAGAGTAAAAGTTTCTCCTGCAAACCGTTCCCTTGTGCTAGATGAACGAACGTCTCTCCACATGCTCATTTCTCAGAGATAAGTGTGTGTGAAAGCCGTCCTTCAACTATCTTGTTGGGAACACAAAGTTTCTTTTCATTTGGAAACTACACTCCATACATATATATGGGGAGGTACTGGCTCTAACTCAATTTTACAGTGAAAACTACAGGAACATCAAACCGGCACTAGGAAACAGACTGAGAAACCAGAGTATAAGTTTCTCTTGCAAACCTTTTCCTTTGTGATAGATGAACGAACTTCTGTCCACATGCTCAGTTCTGAGAGATAAGTTTGTGTGAAAGCCGTCCTTCACCTAGCATGTTGGGAACGTAAAGATATGTTCAGTTGCAAACTACACTCCATATATATATTTATGGGTATGTACTAGCACCAACTCTGTTTTACACTGAAAAATTCAGGATCTTCAAACCGGCACTAGGAAAAAGACTGAGAAACCAGAGTAAAAGTTTCTCCTGCAAAACTTCCCTTTGTGCTAGATGAAGGAACGTCTTCCAACATGCTCATTTCTGAGAGAATAGTGTGTGTGAAAGCCGTCATTCACCTTGCTTGTTGGGAACACAAAGTTTCTTTTCAGTTGCAAAGTACAACCCATAAATATATATGGGGAGGTACTATCTGCAACTCGATTTTACTGTGAAAACTGCAGGAACTTCAAACCGGCACTAGGAAACAGACTGAGAAAGCAGAGAAAAAGTGTCTCCTGAAACCCGTTCCATTGGTGCTAGATAAACGAACGTCTCTCCAATTGCTCAGTTCTGAGAGATAAGTGTGTGTGAAAGCCGTCCTTCACCTAGCTTGTTGGGAACACAAAGTTTCTTTTAAGTTGCAAACTCCATTCCATACATATATATGGGGAGGTACTAGCTCCAACTCGGTTTTACAGTGAAAACTGCAGGAACTTCAAACCGGCACTAGGAAACAGACTGAGAAAGCAGAGAAAAAGTTTCTCCTGCAACCCGTTCCCTTGGTGCTAGATGAACGGACGTCTCTCAACTTGCTCAGTTCTGAGAGATAAGTGTGTGTTAAAGCTGTCCTTCACCTTGCTTGTTGGGAACACAAAGTTACTTTTCAGTTGCAAACTCCACTCCATACATATATATGGGGGGGTACTAGCGCCAACTCTGTTTTAGATTGAAAACTGCAGGAACTTCAAACCGGCACTAGGAAACAGATTGAGAAAGCAGAGGAAAAGTGTATCCTACAACCCGTTCCCTTGGTGCTAGGAGAAGGAAAATCTCTCCACTTGCTCAGTTCTGAGAGATAAGTGTGTGTGAAAGCCGTCCTTCAACTAGCTTGTTGGGAACACAAAGTTTCTTTTCAGTTGCAAACTCCATTCCATACATATATATGGGGAGGTACTAGCTCCAACTCGGTTTTACAGTGAAAACTGCAGGAACTTCAAACCGGCACTAGGAAACAGACTGAGAAAGCAGAGAAAAAGTTTCTCCTGCAACCCGTTCCCTTGGTGCTAGATGAACGGACGTCTCTCAACTTGCTCAGTTCTGAGAGATAAGTGTGTGTTAAAGCTGTCCTTCACCTTGCTTGTTGGGAACACAAAGTTACTTTTCAGTTGCAAACTCCACTCCATACATATATATGGGGAGGTACTAGCGCCAACTCTGTTTTAGATTGAAAACTGCAGGAACTTCAAACCGGCACTAGGAAACAGATTGAGAAAGCAGAGGAAAAGTGTATCCTACAACCCGTTCCCTTGGTGCTAGGAGAAGGAAAATCTCTCCACTTGCTCAGTTCTGAGAGATAAGTGTGTGTGAAAGCCGTCCTTCACCTAGCTTGTTGGGAACACAAAGTTTCTTTTAAGTTGCAAACTCCATTCCATACATATATATGGGTAGGTACTAGCTCCAACTCGGTTTTACAGTGAAAACTGCAGGAACTTCAAACCGGCACTAGGAAACAGACTGAGAAAGCAGAGAAAAAGTTTCTCCTGCAACCCGTTCCCTTGGTGCTAGATGAACGGACGTCTCTCAACTTGCTCAGTTCTGAGAGATAAGTGTGTGTTAAAGCTGTCCTTCACCTTGCTTGTTGGGAACACAAAGTTACTTTTCAGTTGCAAACTCCACTCCATACATATATATGGGGAGGTACTAGCGCCAACTCTGTTTTAGATTGAAAACTGCAGGAACTTCAAACCGGCACTAGGAAACAGATTGAGAAAGCAGAGGAAAAGTGTATCCTACAACCCGTTCCCTTGGTGCTAGGAGAAGGAAAATCTCTCCACTTGCTCAGTTCTGAGAGATAAGTGTGTGTGAAAGCCGTCCTTCAACTAGCTTGTTGGGAACACAAAGTTTCTTTTCATTTGGAAACTACACTCTATACACATATATGGGGAAGTACAAGCCCCAACTCGGTTTTACAGTGAAAACTGCACGAACTTCAAACCGACACTAGGAAACAGACTGAGAAACCAGAGTAAAAGTTTCTCCTGCAAAACGTTCCCTTGTGCTAGATGAACGAACGTCTCTCCACATGCTCTGTTCTGAGAGATACGTGTGTGTGAAAGCCGTTCTTCACCTAGCATGTTGGGAACCCAAGTTTTTTTTCAGTTGCAAACTACACTCCATACATATATATGGGGAGCTACTGGTTCCAACTCTGTTTTACAGTGAAAACTACAAAAACTTCAAACCGGCACTAGGAAACAAACTGAGAATCCAGAGTAAAATTTTCTCCTGCATACCGTTCCCTTGTGCTAGATGAACGAACGTAGCTCCACATGCTCATTTCTCAGAGATAAGTGCGTGTGAAAGCCGTCTTTCACATATCTTGTTGGGAACACAAAGTTTCTTTTCATTTGGAAACTACACTCTATACACATATATGGGGAAGTACAAGCACCAACTCGGTTTTACAGTGAAAACTGCAGGAAATTCAAACCGGCACCAGGAAACAGACTGAAAAACCAGAGTAAAATTCTTTCTTGCAAAACTTTTCCTTTGTGTTAGATGAACGAAACTCTCTCCAAATGCTCTATTCTGAGAGATAATTGTGTTTGAAAGCCGTCCTTCACCTAGCATTTTGGGAACGTAAAGATATGTTCAGTTGCATACTACACTCCATATATATATATGGGGAGGTAGTAGCACCAACTCTGTTTTACAGTGAAAATTGCAGGAACTTCAACCGGCACTTGGAAACATACTGAGGAACCAGAGTAAAATTTTCTCCTGCAAACCGTTCCCTTGTGCTAGATGAATGAACGTTGATGCACATGCTCAATTCTCAGAGATAAGTTTGTGTGAAAGCAGTCCTTCACATAACTTGTTGGGAACACAAAGTTTCTTTTCATTTGGAAACTACACTCTATACATATATATGGGGAGGTACAAGGACCAACGCGGTGTTACAGTGAAAACTGCAGGAACATCTAAACGGCACTAGGAAACAGTCTGAGAAACCAGAGTAAAATTTCTACTGCAAACCGTTACCTTTGTGCTAGATGAACGAATGTCCCTCCTCATGCTCAGTTGTGAGAGATAATTGTGTGTGAAAGCCGTCCTTCACATAGCATGTTGGGAACCTGAAGTTCTTTTCAATTGCAAACTACACTCCATATATATATATGGGGAGGAAGTAGCACCAACTCTGTTTTACAGTGAAAATTGCAGGAACTTCAAACCGGCACTAGGAAACAGACTGTGAAGCCAAAGTAAAAATTTCTCCTTCAAACCGTTCCCTATGTGCTAAATGAACGAACGTCTCTCCACGTGCTCATTTCTAAGAGATAAGTGTGTGTTAAAGCCGTCCTTCACCTAGCTTGATGGGAACACAAAGTTCCTTTTGATTTGGAAACTACACTCCATACATATATATGGGGAGGTACTAGCTCCAACTCGGTTTGACAGTGAAAACTTCAGGAACTTCAAACAGGCACTAGGAAAAAGACTGAGAAACCAGAGTAAAAGTTTCTCCTGCAAACCGTTCCCTTTTGCTAGATGAACGAACGTCTCTCCACATGCTCAGTTCTGAGAGATAAGTGTGTGTGAAAGCCGTCCTTCAACTAGCACGTTGGGAACCCAAAGTTGTTTTCAGATGCAAACTACACTCCATACATATATATATGGGGAGCTACTGGCTCCAACTCTGTTTTACAGTGAAAACTATAAAAACTTCAAACCGGCACTAGGAAACACTCTGAGAAATCAGAGTAAAAGTTTCTCTTGCAAAACGTTCCCTTGTGCTAGATGAACGAACGTCTCTCCACATGCTCATTTCTCAGAGATAAGTGTGTGTGAAAGCCGTCCTTCACATATCTTGTTGGGAACACAAAGTTTCTTTTCATGTGTAAACTACACTCTATAAATATATATGGGGAGATACAAGCACCAACTCGATTTTACAGTGAAAACTGCAGGAACATCTAACCGGCACTAGGAAACAAACTGAGAATCCAGAGTAAAAGTTTCTCCTGTAAACCTTCCCTTTGTTCTAGATGAAGGAACGTCTCTCCACATGCTCAGTACTGATAGATATGTGTGTGTGAAAGCCGTCCTTCACTTAGCATGTTGGGAACCCAAAGTACTTTTCAGTTGCAAACTACACACCATTCATATATATGGGGAGCTACTGGCTCCAACTCTGTTTTACAGTGAAAACTACAAAAATTTCAAACCGGCTCTAGGAATCACACTGAGAAACCACAGTAAAATTTTCTCCTGCAACCCGTTCCCGTTGTGCTAAATGAACGAACGTCGGTCCACATGCTCATTTCTCAGAGATAAGTGTGTGTGAAAGCCGTCCTTCACCTTGCTTGTTGGGAACACAAAGTTTCTTTTCAGTTGCAAAGTACAAACCATACATATATACGGGGATGTACTAGCTCCAACTCGATTTTACTGTGAAAACTGCAGGAACTTCAAACCGGCACTAGGAAACAGACTGAGAAACCAGAGTAAAAGTTTCTCCTGCAAACCGTTCCTTTGTGCTAGATGAACGAAAGTCTCTCCACATGCTCATTTCTGAGAGATAAGTGTGTGTGAAAGCCGTCCTCCACCTAGCATGTTTGGAAGGTAAAGATATGTTCAGTCGCAAACTACACTCCATATATATATTTATGGGTATGTACTAGCACCAACTCGGTTTTACACTGAAAACTGCAGGAACTTCAAACTGGCACTAGGAAACAGACTGAGAAACCAGAGTAAAAGTTGCTCCTGCAACCCGTTCCCTTTGTGCTAGATGAACGAACGTCTCTCCACATGCTCATTTCTCAGAGATAAGAGTGTGTGAAATCCGTCCTTCAACTATCTTGTTGGGAACACAAAGTTTCTTTTCATTTGGAAACTACACTCCATACATATATAAGGGGAGGTACAAGCACCAACTCGGTATTACAGTGAAAACTGCAGGAACATCAAACTGGCACTAGCAAACAGACTGAGAAACCACAGTATAAGTTTCTCTTGCAAACCTTTTCCTTTGTGTTAGATGAACGAACGTCTGTCCACATGCTCAGTTCTGAGAGATAAGTGTGTGTGAAAGCCGTCCTTCACCTAGCATGTTGGGAACGTAAAGATATGTTTAGTTGCAAACTACACTCCATATATATATTTTAGGTTATGTACTAGCAGCAACTCGCTTTTACAGTGAAAACTGCAGGAACTTCAAACCGGCACTAGGAAACAGACTGAGAAACCAGAGTAAAAGTTTCTCCTGCAAAACTTCCCTTTGTGCTAGTTGAAGGAACGTCTTTCCACATGCTCATTTCTGAGAGAATACTGTGTGTGAAAGCCGTCATTCACCTTGCTTGTTGGGAACACAAAGTTTCTTTTCAGTTGCAAAGTACAACCCATAAATATATATGGGGAGTTACTAACTCCAACTCTATTTTACTGTGAAAACTGCAGGAACTTCAAACCGGCACTAGGAGACAGACTGAGGAACCAGAGTAAAATTTTATCCTGCAAACCCTTTCCTTTGCGATAAATGAACGAACGTCTCTCCACATGCTCAGTTCTGAGAGATAAGTGTGTGTGAAAACCGACCTTCACCTAGCATGTTGGGAAACTAAAATTATTTTCAGTTGCAAACTACACTCCTTTTATATAAAAGGGGATGTACTAGCAGCAACTCGGTTTTAAAGTGAAAACTGCAGGAACTTCAAACCGGCATTAGGAAACAGACTGAAAAACCAGAGTAAAATTCTTTCTTGCAAAACTTTTCCTTTGTGTTAGATGAACGAAACTCTCTCCAAATGCTCTATTCTGAGAGATAATTGTGTTTGAAAGCCGTCCTTCACCTAGCATTTTGGGAACGTAAAGATATGTTCAGTTGCATACTACACTCCATATATATATATGGGGAGGTAGTAGCACCAACTCTGTTTTACAGTGAAAATTGCAGGAACTTCAACCGGCACTTGGAAACATACTGAGGAACCAGAGTAAAATTTTCTCCTGCAAACCGTTCCCTTGTGCTAGATGAATGAACGTTGATGCACATGCTCAATTCTCAGAGATAAGTTTGTGTGAAAGCAGTCCTTCACATAACTTGTTGGGAACACAAAGTTTCTTTTCATTTGGAAACTACACTCTATACATATATATGGGGAGGTACAAGGACCAACGCGGTGTTACAGTGAAAACTGCAGGAACATCTAAACGGCACTAGGAAACAGTCTGAGAAACCAGAGTAAAATTTCTACTGCAAACCGTTACCTTTGTGCTAGATGAACGAATGTCCCTCCTCATGCTCAGTTGTGAGAGATAATTGTGTGTGAAAGCCGTCCTTCACATAGCATGTTGGGAACCTGAAGTTCTTTTCAATTGCAAACTACACTCCATATATATATATGGGGAGGAAGTAGCACCAACTCTGTTTTACAGTGAAAATTGCAGGAACTTCAAACCGGCACTAGGAAACAGACTGTGAAGCCAAAGTAAAAATTTCTCCTTCAAACCGTTCCCTATGTGCTAAATGAACGAACGTCTCTCCACGTGCTCATTTCTAAGAGATAAGTGTGTGTTAAAGCCGTCCTTCACCTAGCTTGATGGGAACACAAAGTTCCTTTTGATTTGGAAACTACACTCCATACATATATATGGGGAGGTACTAGCTCCAACTCGGTTTGACAGTGAAAACTTCAGGAACTTCAAACAGGCACTAGGAAAAAGACTGAGAAACCAGAGTAAAAGTTTCTCCTGCAAACCGTTCCCTTTTGCTAGATGAACGAACGTCTCTCCACATGCTCAGTTCTGAGAGATAAGTGTGTGTGAAAGCCGTCCTTCAACTAGCACGTTGGGAACCCAAAGTTGTTTTCAGATGCAAACTACACTCCATACATATATATATGGGGAGCTACTGGCTCCAACTCTGTTTTACAGTGAAAACTATAAAAACTTCAAACCGGCACTAGGAAACACTCTGAGAAATCAGAGTAAAAGTTTCTCTTGCAAAACGTTCCCTTGTGCTAGATGAACGAACGTCTCTCCACATGCTCATTTCTCAGAGATAAGTGTGTGTGAAAGCCGTCCTTCACATATCTTGTTGGGAACACAAAGTTTCTTTTCATGTGTAAACTACACTCTATAAATATATATGGGGAGATACAAGCACCAACTCGATTTTACAGTGAAAACTGCAGGAACATCTAACCGGCACTAGGAAACAAACTGAGAATCCAGAGTAAAAGTTTCTCCTGTAAACCTTCCCTTTGTTCTAGATGAAGGAACGTCTCTCCACATGCTCAGTACTGATAGATATGTGTGTGTGAAAGCCGTCCTTCACTTAGCATGTTGGGAACCCAAAGTACTTTTCAGTTGCAAACTACACACCATTCATATATATGGGGAGCTACTGGCTCCAACTCTGTTTTACAGTGAAAACTACAAAAATTTCAAACCGGCTCTAGGAATCACACTGAGAAACCACAGTAAAATTTTCTCCTGCAACCCGTTCCCGTTGTGCTAAATGAACGAACGTCGGTCCACATGCTCATTTCTCAGAGATAAGTGTGTGTGAAAGCCGTCCTTCACCTTGCTTGTTGGGAACACAAAGTTTCTTTTCAGTTGCAAAGTACAAACCATACATATATACGGGGATGTACTAGCTCCAACTCGATTTTACTGTGAAAACTGCAGGAACTTCAAACCGGCACTAGGAAACAGACTGAGAAACCAGAGTAAAAGTTTCTCCTGCAAACCGTTCCTTTGTGCTAGATGAACGAAAGTCTCTCCACATGCTCATTTCTGAGAGATAAGTGTGTGTGAAAGCCGTCCTCCACCTAGCATGTTTGGAAGGTAAAGATATGTTCAGTCGCAAACTACACTCCATATATATATTTATGGGTATGTACTAGCACCAACTCGGTTTTACACTGAAAACTGCAGGAACTTCAAACTGGCACTAGGAAACAGACTGAGAAACCAGAGTAAAAGTTGCTCCTGCAACCCGTTCCCTTTGTGCTAGATGAACGAACGTCTCTCCACATGCTCATTTCTCAGAGATAAGAGTGTGTGAAATCCGTCCTTCAACTATCTTGTTGGGAACACAAAGTTTCTTTTCATTTGGAAACTACACTCCATACATATATAAGGGGAGGTACAAGCACCAACTCGGTATTACAGTGAAAACTGCAGGAACATCAAACTGGCACTAGCAAACAGACTGAGAAACCACAGTATAAGTTTCTCTTGCAAACCTTTTCCTTTGTGTTAGATGAACGAACGTCTGTCCACATGCTCAGTTCTGAGAGATAAGTGTGTGTGAAAGCCGTCCTTCACCTAGCATGTTGGGAACGTAAAGATATGTTTAGTTGCAAACTACACTCCATATATATATTTTAGGTTATGTACTAGCAGCAACTCGCTTTTACAGTGAAAACTGCAGGAACTTCAAACCGGCACTAGGAAACAGACTGAGAAACCAGAGTAAAAGTTTCTCCTGCAAAACTTCCCTTTGTGCTAGTTGAAGGAACGTCTTTCCACATGCTCATTTCTGAGAGAATACTGTGTGTGAAAGCCGTCATTCACCTTGCTTGTTGGGAACACAAAGTTTCTTTTCAGTTGCAAAGTACAACCCATAAATATATATGGGGAGTTACTAACTCCAACTCTATTTTACTGTGAAAACTGCAGGAACTTCAAACCGGCACTAGGAGACAGACTGAGGAACCAGAGTAAAATTTTATCCTGCAAACCCTTTCCTTTGCGATAAATGAACGAACGTCTCTCCACATGCTCAGTTCTGAGAGATAAGTGTGTGTGAAAACCGACCTTCACCTAGCATGTTGGGAAACTAAAATTATTTTCAGTTGCAAACTACACTCCTTTTATATAAAAGGGGATGTACTAGCAGCAACTCGGTTTTAAAGTGAAAACTGCAGGAACTTCAAACCGGCATTAGGAAACAGACTGAGAAAACAGAGTAAAATTTCTCCTGCAAACCGTTCCCTTGTGCTAGATGAACGAAAGTCTCTCCACATGCTCATTTCTCAGAGATAAGTGTTTGTGAAAGCCGTTCTTCTCCTAGTTTGTTGGGAACACAAAGTTTCTTTTCATTTGGAAACTACACTCCATACATATATATGGGGGAGTACGAGCTCCAACTCGGTTTTACAGTGAAAAATTCAGGAACATCAAACCTGCACTAGGAAAAAGACTGAGAAACCAGAGTAAAAGTTTCTCCTGCAAAACTTCCCTTTGTGCTAGATGAAGGAACGTCTTTCCACATGCTCATTTCTGAGAGATAAGTTTGTGTGAAAGCCGTCCTTCACCTTGCTTGTTGGGAACACAAAGTTTCTTTTCAGTTGCAAAGTACAAGCCATAAATATATATGGGGATGTACTAGCTCCAACTCTGTTTTACAGTGAAAACTGCAGGAACTTCAAACCGGCATTAGGAAACAGACTGAGAAAACAGAGTAAAATTTCTCCTGCAAACCGTTCCCTTGTGCTAGATGAACGAACGTCTCTCCACATGCTCAGATCTGAGAGATAAGTGTGTGTGATAGACGTCCTTCACCTTTCAGTTTGGGAACCCAAAGTTCTTTTCAGTTGATAACTACACTCCATACATATATATGGGAACCTACGGGCTCCAACTCTGTTTCACAGTGAAAATTACAAAAATTTCAAACTGGCACTAGGAATCATACTGAGAAACCAGAGTAAAATTTTCTCATGCAACCCGTTCCCGTTGTGCTAAATGAACGAAAGTCAGTCCACATGCTGATTTCTCAGAGATAAGTTTGTGTTAAAGCCGTCCTTCACCTAGCATGTTGGGAACCTAAAGTTATATTCAGTTGCAAACTACACTCCTTATATATATTTATGGTTACGTACTAGCACCAACTCGGTTTTACAGTGAAAACTGCAGGAACTTCAAACCGGCACTAGGTAACAGACTGAGAAACCAGAGTAAAAGTTTCTCCTTCAACCCGTTCCCTTTGTGCTAGATGAACGAACGTCTCTCCACATGCTCATTTCTCAGAGATAAGTGTTTGTGAAAGCCGTCCTTCACTTAGCTTGTTGGGAAAACAAAGTTTCTTTTCATTTGCAAACTACACCCCATACATGTATATGGGGAAGTACTAGCCCCAACTCGGTTTTACAGTGAAAACTGCACGAACTTCAAACCGGCACTAGGAAACAGACTGAGAAACCAGAGTAAAAGTTTCTCCTGCAAAACGTTCCCTTGTGCTAGATGAACGAACGTCTCTCCACATGCTCGGTTCTGATACATACGTGTGTGTGAAAGCCGTCCTTCACCTAGCATGTTGGGAACCCAAGTTTTTTTTCAGTTGCAAACTACACTCCATACATATATATGGGGAGCTACTGGTTTCAACTATGTTTTACAGTGAAAACTACGAAAACTTCAAACCGGCACTAGGAAACAAACTGAGAAACCAGAGTAAAAGTTTCTCCTGCAAACCGTTCCCTTGTGCTAGATGAACGAACGTCGCTCCCCATGCTCATTTCTCAGAGAGAAGTGCGTGTGAAAGCCGTCCTTCACATATCTTGTTGGGAACACAAATTTTCTTTTCATTTGGAAACTACTCTCTATACACATATATGGGGAAGTACAAGCACCAACTCGGTTTTACAGTGAAAACTGCAGGAAATTCAAACCGGCACTAGGAAACAGACTGAAAAACCAGAGTAAAATTCTTTCTTGCAAAACTTTTCCTTTGTGTTAAATGAACGAAAGTCCCTCCAAATGCTCTATTCTGAGAGATAATTGTGTTTGAAAGCCGTCCTTCACTTAGCATGTTGGGAACGTAAAGATATGTTCAGTTGCATACTACACTCCATATATATATATGGGGAGGTGGTAGCACCAACTCTGTTTTACAGTGAAAATTGCAGGAACTTCAACCGTCACTTGGAAACATACTGAGGAACCAGAGTAAAATTTTCTCCTGCAAACCGTTCCCTTGTGCTAGATGAATGAACGTCGATCCACATGCTCAATTCTCAGAGATAAGTTTGTGTGAAAGCCGTCCTTCACATAACTTGTTGGGAACACAAAGTTTCTTTTCATTTGGAAACTATGCTCTTTACATATATATGGGGAGGTACAAGCAGAAACTCGATTTTACAGTGAAACTGCAGGAACATCTAAACGGCACTAGGAAACAGACTGAGAAACCAAAGTAAAATTTCTCCTGCAACCCATTCCCTTTGTGCTAGATGAACGAATGTCCCTCCTCATGCTCAGTTGTGAGAGATAAGTTTGTGTGAAAGCCGTCCTTCACCTAGCATGTTGGGAACCTGAAGTTCTTTTAATTGCAAACTACACTCCATATATATATATGGGAAGGAAGTAGCACCAACTCTGTTTTACAGTGAAAATTGCAGGAACTTCAAACCGGCACTAGGAAACAGACTGAGAAACCAAAGTAAAAATTTCTCCTTCAAACCGTTCCCTATGTGCTAAATGAACGAACGTCTCTCCACGTGCTCATTTCTCAGAGATAAGTGTGTGTTAAAGCCGTCCTTCACCTAGCTTGATGGGAACACAAAGTTCCTTTTCATTTGGAAACTACATTCCATACATATATATGGGGAGGTACTATCTCCAACTCGGTTTTACAGTGAAAATTTCAGGAATTTCAAACATGCACTAGGAAAAAGACTGAAAAACCTGAGTAAAAGTTTCTCCTGCAAACCTTCCCTTTGTCCCAGATGAACGAACGTCTCTCCACATGCTCATTTCTGAGAGATAAGTGTGTGTGAAAGCCGTCCTTCACCTTGATGTTGGGAACACAATGTTTCTTTTCAGTTGCAAAGTACAAACCATACATATATATGGGGATGTACTAGCTCCAACTCGGTTTTTCAGTGTAAAGTGCAGGAACTTCAAACCGGCACTAGGAAAAATACTGAGAAACGTGAGTAAAAGTTTCCCCTGCAAACCTTCCCTTTGTGCTAGATGAAGGAACTTATTTCCACATGCTCATTTCTGAGACATAAGTGTGTGTAAAGCCGTACTTCACCTAGCATGTTGGGAACCCAAAGTTCTTTTCAGTTGATAACTACACTCCATACATATATATGGGAACCTACGGGCTCCAACTGTGTTTTACAGTGAAAATTACAAAAATTTCAAACCGGCACTAGGAATCATACTGAGAAACCAGAGTAAAATTTTCTCCTGAAACCCGTTCACGTTGTGATAAATTAACGAACGTCAGTCCACATGCTGATTTCTCAGAGATAAGTTTGTGTTAAAGCCGTCCTTCACCTAGCATGTTGGGAACCTAAAGTTATATTCAGTTGCAAACTACACTCCATATATATATTTATGGTTACGTACTAGCACCAACTCGGTTTTACAGTGAAAACTGCAGGAACTTCAAACCGGCACTAGGTAACAGACTGAGAAACCAGAGTAAAAGTTTCTCCTTCAACCCGTTCCCTTTGTGCTAGATGAACGAACGTCTCTCCACATGCTCATTTCTCAGAGATAAGTGTTTGTGAAAGCCGTCCTTCACCTAGCTTGTTGGGAAAACAAAGTTTCTTTTCAGTTGCAAACTACACCCCATACATGTATATGGGGAGGTACTAGCCCCAACTCGGTTTTACAGTGAAAACTGCACGAACTTCAAACCGACACTAGGAAACAGACTGAGAAACCAGAGTAAAAGTTTCTCCTGCAAAACGTTCCCTTGTGCTAGATGAACGAACGTCTCTCCACATGCTCTGTTCTGAGAGATACGTGTGTGTGAAAGCCGTCCTTCACCTAGCATGTTGGGAACCCAAGTTTTTTTTCAGTTGCAAACTACACTCCATACATATATATGGGGAGCTACTGGTTCCAACTCTGTTTTACAGTGAAAACTACAAAAACTTCAAACCAGCACTGGGAAACAAACTGAGAATCCAGAGTTAAATTTTCTCATGCATACCGTACCCTGGTGCTAGATGAACGAACGTAGCTCCACATGCTCATTTCTCAGAGATAAGTGCGTGTTAAAGCCGTTCTTCACATATCTTGTTGGGAACACATAGTTTCTTTTCATTTGGAAACTACTCTCTATACACATATATGGGGAAGTTCAAGCCCCAACTCGGTTTAACAGTGAAAACTGCAAGAACATCTAACCGGCACTAGGAAAATGACTGAGAAACCAGTGTAAAAGTTTCTCCTGCAAACCTTCTCTTTGTGCTAGATGAAGGAACGTCTTTCCACATGCTCATTTCTGAGACATAACTGTGTGTGAAAGCCGTCCTTCACTTAGCATGTTGGGAACACAAAGTACTTTCAGTTGCAAACTACACTCCATACATCTATATGGGGAGCTACTGGCTCCAACTCTGTTTTACAGTGAAAACTACAAAAATTTCAAACCGGCACTAGGAAACATACTGAGAAAGCACAGTAAAATTTTCTCCTGCAACCCTTTCCCGTTGTGCTAAATGAACGAACGTCGGTCCACATGCTCATTTCTCAAAGATAAGTGTGTGTGAAAGCCGTCCTTCACCTTGGTTGTTGGGAACACAAAGTTTCTTTTCAGTTGCAAAGTACAACCCATACATACATACGGGGATATACTAGCTCCAACTCGATTTTACTGTGAAAACTGCAGGAACTTCAAAGCGGCACTAGGAAACAGACTGAGAAACCAGAGTAAAAGTTTCTCCTGCAAACCGTTCCCTTGTGCTAGATGAACGAACGTCTCTCCACATGCTCATTTCTCAGAGATAAGTGTGTGTGAAAGCCGTCCTTCAACTATCTTGTTGGGAACACAAAGTTTCTTTTCATTTGGAAACTACACTCCATACATATATATGGGGAGGTACTGGCTCTAACTCAATTTTACAGTGAAAACTACAGGAACATCAAACCGGCACTAGGAAACAGACTGAGAAACCAGAGTATAAGTTTCTCTTGCAAACCTTTTCCTTTGTGATAGATGAACGAACTTCTGTCCACATGCTCAGTTCTGAGAGATAAGTTTGTGTGAAAGCCGTCCTTCACCTAGCATGTTGGGAACGTAAAGATATGTTCAGTTGCAAACTACACTCCATATATATATTTATGGGTATGTACTAGCACCAACTCTGTTTTACACTGAAAAATTCAGGAACTTCAAACCGGCACTAGGAAAAAGACTGAGAAACCAGAGTAAAAGTTTCTCCTGCAAAACTTCCCTTTGTGCTAGATGAAGGAACGTCTTCGAACATGCTCATTTCTGAGAGAATAGTGTGTGTGAAAGCCGTCATTCAACTTGCTTGTTGGGAACACAAAGTTTCTTTTCAGTTGCAAAGTACAACCCATAAATATATATGGGGAGGTACTATCTGCAACTCGATTTTACTGTGAAAACTGCAGGAACTTCAAACCGGCACAAGGAAACAGAGTGAGAAACCAGAGTAAATTTTGCCCTGCAACCCGTTCCCTTTGAGCTAGATGAACGAACGTCTCTCCACATGCTCAGATCTGAGAGATAAGTGTGTGTGAAAGCCGTCCTTCTATTATCTTGTTGGGAACACAAAGTTTCTTTTCATTTGGAAACTACACTCCATAAATATATATGGGGAAGTACTAGCTAGGACTCAGTTTTAGAGTGAAAACTGCAGGAACATCTAACCGGCACTAAGAAACAGACTGAGAAACCAGAGTAAAATTTCTCCTGCAACCCGTTCCCTTTGTGCTAGATGAACGAATGTCCCTCCTCATGCTCAGTTGTGAGAGATAAGTGAGTGTGAGTGCCGTCCTTCAACTAGCATGTTGGGAACCTAAAGTTATATTCAGTTGCAAACTACAATCCATATATATATTTATGGGTATGTAGTAGCACCAACTCGGCTTTACAGTGAAAACTGCAATAACTTCAAACCGGCACAAGGAGAAAGACTGAGAAACCAGAGTAAAAGTTTCCCTTCAACCCGTTCCCTTTGTGCTAGATGAACGAAATTCTCTCCACATGCTAATTTCTGAGAGATAAGTGTTTGTGAAAGCCGTCCTTCTCCTAGATTTTTGGGAATACAAAGTTCCTTTTCAGTTGCAAACTACTCCCCATACATATATATGGGGAGGTACTAGCTCCAACTCGGTTTTACAGTGAAAACTGCACGATCTTCAAACCGGCGCTGGGAAACAGATTGAGAAACCAGAGTAAAAGTTTCTCCTGCAAAACTTCAATTTCAGCTAGATGAAGGAACGCCTTTCCACATGCTCATTTCTGAGATAATACTGTGTGTGAAAGCCGTCCTTCAACTTGCTTGTTGGGAACACAAAGATTCTCTTCAGTTGCAAAGTACAAGAAATAAATATATATGGGGATGTACTAGCTCCAACTCGGTTTTACAGTGAAAATTGCAGGAACTTCAAACCGGCACTAGGAAACACACTGAGAAACCAGAGTAAAAGTTTCTCCTACAAACCGTTCCCTTGTGCTAGATGAACGAAAGTCTCTCCACATGCTCATTTCTCAGAGATAATTGTTTGTGAAAGCCGTTCTTCTCCTAGCTTGTTGGGAACACAAAGTTTCTTTTCATTTGGAAGCTAACTCCATACATATATATGGGGGAGTACTAGATCCAACTCGGTTTTACAGTGAAAAATTCAGGAACTTCAAACCGGCAATAGGAAAAAGACTGAGAAACCAGAGTAAAACTTTCTCCTTCAAAACTTCAATTTGAACTAGATGAAGGAACGCCTTTCCACATGCTCATTTCTGAGAGAATACTGTGTGTGAAAGCCGTCCTTCAACTTGCTTGTTGGGAACACAAAATTTCTTTTCAGTTGCAAAGTACAAGAAATAAATATATATGGGGATGTACAAGCTCCAACTCGGTTTTACAGTGAAAACTGCAGGAACTTCAAACCGGCACTAGGAAAAAGACTGAGAAACTTGAGTAAAAGTTTCTCCTGCAAACCTTCCCTTTGTCCCAGATGAACGAACGTCTCTCCACATGCTCATTTCTCAGAGATAAGTGCGTGTGGAAGCCGTCCTTCACATATCTTGTTGGGAACACAAAGTTTCTTTTCTTTGGGAAACTGCACTCCATACATATATATGGGGAGGTACTAGCTCCAACTCGGTTTTACAGTGAAAACTTCAGGAAATTTAAAACGGCACCAGGAAAAAGACTGAGAAACGTGAGTAAATGTTTCTCCTGCAAACCGTCCCTTTGTCCCAGATGAACGAACGTCTCTCCACATACTCATTTCTCAGAGATAAGTGTGTGTGAAAGTCGTACTTCACCTATCTTGTTGGGAACACAAAGATTCTTTTCATTTGGACACTACACTCCATACATATATATGGGGAGGTACTAGCTCTAAGTCAGTTTTACAGTGAAAACTGCAGGAACTTCAAACCGGCACTAAGAAACAGACTGAGGAACCAGAGTAAAAGTTTCTCCTGCAAACAATTTCCTTTGTGATAGATGAACGAACGTCTCTCCACATGCTCAGTTCTGAGATATAAGTGTGTGTGAAAACCGACCTTCACCTAGCATGTTGGGAACCTAAAGTTTTTTCAGTTGCAAACTACACACCTTATATATAAATGGGGATGTACTAGCAGCAAATCGGTTTTACAATGAAAACTGCAGGAACTTCAAACCGACACTAGGAAACATATTGTGAAACCAGAGTAAAAGTTTCTCCTTCAACCCGTTCCCTTTGTGCTAGATGAACGAACGTCTCTCCACATGCTCATTTATCAGAGATAAGTGTTTGTGAAAGCCGTCCTTCCCCTAGCTTGTTGGGAAAACAAAGTTTCTTTTCGGTTGCAAACTACTCCCCATACATATATATGGGGAGGTACTAGCTCCAACTTGGTTTTACAGTGAAAACTGCACGAACTTCAAACCGGCACTGGGAAACAGAGTGAGAAACCAGAGTAAAAGTTTCTCCTGCAAACCGTTCCCTTTGTGCTAGATGAACGAACGTCTCTCCACATGCTCGGTTCTGAGAGATAAGCGTGTGTGAAAGCCGACCTTCACCTAGCATGTTGGGAACATAAAGTTATTTTCTGTTGCAAACTACACTCCTTATATATAAATGGGGATGTACTAGCAGCAACTCGGTTTGACAGTGAAAACTGCAGGAACTTCAAACCGGCACTAGGAAACATATTGTGAAACAGAGTAAAAGTTTCTCCTTCAACCCGTTCTTTTTGAGCTAGATGAACGAACGTCTCTCCACATGCTCATTTCTGAGAGATATGTGTGTGTGAAAGCCGTCCTTCACCTAGCTTGTTGGGAAAACAAAGTATCTTTTCAGTTGCGAACTACACCCCATACATATATATGGGGAGGTACTAGCTCCAACTCGGTTTTACAGTGAAAACTGCACGAACATCAAACCGGCACTAGGAAACAGACTGAGAAACCAGAGTAAAATTCCTCCTGCAAACCGTTCCCTTGTGCTAGATGAACGAACGTCTCTCCACATGCTCAGTTCTCAGAGATAAGTGTGTGTGAAAGCCGTCCTTCACCTAGCATGTTGGGAACTCAAAGTTCTTTTCAGTTGCAAACTACACTCCATACATATATATGGGGAGCTGCTGGCTCCAACTCTGTTTTACAGTGAAAACTACAAAAACTTCAAACCGGCACTAAGAAACATACTGAGAAACCAGAGTAAAAGTTCCTCCTGTGAACCGTTCCCTTGTGCTAGATGAACGAACGTCTCTCCACATGCTCATTTCTCAGAGATAAGTGTGTGTGAAAGCCATCCTTCACATATCTTGTTGGGAACACAATGTTTATTTTCATTTGGAAACAACAGTCTATACATATGTATGGGGAGGTACAAGCCCCAACTCGGTTTTACAGTGAAATCTGCAGGAACATCTAACCGGCACTAGGAAACAGACTGAGAAACCAGAGTAAAAGTTTCTCCTTCAACCCGTTCCCTTTGTGTGAAATAAACGACCGTCTATCCACATGCTCATTTCTCAGAGATAATTGTGTGTGAAAGCCGTCTTTCACCTAGCTTGTAGGGAACACAAAATTTCTTTTCATTTGGAAACTACACTCCATATATATATATGGGGAAGTACTAGCTCCAACTCGGTTTTACAGTGAAAACTTCAGGAATTTCAAACCGACACTAGGAAAAAGACTGAGAAACCAGAGTAAAAGTTTCTCCTGCAAACCTTCCCTTTGTGCTAGATGAAGGAACGTCTTTCCACATGCTCATTTCTGAGAGATACGTGTGTGTGAAAGACGTCCTTCACCTTGCTTCTTGGGAACACAAAGTTTCTTTTCAGTTGCAAAGTACAACCCATATATATATATGGGGAGGTACTAGCTCCAACACGATTTTACTGTGCAAACTGCAGGAACTTCAAACCGGCACTAGGAAACAGACTGAGAAACCAGAGTAAAAGTTGCTCCTGCCACCCGTTCCCTTGTCCTAGATGAACGAACGTCTCTCCTCATGCTCAGTTCTCAGAGATAAGTGTGTGTGAAAGCCGTCCTTCACCTAGCTTGTTGGGAACACAAAGTTTCCTTTAATTGAGAAACTACACTCCATACATATATATGGGGTGCTACTGGCTCCAACTCTGTTTTACAGTGAAAACTACAAAAACTTCAAACCGGCACTAAGAAACAGACTGAGAAACCGGAGTAAAAGTTTCTCCTGCAAACAGTTTCCTTGTGCTTGATGAACGAACGTCTCTTCACATGCTCATTTCTCAGAGATAAGCGTGTGTGAAAGCAGTCCTTCACATATCTTGTTGGGAACACAAATTTTCTTTTCATTTGGAAACTGCTCTCCATACATATATATGGGGAGGTACTAGATCCAACTCGGTTTTACAGTGAAAACTTCAGGAACTTCAAACCGGCACTAGGAAAAAGACTGAGAAATGTGAGTAAAAGTTTCTCCTGGAAACCTTCCCTTTGTCCCAGATGAACGAACGTCTCTCCACATGCTCATTTCTGAGAGATAAGTGTGTGTGAAAGCCGTACTTCACCTATCTTGTTTGGAACACAAGGATTCTTTTCATTTGGAAACTACACTCCATACATATATATGAGGAGGAACTAGCTCTAAGTCGGTTTTACAGTGAAAACTGCAGGAACTTCAAACCGGCACTAAGAAACAGACTGAGGAACCAGAGTAAAATTTTCTCCTGTAAACCCTTTCCTTTGAGATAGATGAACGAACGTCTCTCCACATGCTCAGTTCTGAGAGATAAGTTTGTGTGAAAGCCGCCCTTCCCCTGCATGTTGGGAACATAAAGTTATTTCCAGTTGCAAACTACACTCCTTATATATAAATGGGGATGTACTAGCAGCAACTCGGTTTTACAGTGAAAAATGCAGGAACTTCAAACCGGCACTAGGAAACATATTGTGAAAAAAGAGTAAAAGTTTCCCTTCAACCCGTTCCTTTTCTGCTAGATGAACGAACTTCTCTCCACATGCTCATTTCTCAGAGATAAGTGTGTGTGAAAGCCGTCCTTCACCTAGCTTGTTGGGAAAACAACGTATCTTTTCATTTGCGAACTACACCCCATATATTTATATGGGGAGGTACTAGCTCTAACTCGGTTTTACAGTGAAAACTGCAGGAACTTAAAACCGGCACTAGGAAACAGACTGAGAAACCAGTGTAAAAGTTTCTCCTTCAACCCGTTCCCTTTGTGCTAGATGAACGAACGTCTCTCCACATGCTCAGTTCTCAGAGATAAGTGTGTGTGAAAGCCGTCCTTCACCTAGCATGTTGGGAACCCAAAGTTCTTTTCTGTTGCAAACTACACTCCATACATATATATGGGGAGCTACTGGCTCCAACTCTGTTTTACAGTGAAATCTACAAAAACATCAAACCGGAACTAGGAAACAGACTGAGAAACGAGAGTAAAAGTTTATCCTGCAAAACTTCCCTTTGTCCCAGATGAACGAACGTCTCTCCACATGCTCATTTCTGAGAGATAAGTGTGTGTGAAAGCCGTACTTCACTTATCTTGTTGGGAAAATAAAGATTCTTTTCATTTGGAAACTACACTCCATAAATATATATGGGGAGGTACTAGCTCTAAGTCGGTTTTACAGTGAAAACTGCAGGAACTTCAAACCGGCACTAAGAAACAGACTGAGGAACCAGAGTAAAATTTTCTCCTGTAAACCCTTTCCTTTGAGATAGATGAACGAACGTCTCTCCACATGCTCAGTTCTGAGAGATAAGTTTGTGTGAAAGCCGCCCTTCACCTAGCATGTTGGGAACATAAAGTTATTTCCAGTTGCAAACTACACTCCTTATATATAAATGGGGATGTACTAGCAGCAACTCGGTTTTACAGTGAAAAATGCAGGAACTTCAAACCGGCACTAGGAAACATATTGTGAAAAAAGAGTAAAAGTTTCCCTTCAACCCGTTCCTTTTCTGCTAGATGAACGAACTTCTCTCCACATGCTCATTTCTCAGAGATAAGTGTGTGTGAAAGCCGTCCTTCACCTAGCTTGTTGGGAAAACAACGTATCTTTTCATTTGCGAACTACACCCCATATATTTATATGGGGAGGTACTAGCTCTAACTCGGTTTTACAGTGAAAACTGCAGGAACTTAAAACCGGCACTAGGAAACAGACTGAGAAACCAGTGTAAAAGTTTCTCCTTCAACCCGTTCCCTTTGTGCTAGATGAACGAACGTCTCTCCACATGCTCAGTTCTCAGAGATAAGTGTGTGTGAAAGCCGTCCTTCACCTAGCATGTTGGGAACCCAAAGTTCTTTTCTGTTGCAAACTACACTCCATACATATATATGGGGAGCTACTGGCTCCAACTCTGTTTTACAGTGAAATCTACAAAAACATCAAACCGGAACTAGGAAACAGACTGAGAAACGAGAGTAAAAGTTTATCCTGCAAAACTTCCCTTTGTCCCAGATGAACGAACGTCTCTCCACATGCTCATTTCTGAGAGATAAGTGTGTGTGAAAGCCGTACTTCACTTATCTTGTTGGGAAAATAAAGATTCTTTTCATTTGGAATCTACACTCCATAAATATATATGGGGAGGTACTAGCTCTAAGTCGGTTTTACAGTGAAAACTGCAGGAACTTCAAACCGGCACTAAGAAACAGACTGAGGAACCAGAGTAAAAGTTTCTCCTGCAAACCCTTTCCTTTGTGATAGATGAACGAACGTCTCTCCACATGCTCAGTTCTGAGAGCTAAGTGTGTGTGAAAGCCGACCTTCACCTAGCATGTTGGGAACCTAAAGTTTTTTTCAGTTGCAATCAACACTCCATATATATATATGGGGAGGTAGAAGCACCGACTCTGTTTTACAGTGAAAACTGCAGGAACTTCAAACCGGCACTAGGAAACAGACTGAGAAACCAGAGTAAAATTTGCTCCTGCAACCCTTTCCCTTTGAGCTAGATGAACGAACCTCTCTCCACATGCTTAGTTCTCAGAGATAAGTGTGTGTGAAAGCCGTCCTTCACCTACCTTGTTGGGAAAACAAAGTTTCTTTTCAGTTGCAAACTACATACCTTACATATATATGGGGAGGTACTAGTTCCAACTCGTTTTTACAGTGAAAACTGCAGGAACATCTAACCTGCATTAGGAAACAGACAGAGAAACCAGAGTAAAATTTCTCCTGCAAACCGTTCCCTTGTGCTAGATGAACGAACGTCTCTCCACAAGCTCAGTTCTGAGAGATAAGTGTGTGTGAAAGCCGTCCTTCAACTATCTTGTTGGGAACACAAAGTTTCTTTTCATTTGGAAACTACACTCCATAAATATATATGGGGAGGTACTAGCACCAGCTCGGTTTTACATTGAAAACTGCAGGAACTTCAACCCGGCTCTAGGAAACAGACTGTGAAGCCAGAGTGTAAGTTTCTCTTGCAATCCTTTTATTTTGTGTTAGATGAACGAACGTCTCTCAACATGCTAAGTTCTGAGAGATAAGTCTGTGTGAAAGCCGTGCTTCACCAAGAATGTTGGGAACCTAAAGTTATGTTCAGTTGCAAACAACACTCCATATATATATTTATGGGTATGTACTAGCACCAACTCGGTTTTACAGTGAAAACTGCGGGAACTTCAAACCGGCACTAGGAAACAGACTGAGAAAACAGAGTAAAAGTTTAACCTGCAACCCGTTCCCTTTGTGATAAATGACCGAACGTCTCTCCACATGCTCATTTCTCAGAGAAAAGTGTGTGTGAATGCCGTCCTTCACCTAGCTTGTTGGGAACACAAAGTTTCTTTCCACTTGGAAAATACACTCCATACATATATATGGGGAGGTTCTAGCTCCAACTCGGTTTTACACTGAAAATTTCAGGAACTTCAAACCGGCACTAGGAAAAAGACTGAGAAATCTGAGTAAAAGTCTCTCCTGCAACCCGTTCCCTTTGTTCTAGATGAACGAACGTCTCTCCACATGCTCAGTTCTGAGAGATATGTGTGTGTGAACGCCGTCCTTCACCTTGCATGTTGGGTACCCAAAGTTCTTTCCATTTGCACACTACAATCCATAAATATATATGGGGAGCTACTGGCTCCAACTCAGTTTTACACTGAAAACTACAAAAACTTCAAAAAGGCACTAGGAAACAGACTGACAAAGCAGAGTAAATGTTGCTTCTGCAAACCGTTCCTTTTGAGTTTGATGAACGAACGTCTCTCCACATGCTCATTTCTCAGAGATATGAGTGTGTGAAAGCCGTCCTTCAACTATCTTGTTGGGAACACAAAGTTTCTTTTCATTTGGAAGCTACACTCCATAAATATATATGGGGAGGTACTAGCGCCAACTCGGTCTTACAGTGAAAACTGCAGGAACTTCAAACCGGCACTAGGAAACAGAGTGTGAAACCAGAGTGTAAGTTTCTCTTGCAATCCTTTAATTTTGTGTTAGATGAACGAACGTCTCTCCACATGCTCAGTTCTGAGAGATAAGTCTGTGTGAAAGCCGTCCTTCACCAAGAATGTTGGGAACCTAAAGTTATGTTCAGTTGCAAACAACACTCCATATGTATATTTATGGGTATGTACTAGCACCAACTCGATTATACTGTGAAAACTGCAGGAACTTCAAACCGGCACTAGGAAACAGACTGAGAAAACAGAGTAAAAGTTTAACGTGCAACCCGTTCCCTTTGTGATATATGACCAAACGTCTCTCCACATGCTCATTTCTCAGAGAAAAGGGTGTGTGAATGCCTTCCTTCACCTAGCTTGTTGGGAACACAAAGTTTCTTTTCATTTGGAAACTACACTCCATACATATATATGGGGAGGTTCTAGCTCCAACTCGGTTTTACACTGAAAACTTCAGGAACTTCAAACCGGCACTAGGAAAAAGACTGAGAAACCTCAGTAAAAGTTTCTCCTGCAAACCTTCCCTTTGTTCTAGATGAACGAACGTCTCTCCACATGCTCAGTTCTGAGAGATATGTGTGTGTGAACGCCGTCCTTCACCTAGCTTGTTGGGAAACCAAAGTACTTTTCAGTTGCAAACTACACTCCATATATATATATGGGGAGCTACTGGCTCCAACTCTATTTTATAGTGACAATACAAAAATTTCAAACCAGCACTAGGAAACATACTGAGAAACCACAGAAAAATTTTCTCCTGCAATCCGTTCCCGTTGTGCTAAATGAACAAACGTCTATCCACATGCTCATTTCTGAGAGATAAGTGTGTGTGAAAGCCGTACTTCCACTAGCATGTTGGGAACCAGAAGAAATTTTCAGTTGCAATCTACACTCCATATTTATATATGGGGAAGTAGAAGCACCAACTCGGTTTTACAGTGAAAACTTCAGGAACTTCAAACCGGCACTAGGAAAAATACTGAGAAACCAGAGTAATAGTTTCTCCTGCAAAACTTCCCTTTGTGCTAGATGAAGGAACGTCTTTCCACATGCTCATTTCTGATAAATAAGTGTGTGTGAACGCCGTCCTTCAACTTGCTTGTTGGGAAAACAAAGATTCTTTTCAGTTGCAAAGTACACCCCATACATATATATGGGGAGGTACCAGCTGCAACTCGGTTTTTCTCTGAAAATTGCAGGAACTTCAAACTGGGACTAGGA
Organism: Camelus bactrianus; assembly: GCF_048773025.1. Lineage (NCBI taxonomy): Eukaryota > Metazoa > Chordata > Mammalia > Artiodactyla > Camelidae > Camelus > Camelus bactrianus. The sequence continues at coordinate 3,802,964 of NC_133573.1, read as the reverse complement.
AACAGACTGAGAAACCAGAGTAAAAGTTGCTCCTGCAACCCGTTCCCTTTGTGCTAGATGAACGGAAGTCTCTCCAAATGCTCAGTACTCAGAGATAAGTGTGTGTGAAAGCCGTCCTTCACCTAGCTTGTTGGGAAAACAAAGTTTCTTTTCAGTTTCAAACTACTCCTCATACATATATATGGGGAGGTACTAGCTCCAAATCGACTTTACTCTGAAAACTGCAGGAACATCTAAACGGCACTAGGGAACAGACTGAGAAACCAGAGTAAAATTTCTCCTGCAACTCGTTCCCTTTGTGCTAGATGAACGAACGTCCCTGTTCATGCTCAGTTGTGAGAGATAAGTGTGTGTGAAAGCCGTCCTTCACATAGAATGTTTTGAACCTGAAGTTCTTTTCAGTGGCAAACTACACTCCATATATATATATGGGGAGGTAGTAGCACCAACTCTGTTTTACAGTGAAAATTGAAGGAACTTAAAACCGGCACTAGGAAACAGACTGAGAAACGAGAGTAAAAGTTTCTTCTTCAACCAGTTCCCTTCGTGCTAAATGAACGAACGTCTCTCCACGTGCTCATTTCTCAGAAATAAGTGTATGTGAAATTCGTTGTTCACCTAGCTTGTTGGGAACACAAAGTTCCTTTTCATTTGGAAACTACTCTCCATACATATATATGGGGAGGTACTAGCTCCAACTCGGTTTTACAGTGAAAACTTCAGGAACTTCAAACCGGCACTAGGAAAAAACTGAGAAACCAGAGTAAATGTTTCTCCTGCAAACCGTTCCCTTGTGCTAGATGAACGAACGTCTCTCCACATGCTCATTTCTCAGAGATAAGTGTGTGTGAAAGCCGTCCTTCACATAACTTGTTGGGAACACAAAGTTTCTTTTCATTTGGAAACTACACTCCATACATATATATGGGGAAGTACTAGCTCCAACTCTGTTTTACAGTGAAAACTTCAGGAACTTCAAACCGGCACTAGGAAAAATACTGAGAAACCAGAGTAATAGTTTCTCCTGCAAAATTTCCCTTTGTGCTAGATGAAGGAACGTCTTTCCACATGCTCAATTCTGATAAATAAGTGTGTGTGAACGCCGTCCTTCATCTTTCTTGTTGGGAAAACAAAGATTCTTTTCAGTTGCAAAGTACACCCCATACATATATATGGGGAGGTACTAGCTCCAACTCGGTTTTACTCTGAAAATTGCAAGAACTTCAAACTGGGACTAGGAAACAGACTGAGAAACCAGAGAAAAAGTTGCACCTGCAACCCGTTCCCTTTGTGCCAGATGAACGAAAGTCTCTCTAAATGCTCAGTTTTCAGAGATAAGTGTGTGTGAAAGCCGTCCTTCACCTAGCTTGTTGGGAAAACAAAGTTTCTTTTAAGTTTCAAACTACACCCCATACATATATATGGGGAGGTACTAGCTCCAAATCGACTTTACTCTGAAAACTGCAGGAACATCTAAACGGCACTAGGAAACAGACTGAGAAACCAGAGTAAAATTTCTCCTGCAACTCGTTCCCTTTGTGCTAGATGAACGAACGTCCCTCTTCATGCTCAGTTGTGAGACATAAGTGTGTGTGAAAGCCGTACTTCACCTTGCTGGTTGGGAACACAAAGTTTCTTTTCAGTGGCAAAGTACAACCCGTAAATATATATGGGGAAGTACTAGCTCCACCTCCGTTTTACAGTGAAAACTGCAGGAAATTTAAACCGGCACTAGGAAAATACTGAGCAACCAGAGTAAAAGTTTCTCCTGCAACCCATTCCCTTTGTGCTAGATGAACGAACGTCTCTCCACATGCTCAGTTCTGAGAGATAAGTGTGTGTGAATGTCCTCCTTCACATAACATGATGGGAACCCAAATTTCTTTTCAGTTGCACACTACACTCCATACATATATATGGGGAGCTACTGGTTCCAACTCTGTTTTACAGTGAAAACTACAATAACTTCAAACCGCCACTAGGAAACAGAATGAGAAACTAGAATAAAAGTTTCTCCTGCAAACCGTTCCCTTGTGCTCGTTGAACGAACATCTTTCCACATGCTCATTTCTCAGAGATAAGTGTGTGTGAAAGCCGTCCTTCACCTAGCATCTTGGTAACCTGGAGTTATTTTCAGTTGCAAACTACACTCCATTTTTATTTATGGGGAGGTAGTAGCTCCAACTCGGTTTTACTGTGAAAACTGCACGAACTTCAAACCGGCACTAGGAAACGGACAGAGAAACCAGAGTAAAAGTTTTTCCTGCAAACCGTTCCTATTTGCTCGATGAAGGAACGTCTCTCCAGATGCTCATTACTCAGAGATAAGTGTGTGTGAAAGCCGTCCTTCACCTAGCTTCTTAGGAAAACAAAGTATCCTTTAGGTTGCAAACTATACCCCATATATATATATGGGGAGATACTAGCTCCAACTCTGTTTTACAGTGAAAACTGCACGAACTTCAAACCGGCACTAGGAAACAGACTGAGAAACCAGAGTAAAGGTTTCTCCTGCAAACCGTTCCCTTGTGCTAGATGAACGAACGTCTCTCCACATGCTCAGCTCTCAGAGATAACTGTGTGTGAAAGCCGTCCTTCACCTAGCATGTTGGTATCCCAAAGTTGTTTTCCGTTGCAAACTGCACTCCATACATATATATGGTGAGCTACAGGCTCCAACTCTATTTTACAGTGAAAACTGCAAAAACTTCAAACCGGCACAAGAAAAGTCCCTAAGAAACTAGAGAAAAAGATTCTGCTGCAACCAGTTCCCTTTGTGCTAAATGAACGAACGTCCCTCCACATGCCAATTTCTCGGAGATAAGTGTGTGTGAAAGCCGTAGTTCACCTAGCTTGTTGGGAACACAAAGTTTCTTTTCATTTGGAAACTACATTCCATACATATATATGGGGAGGTACTAGCTCCAACTCTTTTTTACAGTGAAAACTGCAGGAACTTCAAACCGGCACTAGGAAAAAGACAGAGAAACCTGAGTAAATGTTTCTCCTGCAACCCGTTCACTTTGTGCTAGATGAACGAACGTATCTCCACATGCTCAGTTCTGTGAGATAAGTTGTGTGAAAGCCGTCCTTCACCTAGCATGTTGGGAACCTGAAGTTCTTTTCAGTTGCAATCTACACTCCATGTATATATATGGGGAGGTAGAATCTCCAACTCGGTTTTACAGTGAAAACTGCAGGAACTTCAAACCGGCACTAGGAAACAGACTGAGAAACCAGAGTAAAATTTTCTCCTGCAACACTTTCCCGTTGTGCTAAATGAACGAACGTCTCTCCACATGATCATTTCGGAGAGATAATTGTGTGTGAAAGCCGTCCATCACCTTGCTTGTTGGGAACACAAAGATACTTTTCATTTGGAAACTACACTCCATACATATATATGGGGATCTACTGGCTCCAACTCTGTTTTACAGTGAAAATTGCAGGAATTTCCAACCCGCACTAGGAAACAGACTGAGAAACCAGAGTAAAATTTCTCCTGCAAACCGTTCCATATGTGCTAAATGAACGAACGTCTCTACACGTGCTCATTTCTCAGAGATAAGTGTGGGTTAAAGCCGTCCTTCACCTATCTTGTTGGGAACACAAAGTTTCTTTTCATTTGGAAACTACACTCCATACATATATATGGGGTGGTACTAGCTCCAACTCGGTTTTACAGTGAAAACTGCAGGAACTTCAGTCCGGCACTAGGAAACAGACTGAGAAACCGGAGTAAATGTTTCTCCTGCAAACCGTTACCTTGTGCTAGATGAACGAACGTCTCTCCACATGCTCATTTCTCAGAGATAAGTGGGTGTGAAAGCCGTCCTTCACCTAGCTTTTTGGGAACACAAAGTTTCTTTTCATTTGGAAACTACACTCCATACATATATATGGGGAGCTACTGGTTCCAACTGTGTTTTACAGTGAAAACTACAAATACTACAATCGGGCAATAGGAAACATACTGAGAAACCAGAGTAAAATTTTCCCCTGCAACCCGTTCCTGTTGTGCTAAATGAACGAACGTCTGTCCACATGCTCATTTCTCAGAGATAAGTGTGTGTGAAAGCCGTCCTTCATCTAGCATGTTGGTATCCTGAAGTTATTTTCAGTTGCAAACTACACTCCATATGTATTTATGGGAATGTACCAGCTCCAACTCGGTTTTAAAGTGAAAACTGCACGAACTTCAAATCGGCACTAGGAAACAGACTGAGATACCAGAGAAAAAGTTTCTCCTGCAAACCGTTCCATTGTGCTCGATGAACGAACAGCTCTCCACATGCTCATTTCTCAGAGATAAGTGTGTGTGAAAGCCGTCCTTCACCTAGCATGTTGGTAACCCAAAGTTGTTTTCCGTTGCAAACTACACATCATACATATATATGGGGAGTTACATGCTCCAACACTATTTTACAGTGAAAACAAAAAAAAACTTCAAAACGGCACAAGAAAACAAACTAAGAAACTAGAGAAAAAATTCTGTTTCAAACAGTTCCCTTTGTGCTAAATGAACGAACGTCTCTCCACATGCTCATTTCTCAGAGATAAGTGTGTGTGAAAGCCGTCCTTCACCTAGCTTGTTGGGAACACAAAGTTTCTTTTCATTTGGAAACTACACTCCATACATATATATGGGGAGGTACTAGCTCCAACTCGGTTTTTCAGTGAAAACTTCAGGAACTTCAAACCGGCACTAGGAAAAAGACTGAGAAACCTGAGTAAAAGTTTCTCCTGTAAAAGTTCCCTTTGTCCCAGATGAACGATCGTCTCTCCACAAGCTCATTTCTGAGAGATAAGTTTTTGTGAATGCCGTCCTTCACCTTGCTTGTTGGGAACACAAAGTTTCTTTTCAGTTGCAAAGTACAACCCTTACATATATATGGGGAGATACTAGATCCAACTCGGTTTTACAGTGAAAACTACAGGAACTTCAAACCGGCACTAGGAAAAAGACTGAGAAACCAGAGTAAAAGTTTCACCTGCAAACCTTCCCTTTGTTCTAGATGAACGAACGTCTCTCCACATGCTCAGTTCTGAGAGATAAATGTGTGTGAAAGCCGTCCTTCACCTAGCATGTTGGGAAGCCAATGTTCTTTTCAGTTGCAAACTACACTCCATACATATATATGGGAGGCTTCTGGCTCCAACTCTGTTTTACATTGAAAACTACAAATACTTCAAACCGGCACTAGGAAACAGACTGAGAAACCAGAGTAAAATTTTCTCGTTCAACCCATTGCCTTTGTGCTAAATGAACGAACGTCTATGCACATGCTCATTTCTCAGTGATAAGTGTGTGTGAAAGCCGTCCTTCACCTAGCTTGTTGGGAACACAAAGTTTCTTTTCATTTGGAAACTACACTCCATACAAATATATGGGGAGGTAGAATCTCCAACTCGGTTTTACAGTGAAAAATTCAGGAACATCTAACCGGCACTAGGAATAAGACTAAGAAACCAGAGTAAAAGTTTCTCCTGCAAACCTTCCCTTTCTGCTAGATGAACGAAAGTTTCTCCACATCCTCAGTTCTGAGAAATAAGTGTGTGTGAAAGCCGTCCTTCACCTAGCTTGTTGGGAAAACAAAGTTTCTTTCCACTCGGAAACTACACCCCATACATATATATGGGGAGGTACTAGCTCCAAGCGTTTTTTACAGTGAAAACTGCAGGAACTTCAAACCGGCACTAGGAAACAGACTGAGAAACCAGAGTAAAAGTTTCTCCTGAAAACCGTTCCCTTGTGCTAGATGAACGAACATCTCTCCACATGCTCAGTTCTGAGAGGTAAGTGTGTGTGAATGCCGTCCTTCATCTAGCATGTTGGGAACCCAAAGTTCTTTTCAGTTGCAAACTACACTCCATACATATATATGGGGAGCTATTGGCTCCAACTGTGTTTTACAGTGAAAACTACAAATACTTCAAACGGGCACTAGGAAACATACTGAGAAACCAGAGTAATATTTTCTCCTGCAACCCGTTCCTGCTGTGCTAAATGAACGAACGTCTGTCCACATGCTCATTTCTCAGAGATAAGTGTGTGTGAAAGCCGTCCTTCACCTAGCATGTTGGGAACATGATGTTATTTTCAGTTGCAAACTACACACCATCTGTATTTATGGGGATGTACTAGCTCCAACTCGGTTTTACAGTGAAAACTGCACCAACTTCAAACCGGCACTAGGAAATAAACTGAGAAATCAGAGTAAAAGTTTCTCCTGCAAACCGTTCCCTTGTGCTCGATGAAGGAACGTCTCTCCACATGCTCAGTTCCGAGAGATAAAAGTGTGTGAAAGCCGTCCTTCACCTTGCATGTTGGTAACCCAAAGTTGTTTTCCGTTGCAAACTACACTCCATACATATGTATGGGTAGGTACATGCTCCAACTCTATTTTACAGTGAAAACAAAAAAAAATTCAAACCGGCACAAGAAAACAGTCTAAGAAACTAGAGAAAAAGATTCTGCTGCAAACCGTTCCCTTTGTGCTAAATGAACGAACGTCTCTCCACATGCTCATTTCTAAGACATAAGTGTGTGTGAAAGCCGTATTTCACATAGTTTGTTCGGAACACCAAGTTTCTTTTCATTTGGAAACTACACTCCATACATATATATGCGGAGGTACTAGCTCCAACTCGGTTTTACAGTGAAAACTTCAGGAACTTCAAACCGTCACTAGGAATAAGACTGAGAAACCAGAGTAAAAGTTTCTCCTGAAAATCTTCCCTTTGTCCTAGATGAACGAAAGTCTCTCCACAAGCTCATTTCTGAGAGATAAGTGTGTGTGAAAGCCGTCCTTCAGCTTGCTTGTTGGGAACACAAAGTTTCTATTCAGTTGCAAAGTACAACCCTTATATATATATGGGGAGGTAATAGCTCCAACTCGTTTTTTCAGTGAAAACTGCAGGAACTTCAACCCGGCACTAGGAAAAAGACTGAGAAACCAGAGTAAAAGTTTCCCCTGCAAACCTTCCCTTTGTTCTAGATGAACGAACGTCTCTCCTTATGCTCAGTTCTGAGAGATAAATGTGTGTGAAAGCTGTCCTTCACCTCGCATGTTGGGAACCCAATGTTCTTTTCAGTTGCAAACTACACTCCATACATATATATGGGAGGCTTCAGCTCCAACTCTGTTTTACATTGAAAACTACAAATACTTCAAACCGGCACTAGGAAAAAGACTGAGAAACCAGAGTAAAATTTTCTCCTGCAACCCATTCCCGTTGGGCTAAATGAACGAACGTCTATCCACATGCTCATTTCTCAGAGATAAGTGTGTGTGAAAGCCGTACTTCACCTAGCTTGTTGGGAACACAAAGTTTCTTTTCATTTGGAAACTACACTCCATACATATATATGAGGAGGTACTAGCTCCAACTAGATTTTACAGTGAAAACTTCAGGAACTTCAAACCGGCACTAGGAAAAAGACTGAGAAACTTGAGTAAAAGTTTCTCCTGCAAACCTTCCCTTTGTCCTAGATGAACGAACGTCTCTCCACAAGCTCATTTCTGAGAGATAAGTGTGTGTGAAAGCCGTCATTCACCTTGCTTGTTGGGAACACAAAATTTCTTTTCAGTTGCAAAGTACAACCCATACATATATGTGGGGAGGTACTAGCTCCAACTCGGTTTTACAGTGAAAACTGCAGGAACTTTAAACCGGCACTAGGAAACATACTGAGAAACCAGAGTAAAAGTTTCTCCTGCTACCCGTTCCCTTTGTGCTAGATGAACGAAAGTCTCTACACATGCTCAGTTCTGAGACATAAGTGTGTGTGAAAGCCGTCCTTCACCTAGCTTGTTGGGAACACAAAGTTTCTTTTCATTTGGAAACTACACTCCATACATATATATGGGGAGGTACTAGCTCCAACTCGTTTTTTCTGTGAAACTTCAGGAACTTCAAACCGGCACTAGGAAAAAAACTGAGAAACCTGAGTAAAATTTTCTCCTGTAAAACTTCCCTTTGTCCCAGATGAACGAACGTCTCTCCACAAGCTCATTTCTGAGAGATAATTGTGTGTGAAATCCGTCCTTCACCTTGCTTGTTGGGAACACCAAGTTTCTTTTCAATTGCAAAGTACAACCCATACATATATATGGGGAGGTACTAGCTCCAACTCGGTTTTTCAGTGAAAACTACAGGAACTTCAAACCGGCACTAGGAAACGGACTCAGAATCCAGAGTAAAAGTTTCTCCTGCAACCCGTTCCCTTTGTGCTAGATGAAGGAATGTCTCTCCACATGCTCAGTTCTGAGAGATAAGTGTGTGTGAAAGCCATCTTTCACCTAGCATGTTGGGAACCTGAAGTTCTTTTCAGTTGCAATCTAAACTCCATATATATATATGGGGAGGGACAAGCTGCAACTCGGTTTTACAGTGAAAACTGCAGGAACTTTAAACCGGCACTAGGAAACATACTGAGAAACCAGAGTAAAAGTTTCTCCTGCTACCCGTTCCCTTTGTGCTAGATGAACGAAAGTCTCTACACATGCTCAGTTCTGAGACATAAGTGTGTGTGAAAGCCGTCCTTCACCTAGCTTGTTGGGAACACAAAGTTTCTTTTCATTTGGAAACTACACTCCATACATATATATGGGGAGGTACTAGCTCCAACTCGGTTTTTCTGTGAAACTTCAGGAACTTCAAACCGGCACTAGGAAAAACACTGAGAAACCTGAGTAAAATTTTCTCCTGTAAAACTTCCCTTTGTCCCAGATGAACGAACGTCTCTCCACAAGCTCATTTCTGAGAGATAATTGTGTGTGAAATCCGTCCTTCACCTTGCTTGTTGGGAACACAATGTTTCTTTTCAGTTGCAAAGTACAACCCATACATATATATGGGGAGGTACTAGCTCCAACTCGGTTTTTCAGTGAAAACTACAGGAACTTCAAACCGGCACTAGGAAACGGACTGAGAATCCAGAGTAAAAGTTTCTCCTGCAACCCGTTCCCTTTGTGCTAGATGAAGGAATGTCTCTCCACATGCTCAGTTCTGAGAGATAAGTGTGTGTGAAAGCCATCCTTCACCTAGCATGTTGGGAACCTGAAGTTCTTTTCAGTTGCAATCTAAACTCCATATATATATATGGGGAGGTAGAAGCTGCAACTCGGTTTTACAGTGAAAACTGCAGGAACTTCAAACCGGCACTAGGAAACAGACTGAGAAACCAGAGTAAAAGTTTCTCCTGCAAACCTTCCCTTTGTCCTAGATGAACGAACGTCTCTCCAAATGCTCATTTCTCAGAGATAGATGTGTGTGAAAGCCGTCCTTCACCTAGCTTGTTGGGAACACAAAGTTTCTTTTCATTTGGAAACTACACTCTATAGATATATATCAGGAGGTACTAGCTCCAACTCGGTTTTACAGTGAAAACTTCAGAAACTTCAAACCGGCACTAGGAAAAAGACTGAGAAACCTGAGTAAAAGTTTCTTCTGCAAAACTTCCCTTTGTCCCAGATGAACGAACGTCTCTCCATATGCTCATTTCTGAGAGATAAGTGTGTGTGAAAGCCGTCCTTCACCTTGCTTGTTGGGAACACAAAGTTTCTTTTCAGTTGCAAAGTACAACCCATACATATATATGGGGAGGTACTAGCTCCAACTCGGTTTTTCAGTGAAAACTTCAGGAACTTCAAACCGGCACTAGGAAAAAGACTCAGATTCCAGAGTAAAACTTTCTCCTGCAACCCGATCCCTTTGTGCTAGATGAACGAAAGTCTCTCCACGTGCTCTGTTCTGACAGATAAGTGTGTGTGAAAGCCATCCTTCAACTAGCATGTTGGGAACCTGAAGTTCTTTTCAGTTGCAATCTACACTCCATATATATATATGGGGAGGTAGAAGCACCCACTCGGTTTTATAGACAAAACTGCACGAACTTCAAACCGGCACTTGGAAACAGACTGAAAAACCAGAGAAATAGTTTCTCCTGCAACCCGATCCCTTTATGCTAGATGAACGAAGGTCTCTCCACATGCTCAGTTCTGAGACATACGTGTGTGTGAAAGCCGTCCTTCAAGTAGCAAGTTGGGAACCTGATGTTTCTTTTCAGTTGCAAACTACACCTCATACATATATATGGGGAGGTACTAGCTCCAACTCGGTTTTACTGTGAAAACTGCAGGAACTTCAAACCCGCACTAGGAAACAGACTGAGAAACCAGAGTAAAAGCTTCTCCTGCAAACCGTTCACTTGTGCTAGATGAACGAACGTGTCTCCACATGCTCAGTTCTGAGAGATAAGTGTGTGTGAAAGCCGTCCTTCAACTAGCATGTTGGGAACACAAAGTTTCTTTTCATTTGGGAACTACACTCCATACATATATATGGGGAGGGACTAGCTCCAACTCGGTTTTACAGTGAAAACTTCAGGAACTTCAAACCGGCACTAGGAAAAAGACTGAGAAACCAGAGTAAAAGTTTCTCCTACAAACCTTCCCTTTGTGCTAGATGAACGAAAGTCTCTCCACATGCTCATTTCTGAGAGATAAGTGTGTGTGAAAGCCGTCCTTCACCTAGCTTGTTGGGAACACAAAGTTACTTTTCAGGTGCAAAGTACAAGCCATACTTATATATGGGGAGGTACTAGCTCCAACTAGGGTTTACAGTGAACACTGCAGGAACTTCAAACCGGCACTAGGAAACAGACTGAGAAACCAGAGTAAAAGTTTCTCCTTCAACCCGGTCCCTTTGTGCTAAATAAACGAACGTATCTCCACATGCTCATTTCTCAGAGATAAGTGTGTGTGAATGCCGTCCTTCACCTAGCTTGTTGGGAACTCAAAGTTTCTTTTCATTTGGAAACTACACTCCATACATATATATGGGAAGGTACTAGCTCCAACTCGGTTTTACAGTGAATACTACAAAAACTTCAAACCGGCACAAGAAAACAGACTAAGAAACTAGAGTAAAATGTTCTGCTGCAAACCGTTCCCTTTGTGCTAAATGAACGAACGTCTCTCCACATGCTCTTTTCTCAGAGATAAGTGTGTGGGAAAGCCGTCCTTCACCTAGCTTGTTGGGAACACAAAGTTTCTTTTCATTTGGGAACTACATCCCCTACATATATATGGGGAGGTAATAGCTCCAACTTGATTTTACAGTGAAAACTTCAGAAACTTCAAAACGGCACTAGGGAACAGACTGAGAAACCAGAGTAAAAGTTTCTACAGCAAACCTTCCCTTTGTACTAGATGAACGCTCGTCTCTCCACATGCTTAGTTCTGAGAGAAAAATGTGTGTGAAAGTCGTCCTTCACTTATCTTGTTGGGAACACAAAATTTCTTTTCATTTTGAAACTACTATCCATACATATATATGGGGAGCTACTGGCTCCAACACTGTTTAACAGTGAAAACTGCAGGAAATTCAAACCGGCACTAGGAAACAGACTGAGAAACCAGAGTAAAAATTTATTCTGAAAACCGTTTCCTTTGTGCTAGATGAACGAACGTCTGACCACATGCTCATTTCTCAGAGATAAGTGTGTGTGAAAGCCGTCCTTCACCTAGCTTGTTGGTAACACAAAGCGTCTTTTCATTTGGAAACTACACTCCATACATATATATGGGAAGGTACTAGCTCCAACTCGGTTTTACAGTGAAAACTACAAAAATTTCAAACCGGCACAAGAAAACAGACTAAGAAACTAGAGTAAAAGATTCTGCTGCAAAACGTTCCCTTTTATGCTAAATGAACGAACGTCTCTCCCCATGATCATTTCTCAGAGATAAGTGTGTGGGAAAGCCGTCCTTCACATAACTTGTTGGGAACACAAAGTTTCTTTTCATTTGGGAACTACATTCCATACATATATATGGGTAGGTAATAGCTTCAAATTGGTTTTACAGCGAAAACTTCAGGAACTTCAAAACGGCACTAGGAAAAAGACTGAGAAACCAGAGTAAAAGTTTCTACAGCAAACCTTCCCTTTGTGCTAGATGAAATAACGTCTCTCCACATGCTCAGTTCTGAGAGAAAAGTGTGTGTGAAAGCCATCCTCAACTTATCTTGTTGGGAACACAAAATTTCTTTTCATTTTGAAACTACAATCCATACATATATATGGGGAGCTACTGGCTCCAACACTGTTTAACAGTGAAAACTGCAGGAAATTCAAACCGTCACTAGAAAAATGTCTGAGAGACTAGAGTAAAAGTTTCTGCTGCAAACCGTTCCCTTTGTGCTAGATGAACGAACGTCTATCTACATGCTCAGTTCTCAGAGGTAATTGTGTGTGAAAGCCGTCCTTCACCTATCTTGTTGGGAACACAAAGTTTCTTTTCAGTTGCCAACTCCACTCCATACATATATATGGGGAGGTCCAAGCACCAACTCGGTTTTACAGTGAACACTGCAGGAACTTCAAACTGGCACTAGGAATCAGACTGAGAAACCAGAGTAAAATTTCCCCTGCTACCCGTTCCCTTTGTGCTAGATGAACGAACATCTCTCCTCATGCTCAGTTCTGATAGATAAGAGTGTGTGTAAGCCGTCCTTCACCTAGCATGATGGGAACCTGAAGTTCTTTTCAGTTGCAAACTACACTATATATATATATGGGGACGAAGTAGCACCAACTCTGTTTTTCAGTGAAAACTGCAGGAACTTCAAATCGGCACTAGGAAACAGACAGAGAAACCATAGTAAAGTTTCTCCTTCAACCGGTTCCCTTTCTCCTATATGAACGAACGTCTCTCCACATGACCATTTCTCAGAGATAAGTGTGTGTGAAAGCCGAACTTCACCTATCTTGTTGGGAACCCAAAGTTCTTTTCAGTTGCACACTACACTCCATACATATATGTGGGGAGCTACTGGTTCCAACTCAGTTTTACAGTGAAAACTACAAAAACTTGAAACCGGCACTAGGAAACAGACTGAGAAACCAGAGTTAAAGTTTCTCCTGCAAAACTTCACTTTGTCCCAGATGAATGAACGTCTCTCCACATGCTCATTTCTGAGAAATAAGTGTGTGTGAAAGCCGTCCTTCACCTTGCTTGTTGGGAACAGAATGTTTCTTTTCAGTTGCAAAGTACAATCCATACATATATATGGGGAGGTAATAGCTCCAACTCGGTTTTTCAGTGAAAAGTGCAGGAACTTCAAACCGACACTAGGAAACAGACTGAGAATCCAGAGTAAATATTTCTCCTGCAACCCGTTCCCTTTGTGCTACATGAACGAAAGTTTCTCCACATGCTCTGTTCTGAGAGATATGTGTGTGTGAAAGCCGTCCTTCACCTAGCATGTTGGGAACCTGAAGTTCTTTTCAGTTGCAATCTATACTCCATATATATATATGTGGTGGTAGAAGCACCAACTCGATTTTACAGTGAAAACTGCAGAAACTTCAAACCGGCACTAGGAAACAAACTGAGAACCCAGAGTAAAATTACTCCTTCAACCCGTTCCCTTTCTCCTAAATGAACGAACGTCTCTCCACATGACCATTTCTCAGAGATAAGTGTGTGTGAAAGCCGAACTTCACCTAGTTTGTTGGGAACACAAAGTTTCTTTTCATTTGGAAACTACACTCCATACATATATATGGGGAGGGACTAGCTCCAACTCGATTTTACAGTGAAATCTTCACGAACTTCAAACCGGCACTAGGAAAAAGACTGAGAAACGAGAGTAAAAGTTTCTCCTGCAAAACTTCCCTTTGTGCTAGATGAACGAACGTCTCTCCACATGCTCAGTTCTGAGAGATAAGTGTGTGTGAAAGCCGTCCTTCACCTATCTTGTTGGGAACACAAGATTCTTTTCAGTTGCAAACTACACACCATACATATATATGAGGAGGTCCAATACCCAACTTGGTTTTATGATGAATCCTGCAGGAACTTCAAACCGGCACTAGGAAACAGACCGAGAAACCAGAGTAAAAATTTCTCCTACAACCCGTTCCATTTGTGCTAGATGAACGAATGTCTCTACACATGCTCATTTCTGAGAGATAAATGTGTGTAAAAGCCGTCCTTCACCGTTCTTGATCGGAACACAAAGTTTGTTTTCACATGCAAATTTAATAACATACAAATAAATTTGTAAGTAGTAGCTCCAACACGGTTTCAATTAAAAACTGCAGGAGCTTGAAACCGGCCCTAGGAAGCCGAATGAGAAAACACATCAAGTTTTTTTCCTGCAAATCGTTCCCTTAGGGCAAGAACTAACTTCCCACCACCTACTCAGCTCTGAAATTCAATTGTGTGTAAAATCCCCCCTTCAGCTAGATTGTTGAGAACACAAAGTTTCTTTTCTTTTGCAAACTACTCTATGTATATTTATAAGTGGAGGTACTAGCTAAAACTCTGTTTTACATTATAAAATGAAGGAACTTCAAATCGGCTCTAAGAAACAGAGAACCCAGAGTAAAAGTTTCTCTTGCAAACCACTCCCTTTGTGTTACATGAACAAAGGTCTCACCACATGCTCAAATCAGGGAGATATGTGTGTGTGAAATCCGTACTTCACCTAGCTTGTTGGGAACACATATTTTCTTTTCAATTGCAACTACTGTCCCTACATATATATGGGGATGTAGTAGCTCCAACTCGGTTTTACAGTGAAAATCTGCAGTTACTTCAAACTGGCTTTAGGGAAGAGACTGAGAAACCGGAGTAAAAGTTTCTTCTGCAAACGTTCCATTTGTGCTAACTGAACGAAAGTCTCTCCACATGCTCAATTCTGAGGGAAAATTTTGTGTGAAAGCCGTTCTTCACGTAGCTTGTTGGAAACACAAACTATCTTTTCAGTGGCAAACTACACTCCATATATATATATTTGGAGGTACTAGATCCAATTCGATTTTACACTGAATACTGCAGGAATGTGAAACCGGCACTAGGAAACAGACTATGTGAAAGCCGTCCTTCACCTAGCTTGCTGGGACACAAGATTCTTTTCAGTTGCAAACTACACTCCATACATATATATGGGGAGGTACAAGCCCCAACTCGGTTTTATGATGAAAACTGCAGGAACTTCACACCGGCACTAGGAAACGGACCGAGAAACCAGAGTAAAAGTTTCTCCGTGAACCCGTTCCCTTTGTGCTAGATGAACGAACGTCTCTCCACATGCTCAGTTCTGAGAGATAAGTGTGTGTGAAAGCTGTCCTTCACCTTCTTGTTTGAACACAAAGTTTCTTTTCAGTTGCAAAGTACACCCCATACATATATATGGGGAGCTACTAGTTCCAAGTCGGTTTTACTGTGAAAACTGCAGGAACTTCACACCGGCACTAGGAAACAGACTGAGTAACCAGAGTAAAAGTTCCTCCTGCAACACGTTCCCTTTGTGCTAGATGAACGAACGTCTCTCCACATGCACATTACTCAGAAATATGTGTGTGAAAGCCGTCCTTCACCTTGCTTGTTGGGAAAAAAAGTTTCTTTCAGTTGCAAACTACACCCCATACATATATATGGGGAGGTACTAGCTCCAACTCGGTTTTACAGTGAAAACTACAAAAACTTCAAACCGACACTAGGAAACAGACTGAGGATCCAGAGTAAAAGTTTCCCTTGCAAACCGTTCCCTTTGTGCTACATGAACGAAGGTCTTTCCACTTGCTCAAATCTGGGAGATATGTGTGTGTGAAAGCCGTACTTCACCTAGCTTGTTCGGAACAAAATGTTTCTTTTCAGTTGCAACTATTCTCCATACATATATATGGGGAAGTACTAGCTCCAAATCGGTTTTACACTGAAAATCTACAGTAACTTCGAACTGGCATTAGGAAACAGATTGAGAAACCAGATTAAAAGTTTAAACATCCACCCTTTCACTTTGTGCTAGATGAACGAACGTCACACCTCATGCTCATTTCTCAGAGATATGTGTGTGAAAGCGGTCCTTCACCTTGCTTGTTGGGAAAACAAAGTTTCTTTTCAGTTGCAAACTGCACCCCATACATATATATGGGGAGGTACTAGCTCCAACTCGGTTTTACAGTGAAATCTGTAGGAACTTCAAACCGGCAGTAGGAAACAGACTGAGAAACCAGAGTAAAAGTTTCTCCTGCAACCCGTTCCTTTCTGCTAGATGAACGAACGTCTCCCCACATGCTAATTTCTGAGAGATAAGTGTGTGTGAAATCCGTCCTTCACCTTGCTTGTTGGAACACAAAGTTTCTTTTCAGTTGCAAAGTACACACCATACATATATATGGGGAGGTACAAGCTCAAACTCGGTTTTAATGTGAAAACTGTAGGAACTTCAAACCGGCACTAGGAAACAGACTGAGAAACCAGAGTAAAAGTTTCTCCTGCAACCCGTTCCCTTTGTGCTAGATGAACGAACGTCTCTCCACATGCTCACTGCTGAGAGATAAGTGTCTATGAAAGCCGTCCTTCAACTAGCATGTTGGGAACCCAAAGTTCTTTTCACTTACAAACTACACTCAATACATATATATGGAGAGCTACTGGCTCCAACTCTGTTTAACAGTGAAAACTACAAAAACTTCAAACCGACACTAGGAAACAGACTGAGAAACCAGAGTAAAAGTTTCTACTGCAAACAGTTTCCTTGTGCTAGATGAACGAAACTCTATCCACATGCTCATTTCTCAGAAATGTGTGTGTGTGAAAGCCGTCCTTCACCTAGCTTGTGGGGAACACAAAGTTTCTTTTCATTTGGAAACTACACTCCATATATATGTATTTGGAGGTACTAGCTCCAACTCGATTTTACAGTGAAAACTACAGGAATTCAAACAGACACTAGGAAAAAGTCTGAGAAACCTGTGTATAAGTTTCTCCTGAAAATTTCCCTTTGTGCTAGATGAACGAACGTCTCTCCACATGCTCATTGATGAGAGATAAGTGTGTGTGAAAGCCGTCCTTCACCTTCTTGTTAGAACACAATGTTTCTTTTCAGTTGCATAGTACACCCCATACATATATATAGGGAGCTACTAGCTCCAACTCGGTTTTACTGTGAAAACTGCAGGAACTTTAAACCGGCACTAGGAAACAGACTGAGTAACCAGAGTAAAACTTTCTCCTGCAACCCGTTCCCTTTGTGCTAGATGAACGAACGTCTCTCCACATGCTCATTTCTCAGAGATATGTGTGTGAAAGCCGTCCTTCACCTTGCTTGTTGGGAAAACAAAGTTTCTTTTCAGTTGCAAACTACACCCCATACATATATATGGGGAGGTACTAGCTCAAACTCGTTTTTACTGTGAAAACTGCAGGAATTAAAACAGGCACTAGGAAAAAGACTGAGAAACCAGAGTAAAAGTTTCTCCTGCAAACCTTCCCTTTGTGCTAGATGAACGAACGTCTCCCCACATGCTCATTTCTCAGAGTTAAGTGTGTGTGAAAGCCGTACTTCTCCTAGCTTGTTGGGAACACAAAGTTTCTTTTCATTTGGAAACTACACTCCATAAATATGTATTTGGAGGTACTAGCTCCAACTCGATTTTACAGTGAAAACTGCAGGAATTCATACAGGCACTAGGAAAAAGACTGAGAAACCTGAGTATAAGTTTCTCCTGCAAACTTTCCCTTTGTGCTAGATGAACGAACGTCACTCCACATGCTCATTTATGAGAGATAAGTGTGTGTGAAAGCCGTCCTTCACCTTCTTGTTAGAACACAAAGTTTCTTTTCAGTTGCAAATACACACCATACATATATATGGGGAGCTACTAGTTCCTACTCGATTTTACTGTGAAAACTGCAAGAACTTCAAACCCGCACTAGGAAACAGACTGAGTAACCAGAGAAAAAGTTTCTCCTGCAACCCGTTCCCTTTGTGCTAAATGAACGAACGTCTCCCCATATGCTCATTTCTGAGAGATAAGTGTGTGTGAAATCCGTCCTTCACCTTGCTTGTTGGAACACAATGTTTCTTTTCAGTTGCAAAGTACACCCCATACATATATATGGGGAGGTACTAGCTCCAACTCGGTTTTACTGTGAAAACTGCAGGAACTTCAAACCGGCACTAGGAAACAGACCGAGAAACCAGAGTAAAAGTTTCTCCTGCAACCCGTTCCCTTTGTGCTAGATGAACGAACTTCTGTCCACATGCTCAGTTCTGAGAGATATGTGTGTGTGAAAGCCGTCCTTCACCTAGCATGTTGGGAAGCCAAAGTTCTTTTCAGTTGCAACCTACACTCCATACATATATATGGGGAGCTTCTGGCTCCAACTATGTTTTACAATGAAAACTACAAAAACTTCAAACCGGCACTAGGAAACAGACTAAGAAACCAGAGTAAAGTTTCTCCTGCAAACAGTTCCCTTGTGCTAGATGAACGAACGTTTATCCACATGCTCATTTCTCAGAGATAAGTGTGTGTGAAAGCCGTCCTTCCACTTCTTGTTAGAACACAAAGTTTCTTTTCAGTTGCAATGTACACCCCATACATATATATGGGGAGCTACTGGCTCCAACTCGGTTTTACTTTGAAAACTTCAGGAAGTTCAAACCGGCACTAGGAAACAGACTGAGTAACCAGAGTAAAAGTTTCTCCTGCAACCCGTTCCCTTTGTGCTAGATGAACGAACGTCTCCCCATATGCTCATTTCTGAGAGATAAGTGTGTGTGAAATCCGTCCTTCACCTTGCTTGTTGGAACACAATGTTTCTTTTCAGTTGCAAAGTACACCCCATACATATATATGGGGAGGTACTAGCTCCAACTCGGTTTTACTGTGAAAACTGCAGGAACTTCAAACCGGCACTAGGAAACAGACCGAGAAACCAGAGAAAAGTTTCTCCTGCAACCCGTTCCCTTTGTGCTAGATGAACGAACTTCTGTCCACATGCTCAGTTCTGAGAGATATGTGTGTGTGAAAGCCGTCCTTCACCTAGCATGTTGGGAAGCCAAAGTTCTTTTCAGTTGCAAACTACACTCCATACATATATATGGGGAGCTACTGGCTCCAACTATGTTTTACAATGAAAACTACTAAAACTTCAAACCGGCACTAGGAAACAGACTGAGAAACCAGAGTAAAGTTTCTCCTGCAAACAGTTCCCTTGTGCTAGATGAACGAACGTCTATCCACATGCTAATTTCTGAGAGATATGTGTGTGTGAAAGCCATTCTTCAACTAGCTTGTTGGGAACACATAGTTTCTTTTCAGTTGCAAAATACCCCCATACATATATATGGGGAGGTACTAGCTCCAACTCGGTTTTACTGTGAAATCTGCAGGAACTTCATACCGGCACTAGGAAACAGACTGAGAAACCAGAGTAAAAGTTTGTCCTGCAACCCGTCCCTTTATGCTAGATGAACGAACGTCTCTCCACATGCTCCGTTCTGAGAGATATATGTGTGTAAATCCGTCCTTCACCTTCTTTTTCGGAACACAAAGTTTGTTTTCACATGCAAATTTAATAGCATACAAATAAATGTGTAAGTAATAGCTCCAACACGGTTTCCATTGAAAACTGCAGGAGCTTGAAACCGGCCCTAGGAAGCAGAATGAGAAAACACATCAAGTGTTTTTCCTGCAAACCTTTCCCTTAGGGCAAGAACTAACTTCCCACCACCTGCTCAGTTCTGAAATTCAATTGTGTGTAAAATCCCCCCTTCAGCTAGATTGTTGAGAACACAAAGTTTCTTTTCTTTTGCAAACTACACTATGTATATATATAAGGGGAGGTACTAGCTAAAACTCGATTTAACATTATAAAATGAAGGAACTTCAAACCGGCTCTAAGAAACAGAGAACCCAGAGTAAAAGTTTCTCTTGCAAACCACTCCCTTTGTGTTACATGAACAAAGGTCTCACCACATGCTCAAATCAGGAAGATATGTGTGTGTGTAATCCGTACTTCACCTAGCTTTTGGGAACACAAAGTTTCTTTTCAATTGCAACTTCTTTCCATACATATATATGGGGATGTACTAGATCCAACTCGGTTTTACAGTGAAAATCTGCAGTAACTTCAAACTGGCATTAGGGAAGAGACTGAGAAACCGGAGTAAAAGTTTCTTCTGCAAACGTTCCATTTTTGCTAGATGAAAGAACGTCTCTCCACATGCTCAATTCTGAGGGATAAGTGTGTGTGAAAGCCGTTCTTCACGTAGCTTGTTGGAAACACAAACTATCTTTTCAGTGGCAAACTACACTCCATATATATATACTTGGAGGTACTAGATCCAATTCGATTTTACACTGAATACTGCAGGAATGTCAAAGCGGCACTAGGAAACAGACTGAGAATCCAGAGTAAAAGTTTCTTCTGCAACCGTTCCATTTGTGCTAGATGAACTATCGTCTCTTCACATGCTCAGTTCTGAGGGATAAGTGAGTGTGAAAGCCTTATTTCAAATAAGATGTTGGGAACTCAAAGTTTCTTTTCAGTTGCAAATTACACTATATAAAAATATATGGGGAAGTACTAGCTCCAACTCGGTTTTACAGTGAAAACTGCAGGAACTTCTAACCGGCACTAGGAAACAGACTGAGAAACCAGGGTAAAAGTTTCTCCTGCAAACGGTTCCATTTGTGCTACATGAACGAACGTCTCTCCACATGCTCATTCCTGATATAAAATTGTTTGTGAAAGCCGTCCTACATCTAGCTTGTTGGGAACACAAAGTTTCTATTCAATTGCAACTACTCTCCATACATATATATGGGGACGTACTAGCTCCATCTCGGTTTTACAGTGAAAATCTGCAGCAACTACAAACAGGCACTAGGAAACAGACTGAGAAATCAGATTAAAATTTCTCCTGCAACTCGTTCCCTTTGTGCTAGATGAGCGAAAGTCTCTCCACATGATCCGTTCTGAGAGATAAGTGTGTGTGAAAGCCGTACTTCACGAAGCTTGTAGGGAACACAAAGTTTCTTTTCACATGTAAATTTCATAACATACAAATAAATCTGTAAGTACTAGCTCCAACACGGTTTTCACTGATAATTGCAGGAGCTTGAAACCGGCACTAGGTAACCGAATGAGAAAACACATCAAGTGTTTTTCCTGCAAACCGTTCACTTAGGGCAAGAAGCACTAACGTCCCTCCACCTACTTAGTTCTGAAATTCAATTGTGTGTAAAATCCGCCCTTCAACTAGATTGTTGAGAACACAAAATTTCTTTTCAGTTAAAAATTACTCTACATTCACATATAAGGGGAGGTAGTAGCTAAAACTCGGCTTTACAGTATAAAATGCAGGAACTTCTTACCGGCTCTAGGAAACAGAATGATAATCTAAATAAAAGTTTCTCCTTCAACACGTTCCATTTGTGCAAGATGAAAGAAAGTCTCTCCACATGCTCAGTTCCGAGGGATAAGTGTGTGTGAAAGCCGTTCTTCACGTAGCTTGTTGGAAACACACAGAATTTTTTCAGTTGTAAACAACACTCCATACATATATATGGAGATGTACCAGCTCCAACTCAGTTTTACAGTGAAAATCTGCAGTAACTTCAAACTGGCATTAGGAAACAGATTGAGAAACCAGATTAAAAGTTTACACATCCACCCTTTCACTTTGTGCTAGATGAACGAACGTCACACCTCATGCTCATTTCTCAGAGATATGTGTGTGAAAGCGGTCCTTCACCTTGCTTGTTGGGAAAACAAAGCTAATTTTCAGTTGCAAACTACACCCCATACATATATATGGGGAGGTAATAGCTCCAATTCGGTTTTATTGTGAAAACTGCAGGAATTCAAAAAGGCACTAGGAAAAAGACTGAGAAACCAGAGTAAAATTATCTCCTGAAAACCTTCCCTTTGTGCTAGATGAACGAACGTCTCCCCACATTGTACTTTCGGAGAGAAAACTGTGTGTGAAATACGTCCTTAACCTTGCTTGTTGGAACACAAAGTTTCTATTCAGTTGCAAAGTACACCCCATACATATATATGGGGAGGTACAAGCTCAATCTCGGTTTTAATGTGAAAACTGTAGGAACTTCAAACCGCCACTAGGAAACAGACTGAGAAACGAGAGTAAAAGTTTCTCCTGCAACCCGTTCCCTTTGTGCTACATGAACGAACGTCTCTCCACATGCTCAGTTCTGAGAGATAAGTGTCTATGAAAGCCGTCCTTCACCTAGCATGTTGGGAACCCAAAGTTCTTTTCAGTTACAAACTACACTCCATACATATATATGGAGAGCTACTGGCTCCAACTCTGTTTAACAGTGAAAAATACAAAAACTTCAAACCGGCACTAGGAAACAGACTGAGAAACAGGAGTAAAAGTTTCTACTGCAAACAGTTCCCTTGTGCTAGATGAACGAACCTCTATCCACATGCTCATTTCTCAGAGATGTGTGTGTTTGAAAGCCGTCCTTCACCTAGCTTGTTGGGAACAAAAAGTTTCTTTTCATTTGGAAACTGCACTCCATACATATGTATTTGGAGGTACTAGCTCCAACTCGATTTTACAGTGAAAACTGCAGGAATTCAAACAGGCACTTGGAAAAAGTCTGAGAAACCTGAATATAAGTTTCTCCTGAAAATTTCCCTTTGTGCTAGATGAACGAACCTCTCTCCACATGCTCATTTATGAGAGATAAGTGTGTGTGAAAGCCGTCCTTCACCTTCTTGTAAGAACACAAAGTTTCTTTTCAGTTGCAAAGTACACCCCATACATATATATGGGGAGCTACTAGCTACAACTAGGTTTTACTGTGAAAACTGCAGGAACTTTAAACCGGCACTAGGAAACAGACTGAGTAACCAGAGTAAAACTTTCTCCTGCAACCCGTTCCCTTTGTGCTAGATGAACGAACGTCTCTCCACATGCTCATTTATGAGAGATATGTGTGTGAAAGCCGTCCTTCACCTTGCTTGTTGGGAAAACAAAGTTTCTTTTCAGTTGCAAACTACACCCCATACATATATATGGGGAGGTACTAGCTCAAACTCGTTTTTACTGTGAAAACTGCAGGAATTAAAACAGGCACTAGGAAAAAGACTGAGAAACCAGAGTAAAAGTTTCTCCTGCAAACCTTCCCTTTGTGCTAGATGAACGAACGTCTCCCCACATGCTCATTTCTCAGAGTTAAGTGTGTGTGAAAGCCGTACTTCTCCTAGCTTGTTGGGAACACAAAGTTTCTTTTCATTTGGAAACTACACTCCATAAATATGTATTTGGAGGTACTAGCTCCAACTCGATTTTACAGTGAAAACTGCAGGAATTCATACAGGCACTAGGAAAAAGACTGAGAAACCTGAGTATATGTTTCTCCTGCAAACTTTCCCTTTGTGCTAGATGAACGAACGTCTCTCCACATGCTCATTTCTGAGAGATAAGTGTGTGTGAAAGCCGTCCTTCACCTTCTTGTTAGAACACAAAGTTTCTTTTCAGTTGCAAATACACCCCATACATATATATGGGGAGCTACTAGTTCCTACTCGATTTTACTGTGAAAAATGCAAGAACTTCAAACCGGCACTAGGAAACAGACTGAGTAACCAGAGTAAAAGTTTCTCCTGCAAACCGTTCCCTTTGTGCTAGATGAACGAACGTCTCCCCATATGCTCATTTCTGAGAGATAAGTGTGTGTGAAATCCGTCCTTCACCTTGCTTGTTGGGAAAACAAAGTTTCTTTTCAGTTGCAAACTACACCCCATACATATATATGGGGAGGTACTAGCTCCAACTCGATTTTACAGTGAAAACTGCAGGAATTCATACAGGCACTAGGAAAAAGACTGAGAAACCAGAGTAAAAGTTTCTCCTGCAAACCTTCCCTTTGTGCTAGATGAACGAACTTCTCCCCATATGCTCATTTCTGAGAGATAAGTGTGTGTGAAATCCGTCCTTCACCTTGCTTGTTGGAACACAATGTTTCTTTTCAGTTGCAAAATACACCCCATACATATATATGGGGAGGTACAAGCTCCAACTCGGTTTTACTGTGAAAACTGCAGGAACTTCAAACCGGCACTAGGAAACAGACCGAGAAACCAGAGTAAAAGTTTCTCCTGCAACCCGTTCCCTTTGTGCTAGATGAACGAACTTCTGTCCACATGCTCAGTTCTCAGGGATATGTGTGTGTGAAAGCCGTCCTTCACCTAGCATGTTGGGAAGCCAAAGTTCTTTTCAGTTGCAAACTACACTCCATACATATATATGGGGAGCTACTGGCTCCAATTCTGTTTTACAATGAAAACTACAAAAACTTCAAACCGGCACTAGGAAACAGACTGAGAAACCAGAGTAAAGTTTCTCCTGCAAACAGTTCCCTTGTGCTAGATGAACGAACGTCTCTCCACATGCTCAGTTCTGAGAGATAAGTGTGTGTGAAAGCCGTCCTTCACCTAGCATGTTGGGAACCCAAAGTTCTTTTCAGTTGCAAACTACACTCCATACATATATATGGGGAGCTACTGGCTCCAATTCTGTTTTACAGTGAAAACTCCAAAAACTTCAAACCGGCACTAGGAAACAGACTGAGAAACCGGAGTAAAAGTTTCTCATGCAAACTGATCCCTTGTGCTAGATCAACAAACGTCTATCCACATGCTCATTTCTCAGAGATAACTCTGTGTGAAAGCCGTCCTTCACCTAGCTTGTTCAGAACACAAAGTTTCTTTTCATTTGGAAACTACACTCCATACATATGTATTAGGAGGTACTAGCTCCAACTCGGTTTTACAGTGAAAACTGCAGGAATTCAAACAGGCACTAGGAAAAAGACTGAGAAACCTGACTATAAGTTTATCCTGCAAACATTCCCTTTGTGCTAGGTGAACGAACGTCTCTCCACATGCTCATTTCTGAGAGATAATTGTGTGTGAAAGCCGTCCTTCACCTTACTTGTTTGAACACAATGTTTCATTTCAGTTCCAAAGTACCCCCATACATATATACGGTGAGGTACTAGCTCCAACTCGGTTTTACTGTGAAATCTGCAGGAAATTCTAACCAGCACTAGGAAACAGTCTGAGAAACCAATGTAAATGTTTCTCCTGCAAACTTTCCCTTTGTGCTAGATGAAAGAACGTCTCCCCACATGCTAATTTCTGAGAGATAATTGTGTGTGAAATCCGTCCTTCACCTTGCTTGTTGGAACACAAAGTTTCTTTTCAGTTGCAAAGTACACCCCACACATATATATGGGGAGGTACTAGCTGCAACTCGGTTTTACTGTGAAAATTGCAGGAACTCCAAACCGGCACTAGGAAAGAGACTGAGAAACCAGAGTAAAAGTTTCTCCTGCAAACAGTTCCCTTGTGCTAGATGAACGAACGTTTATCGACATGCTCATTTCTCAGAGATAAGTGTGTGTGAAAGCCGTCCTTCCACTTCTTGTTAGAACACAAAGTTTCTTTTCTGTTGCAATATACACCCCATACATATATATTGGGAGCTACTAGCTCCAACTCGGTTTTACTATGAAAACTTCAGGAATTTCAAAACGGCACTAGGAAACACACTGAGTAACCAGAGTAAAAGTTTCTCCTGAAACCCGTTCCCTTTGTGCTAGATGAACGAACTTCTGTCCACATGCTCAGTTCTGAGGGATATGTGTGTGTGAAATCCGTCCTTCACCTTTCTTGTTGGAACACAAAGTTTCTTTTCAGTTGCACAGGACACCCCATACATATATATGGGGAGGTAAAAGCTCCAACTCGGTTTTACTATGAAATCTGCAGGAACATCAAACCGGCACTAGGAAACAGACTGAAAATACAGAGTAAATGTTTCTCCTGCAACCAGTTCCCTTGTTGCTAGATGAAAAAAAGTCTCTCCGCATGCTCAGTTCTGAGAGATAATTGTGTGTGACAGCCGTCCTTAACCTATCTTTTTGGGAACAGAAATATTCTTTTCGGTTGCAAAATCCACTCCGTACATATATATGGAGAGGTTGTAGCTCCAACTCAATTTTACAGTGAAGAATGCAGGAAATTCATAACGGCACTAAGAAATAGACTGGGAAACCTGAGAAATAATTTCTCCTGCCACCCATTCTATTTGTTCTAAATGAACGAACACGTTTCCACATGCTCAGTTCTGAGCGATAAGTGTGTGTGACAGCCGTAGTTCACCTAGCTTGTTGGGAACACAAAGATTCTTTTCAGTTGCAAACTTCACTCCACACATATATAAGGGGAGGTTGTAGCTTCAATTCGGTTTTACAGTGAAGACTGCAGGAAATTCATACCGGAACTAGGAAACAGACTTGGAAACCAGAGTAATAGTTTCTCCTGCAATCCGTTCCCTTTGTGCTGGATGAACGAACATCTCTCCACATGCTCAGTTCTGAGAGATAAGTGTGTTTGAAAGCCGACCTTCACCTAGCTTGTTGCGAACACAAAATTTCTCTTCAGTTGCAAACTACACTAAATACATATATATGGGGAGATACAAGCTCCAACTCGGTTTTAAAGAGAAAACTGCAGGAACTTCAAACCGGCACTAGGAATCAGACTGAGAATACAGAGTAAATGTTTCTCCTGCAACCCGTTCCCTTAGTGCTAGATGAACGAACGTCTCTCCAAAGGCTCAGTTCTGAGAGTTAAGTGTGTGTGAAAGCCTACCTTCACTTAGCTTGTTGGGAACACTAAGTTTCTTTTCAGTTGCAAACTACTCTCCATATATATATATGGGCAGGGTCAAGCTTCAACAAGGTTTTACATTGAAAAGTGCAGGAACTTCAAACCGGCACTATGAAACAGACTAAGAAACCAGAGTAAAATTTTCTCCTGCAACCCGTTCCCTTACTGCTAGATGAAAGAAAGTCTCTCCACAAGCTCATTTCTGAGAGATAAGTGTGTGTGACAGCCGTCTTTCACCCAGCTTGTTGGGAACAGAAAGATCCGTTTCAGGTGCAAACTTCACTCCACACATATATATGGGGAGGTTGTAGCTTCAATTCGGTTTTACAGTGAAGACTGCAGAAATTCATACCGGAACTAGGAAACAGACTGGTAAACCAGAGTAATAATTTCTCCTGCAACCCATTCTATTTGTGCTAGATGAACGAACGACTCTCCACATGCTCACTTCTGAGAGATAAACGTGTGTGACAGCCGTCCTTACCTAGCTTGTTGGGAACACAAAGATTAATTTCAGTAGCAAACTCAAATCCCTACATTTATATATAGGGAGGGACTAGCTCCAACTCTGTTTTACAGTGAAAACTGCAGGAAATTCAAACCGGTATTAAGAAAAAGACTGAGAAACCAGAGTAAAAGTTTCTCCTGCAACCTGTTTCCTTTGTGCTAGATGAATGAACGTCTCTCCACATGCTCATTTCTGAGAGATAAGTACGTGTGACAGCCGTCCTTCACCTAGCTTGTTGGGAACACAAAGTTTCTTCTCAGTTGCAAACTCCACTCCAAACATATATATTGGGAAGTACTAGCTCCAACTCCGTTTTACAGTGAAAACTGCAGGAATTTCAAACCGGCACTAGGAAACAGACTGAGAAACCAGAGTAAAAGTTTTCCTGCAATCCGTTCCCTTAGTGCTAGATGAACGAACGTCTCTCCAAAGGCTCAGTTCTGAGAGATAAGTGTGTGTGAAAGCCTACCTTCACTTAGCTTGTTGGGAACACTATGTTTCTTTTCAGTTGCCAACTACTCTCCATATATATATATGGGCAGGGTCAAGCTCCAACAAGGTTTTACATTGAAAAGTGCAGGAACTTCAAACCGGCACTATGAAACAGACTGAGAAACCAGAGTAAAAGTTTCTCCTGCAACCCGTTCCCTTACTGCTAGATGAAAGAAAGTCTTTCCACAAGCTCATTTCTGAGAGATAAGTGTGTGTAACAGCCGTCCTTCACCTAGCTTGTTGGGAAGAGAAAGATACTTTTCAGGTGCAAACTTCACTCCACACATATATATGGGGAGGTTGTAGCTTCAATTCGGTTTTACATTGAAGACTGCAGGAAATTCATACCGGAACTAGGAAACAGACTGGTAAACCAGAGTAATAATTTCTCCTGCAACCCATTCTATTTGTGCTAGATGAACGAACGACTCTCCACATGCTCACTTCTGAGAGATAAACGTGTGTGACAGCCGTTCTTACCTAGCTTGTTGGGAACACAAAGATTAATTTCAGAAGCAAACTCAAATCCATACATATATATATAGGGAGGGACTAGCTCCAACTCTGTTTTACAGTGAAAACTGCAGGAAATTCAAACCGGTATTAAGAAAAAGACTGAGAAACCAGAGTAAAAGTTTCTCCTGCAACCTGTTTCCTTTGTGCTAGATGAATGAACGTCTCTCCACATGCTCATTTCTGAGAGATAAGTATGTGTGACAGCCGTCCTTCACCTAGCTTGTTGGGAACACAAAGTTTCTTCTCAGTTGCAAACTCCACTCCAAACATATATATTGGGAAGTACTAGCTCCAACTCCGTTTTACAGTGAAAACTGCAGGAATTTCAAACCGGCACTAGGAAACAGACTGAGAAACCAGAGTAAAAGTTTTTCCTGGAACCCGTTCCGTTAGTGCTAGATGAACGAACGTCTCTCCAAATGCTCAGTTCTGAAAGATAAGTGTGTGTGACAGCTCTCCTTTACCTAGCTTTTTGGGAACACAAAGATTCTTTACAGTTGCAAACTCCACTCCATAAATATATATGGGGATGGACTAGCTGCAACTAGGATTTACATTGAAATTTGCAGGAAATTCAAACCGGCACTAGGAAACTGACTGAGAGAAAAGAATATAATTTTCTTCTGCAACCCGTTCACTTAGTGCTAGATGAACGAACGACTCTCCACATTCTCAGTTCTGAGGGATAAGTGTGTGTGAATGCCGTCCTTCACCTAGCTTGTTGGGAACTCAAAGTTTCTTTTCTTTTGCAAACTACACTCCATAAATATATATGGGCAGGGTCTATATCCAATTTGGTTTTACAGTGAAAACTGCAGGAATTTCAAACCGGCAATAGGAAACAGACTGAGAATACAGAGTAAATGTTTCTCCTGCATCCAGTTCCCTTTGTGCTAGATGAAAGAACGACTCTCCACATGCTCATTTCTGAGAGATATGTGTGTGTGAAAGACGTCCATCACCTAGATTTTTGGGAACGCAATGTTTCTTTTCTGTTGAATAATCACTCCATACATATATATAGGGAGGTACTAGATCCAACTCAGTTTTACAGTGAAAAATGCAGGAAATTCAAAGCGGCACTAGGAAACAGAGTTATAAACCGGGGTAAAAGTTACACCTGCAATATATTCCCTTTGTGCTAGATGAATGAACATCTCTCAACATGCTCAGTTCTGAGAGAAAAGTGTGTGTGAAAGCCATCCTTCACCTAGCATGTTGGGAACCCAAAGTTCTTTTCAGTTGCAAGCTACACTCCATATATATATATGGGGAGCTACTGTCTCCAACACTGTTTTACAGTGAAAACTACAAAAACTTCAAACAGGCACTAGGAAACAGACTGAGAAACCAGAGTAAAAGTTTCTCCTGCAAACAGTTCCCTTTTGCTAGATGAACGAACGTCTATCCACATGCTAATTTCTCAGATATAAGTCTCTGTGAAAGCCGTCCTTCACCTATCTTGTTGGGAACACAAAGTTTCTTTTCATTTGGAAACTACACTCCATACATATGTATTTGGAGGTACTAGCTCCAACTCGGTTTTACAGTGAAAACTGCAGAAATTCAAACAGGCACTAGGAAAAAGACTGAGAAACCTGAGTATAAGTTTATCCTGCAAACATTCCCTTTGTGCTAGGTGAACGAACGTCTCTCCACATGCTCATTTCTGAGAGATAAGTGTGTGTGAAAGCCGTCCTTCACCTTACTTGTTTGAACACAATGTTTCTTTTCAGTTCCAAAGTACCCCCATACATATATACGGGGAGGTACTAGCTCCAACTCGGTTTTACTGTGAAATCTGCAGGAAATTCAAACCAGCACTAGGAAACAGTCTGAGAAACCAGAGTAAAACTTTCTCCTGCAACCCGTTCCCATTGTGCTAGATGAACGAACGTCTCTCCACATGCTCAGTTCTGAGAGATATATGTGTGTAAAGCCGTTCTTCACCATTCTTTTTCGGAACACAATGTTTGTTTTCACATGCAATTTTAATAACAGGCAAATAAATGTGTAAGTAGTAGCTCCAACACGGTTTCCATTGAAAACTGCAGGAGCTTGAAACCGGCCCTAGGAAGCAGAATGAGAAAACACATCAAGTGTTTTCCCTGATAACCGTTCCCTGAGGGCAAGGACTAAATTCCCACCACCTGCTCAGTTCTGAAATTCAATTGTGTGTAAAATCCCCCCTTCAGCTAGATTGTTGAGAACACAAAGTTTGTTTTCATTTGCAAACAACACTATGTATATATATAAGGGGTGGTACTAGCTAAAACTAGGTTTTACATTATAAAATGAAGGAACTTCAAACCAACAATAAGAAACAGAGAACCCAGAGTAAAAGTTTCCCTTGCAAACCACTTCCTTTGTGTTTCATGAACAAAGGTCTCACCACATGCTCAATTCAGGGAGATATGTGTTTGTGAAATCCGCACTTCACCTAGCTTGTTGGGAACACAAAATTTCTTTTCAATTGCAACTACTGTCCTTACATATTTATGGGGATGTACTAGATCCAACTCGGTTTTACAGTGAAAATCTGCAGTAACTTCAAACTGGCATTAGGGAAGAGACTGAGAAACCGGAGTAAAAGTTTATTCTTCACACGATCCATTGGTGCTAGATGAACGAACGTCTATCCACATGCTCATTTCTCAGAGATAAGTCTGTGTGAAAGCCGTCCTTCACCTAGCTTGTCGGGAACACAAAGTTTCTTTTCATTAGGAAACAACACTCCATACATATATATGGGGAGGTACTAGCTCCAACTCGATTTTACAATGGAAACAGCAGGAATTCAAACAGGCACTAGGAAAAAGACTGAGAAACCAGAGTAAAAGTTTCTCCTGCAAACCTTCCCTTTGTGCTAGATGAACGAACGTCTCTCCACATGCTCATATCTGAGAGATAAGTGTGTGTGACAGCCGTCCTTCACCTAGCTTGTTGGGAACATAAAGATCCTTTTCAGGTGCAAACTTCACTCCACACATATATATGGGGAGGTTGTAGCTTCAATTCGTTTTTACAGTGAAGACTGCAGGATATTCATACCGGAACTAGGAAACAGACTGGTAAACCAGAGTAATAATTACTCCTGCAAACCATTCTATTTGTGCTAGATGAACGAACGACTCTCCACATGCTCACTTCTGAGAGATAAACGTGTGTGACAGCCGTCCTTACCTAGCTTGTTGGGAACACAAAGATTAATTTCAGTAGCAAACTCAAATCCATACATAATATATAGGGAGGGACAAGCTCCAACTCTGTTTTACAGTGAAAACTGCAGGAAATTCAAACCGGTATTAAGAAAAAGACTGAGAAACCAGAGTAAAAGTTTCTCCTGCAACCTGTTTCCTTTGTGCTAGATGAATGAACGTCTCTCCACATGCTCATTTCTGAGAGATAAGTATGTGTGACAGCCGACCTTCACCTTGCTTGTTGGGAACACAAAGTTCCATCTCAGTTGCAAACTCCACTCCAAACATATATATTGGGAAGTACTAGCTCCAACTCCGTTTTACAGTGAAAACTGCAGGAATTTCAAACCGGCACTAGGAAACAGACTGAGAAACCAGAGAAAAGTTTTTCCTGCAACCCGTTCCCTTAGTGCTAGATGAACGAACGTCTCTCCAAATGCTCAGTTCTGAAAGATAAGTGTGTGTGACAGCCGTCCTTCACCTAGCTTTTTGGGAACACAAAGATTCTTTACATTTGCAATCTCCACTCCCTACATTTATATGGGGAGGGTGTATCTCCAACTCTGTTTTACAGTGAAAACTGCAGGAAAATCAAAACGGCACTAGGAAACAGACTGAGAGACTAGAATATAATTTTCTCCTGCAACCCGTTCCCTTACTGCTAGATGAACTAACGACTCTCCACAATCTCATTTCTGAGTGATAAGTGTGTGTGAAGCCGTCCTTCACCTAACTTGTTGGGAACACAAAGTTACTATTCAGTTGCAAACTACACTCCATACATAAATATGGGCAGGTTCTAACTCCAATTCGGCTTTACACTGAAAACTAAAGGAACTTCAAACCGGCAATGGAAACAGACTGAGATACAGATTAAAAGTTTTTCCTGCAACGTCGTCCATTTGTGCTAGATGAACGAACCTCTCTCCACATGCTCAGTTCTCAGAGATAAGTGTGTGTGAAAGCCATCCTTCAACTCGCTTGTTGGGAACGAAATGTTTCTTTTCAGTTGCAAACCCCACTCCACACATATATACAGGGAGGTACTACATCCAAGTCGGTTTTACAGTGAAAACTGCAGGAACTTCCAACCGGCACTAGGAAACAGACTGATAACCCAGAGTAAAAGTTACTCCTGCAAAATGTTCCTTTTGTAATAGATGAACGAATGTCTCTCCAAAAGTACAGTTCTGAGAGATAAGTGTGTGTGAAAGCCGTCCTTCACCTAGCTTTTGGGAAAACGAAGTTTCTTTTCAGTTACAAACTCCACTCCATAAATATATATGGGGTGGGTGTAGCTCCAACTCGGTTTTACCGTGAAAACTGCAGAAACATCAAACCGGCGCTCGGAAACAGACTGAGAAATGAGAGTAAAATTTTTTCCTGTAATTGGTTCCCATTGTGCTAGATGAACGAACGTCTCTCCACATTCTCAGTTCTGAAAGAAAAGTGTGTGTGAAAGCCGCCCTTCACCTAGCTTGTTGGGAACACAAAGTTACTTTTCAGTTGCAAACTACAATCCATACATATATATTGGCAGGGTCTACCTCAAATTCGGTTTTACAGTGAAAACTGCAGGAACTTCAAACCGGCACTAGGAAACAGACTTCGATACAGAGTAAATATTTCTCCTGCAACCAGTTCCCTTTGTGCTACATGAACGAACGTCTCTCCACATGCTCAGTTCTGATAGATAAGTGTGCGTGAAAGCCGTCCTTCACCTAGCTGGTTGGGAACACAAAGTTTCTTTTCAGTTACCAACTACACTCCATACATATATAAGGGGAGGTTGTAGCTCCATCACGGTTTTACAGTGAAAACTGCTGGAATTTCAAACCGGCATAAGGAAACAGACTGAGAAACCAGACTAAAAGTTCCTCCTGCAAACCGTTCTATTAGTGCTAGATGAAAGAGAGACTCTCCACCTGCTCAGTTGTGAGAGATAATTGTGAGCCAAAGCCGCCCTTCAACTAGCTTGTTGAGAACACAAATTTTCTTTTCAGTTGCAAACTACAATCCATACATATATATGGGCAGGGTTTAGTTCCAATTCGGTTTTACAGTGAAAACTAATGGAACTTCAAACCGGCACTAGGAATCTGACTGAGATACAGAGTAAAAGTTTTTCCTACAAACTCTTCCCTTTGTGGTAGATGAACGAACGTCTCTCCACATGCTCTGTTCTCATAGATAAGTGTGTGTGAAAGCCAACCTTCAACTAGCTTGTTGGGAACAGAAAGATTCTTTTCAGTTGCAATCTCCACTCCTTACGTATATATGGGGAGGTACTAGCACCAACTCGGTTTTACAGAGAAAACAGCAGGAACTTTAAACCTGCACTAGGAAACAGACTGAGAGCCAGAGTAAAAGTTTCTCCTGAAACTAGTTCCCTGTGTGCTAGATGAAAGAACAACTCTCCACATGCTCAGTTCTGAGAGATATGAGTGTGTGAAAGCCGTCCTTCACGTAGCTTGTTGCAAACACAAAGTTTCTTTTCAGTTGCAAACTACACTAAATACATATATATGAGGAGATACAAGCTACAACTCGGTTTTAAATTGAAAACTGCGGGAACTTCAAACTGGCACTAGGAAAGAGACTGAGAAACCAGAGTAAAAGATTCTACTGCAACCCGTTCCTTTGTGCTAGATGAACGAACGTCTCTCCACAAGCTCAGTTCTGAGAGATAAGTGTGTGTGAAAGCCGTCCTTCAATTAGCTTGTTGGGAATAAAAAGTTTCTTTTCAGTTGCAAACTCCATTCCATACATTTATATGGGAGGTACAAGCTCCAACACGTTTTTAAAGTGAAATCTTCAGGAATTTCAAACCGGCACTAGGAAACAGACTGAGAAACCAGAGTCCAAGTTACTACAGCAACATGTTCCCTTTGTGCTAGATGAACGATAGACTCTCCAAATTCTCAGTTTTGAGTGATAAGTGTGTGTTAAAGCCGTCCTTCACCGAGCTTGTTGGGAAGACAGTTTCTTTTCAGTTGCAAATTCCATTCCATAGATATATATGGGGAGGTATTAGCTCCAACTCGGTTTTAAAGTGAAATCTGCAGGAACATCAAACCGGCACTAGGAAACAGACTGAAAATACAGAGTAAATGTTTCTCCTGCAACCAGTTCCCTTGGTGCTAGATGAAAAAAAGTCTCTCCACATGCTCAGTTCTGAGAGATAATTTTGTGTGACAGCTGTCCTTAACCTATCTTTTTGGGAACAGAAAAATTCTTTTCAGTTGCAAAATCCACTCCGTACATATATATGGAGAGGTTGTAGCTTCAACTCAATTTTACAGTGAAGAATGCAGGAAATTCATAACGGCACTAAGAAATAGACTGGGAAACCTGAGAAATAATTTCTCCTGCCACCCATTCTATTTGTTCTAAATGAACGAACACGTTTCCACATGCTCAGTTCTGAGCGATAAGTGTGTGTGACAGCCGTAGTTCACCTAGCTTGTTGGGAACACAAAGATTCTTTTCAGTTGCAAACTTCACTCCACACATATATAAGGGGAGGTTGTAGCTTCAATTCGGTTTTACAGTGAAGACTGCAGGAAATTCATACCGGAACTAGGAAACAGACTTGGAAACCAGAGTAAAAGTTTCTCCTGCAATCCGTTCCCTTTGTGCTAAATAAACGAACGTATCTCCACATGCTCAGTTCTGAGAGATAAGTGTGTTTGAAAGCCGACCTTCACCTAGCTTGTTGCGAACACAAAATTTCTCTTCAGTTGCAAACTACACTAAATACATATATATGGGGAGATATAAGCTCCAACTCGGTTTTAAAGAGAAAACTGCAGGAACTTCAAACCGGCACTAGGAATCAGACTGAGAATACAGAGTAAATGTTTCTCCTGTAACCAGTTCCCCTTGTGCTAGATGAACGAACGTCTCTCCAAAGGCTCAGTTCTGAGAGATAAGTGTGTGTGTGACAGCCGTCCTTCAACTATCTTGTTGGGAACACGAAAATTCTTATCAGTTACAAACCCCACTCAATACATATATATGGGGAGGTACAAGCTCCAACTAGATTTTACATTGAAAAATGCAGGAACATCAAACCGGCACTAGGAAACAGACTGAGATACAGAGTAAAAGTTTCTCCTGCATCCCGTTCCATTTGTGCTAGTTGAACGAACGTCTCTCCACATGCTCAGTACTGAGAGTAAAGTGTGTGTGAAAGACGAAATTCAACTAGATTGTTGGGAACGCAAAGTTTCATTTAAGTTGGAAAATCCACTCCATACATATATATCGGGAGGTACAAACTCCAACTCGGTTTTATAGTGAAAACTGCAGGAACTTCTAACCGGCACTAGGAAAAAAACTGAGAAATCAGCGTAAAAGTTTCTCCTGTAACCAGATCCCTTTGCGCTAGATGAACGAACGACTCTCCACATTCTCAGTTCTGAAAGATAAGTGTGTGTGAAAGCCTACCTTCACTTAGCTTATTGGGAACACTAAGTTTCTTTTCAGTTGCAAACTACTCTCCATATATATATATGGGCAGGGTCAAGCTCCAACAAGGTTTTATATTGAAAAGTGCAGGAACTTCAAACCGGCACTATGAAACAGACTGAGAAACCAGAGTAAAAGTTTCTCCTGCAACCCGTTCCCTTACTGCTAGATGAAAGAAAGTCTCTCCACAAGCTCATTTCTGAGAGATAAGTGTGTGTGACAGCCGTCCTTCACATAGCTTGTTGGGAACAGAAAGATCCTTTTCAGGTGCAAACTTCACTCCACACATATATATGGGGAGGTTGTAGCTTCAATTCGGTTTTACAGTGAAGACTGCAGGAAATTCATACCGGAACTAGGAAACAGACTGGTAAACCAGAGTAATAATTTCTCCTGCAACCCATTCTATTTGTGCTAGATGAACGAACGACTCTCCACATGCTCACTTCTGAGAGATAAACGTGTGTGACAGCCGTTTTTACCTAGCTTGTTGGGAACACAAAGATTAATTTCAGTAGCAAACTCAAATCCCTACATATATATATAGGGAGGGACTAGCTCCAACTCTGTTTTACAGTGAAAACTGCAGGAAATTCAAACCGGTATTAAGAAAAAGACTGAGAAACCAGAGTAAAAGTTTCTCCTGCAACCTGTTTCCTTTGTGCTAGATGAATGAACGTCTCTCCACATGCTCATTTCTGAGAGATAAGTATGTGTGACAGCCGTCCTTCACCTAGCTTGTTGGGAACACAAAGTTTCTTCTCAGTTGCAAACTCCACTCCAAACATATATATTGGGAAGTACTAGCTCCAACTCCGTTTTACAGTGAAAACTGCAGGAATTTCAAACCGGCACTAGGAAACAGACTGAGAAACCAGAGTAAAAGTTTTTCCTGCAACCCGTTCCATTAGTGCTAGATGAACGAACGTCTCTCCAAAGGCTCAGTTCTGAGAGATAAGTGTGTGTGAAAGCCTACCTTCACTTAGCTTGTTGGGAACACTAAGTTTCTTTTCAGTTGCAAACTACTCTCCATATATATATATGGGCAGGATCAAGCTCCAACAAGGTTTTACATTGAAAAGTGCAGGAACTTCACACCGTCACTATGAAACAGACTGAGAAACCAGAGTAAAAGTTTCTCCTGCAACCCGTTCCCTTACTGCTAGATGAAAGAAAGTCTTTCCACAAGCTCATTTCTGAGAGATAAGTGTGTGTAACAGCCGTCCTTCACCTAGCTTGTTGGGAACAGAAAGATTCTTTTCAGGTGCAAACTTCACTCCACACATATATATGGGGAGGTTGTAGCTTCAATTCGGTTTTATAGTGAAGACTGCAGGAAATTCATACCGGAACTAGGAAACAGACTGGTAAAACAGAGTAATAATTTCTCCTGCAACCCATTCTATTTGTGCTAGATGAACGAACGACTCTCCACATGCTCACTTCTGAGAGATAAACGTGTGCGACAGCCGTTCTTACCTAGCTTGTTGGGAACACAAAGATTAATTTCAGTAGCAAACTCAAATCCATACATATATATATAGGGAGGGACTAGCTCCAACTCTGTTTTACAGTGAAAACTGCAGGAAATTCAAACCGGTATTAAGAAAAAGACTGAGAAACCAGAGTAAAAGTTTCTCCTGCAACCTGTTTCCTTTGTGCTAGATGAATGAACGTCTCTCCACATGCTCATTTCTGAGAGATAAGTATGTGTGACAGCCGTCCTTCACCTAGCTTGTTGGGAACACAAAGTTTCTTCTCAGTTGCAAACTCCACTCCAAACATATATATTGGGAAGTACTAGCTCCAACTCTGTTCTACAGTGAAAACTGCAGGAAATTCAAACCGGTATTAAGAAACAGACTGAGAAACCAGAGTAAAAGTTTTTCCTGGAACCCGTTCCCTTAGTGCTAGATGAACGAACGTCTCTCCAAATGCTCAGTTCTGAAAGATAAGTGTGTGTGACAGCTGTCCTTTACCTAGCTTTTTGGGAACACAAAGATTCTTTACAGTTGCAAACTCCACTCCATAAATATATATGGGGATGGACTAGCTGCAACTAGGATTTACATTGAAATTTGCAGGAAATTCAAACCGGTACTAGGAAACTGACTGAGAGAAAAGAATATAATTTTCTTCTGCAACCCGTTCACTTAGTGCTAGATGAACGAACGACTCTCCACATTCTCAGTTCTGAGGGATAAGTGTGTGTGAAAGCCGTCCTTCACCTAGCTTGTTGGGAACTCAAAGTTTCTTTTCTGTTGCAAACTACATTCCATAAATATATATGGGCAGGGTCTATATCCAATTTGGTTTTACAGTGAAAACTGCAGGAATTTCAAACCGGCAATAGGAAACAGACTGAGAATACAGAGTAAATATTTCTCTTGCATCCAGTTCCCTTTCTGCTAGATGAAAGAACGACTCTCCACATGCTCAGTTCTGAGAGATATGTGTGTGTGAAAGACGTCCTTCACCTAGATTTTTGGGAACGCAATGTTTCTTTTCTGTTGAATAATCACTCCATACATATATATAGGGAGGTACTAGATCCAACTCAGTTTTACAGTGAAAAATGCAGGAAATTCAAAGCGGCACTAGGAAACAGAGTTATAAACCGGGGTAAAAGTTACACCTGCAATATATTCCCTTTGTGCTAGATGAACGAACGTCTCTACAAATGTTCAGTTCTGAGATATAAGTGTGTTTGAAAGCCGTCCTTCACCTAGCTAGTTGGGAACACAAAGATTCTTTTCAGTTGCAAACTCCACTCCATACATATATATTGGTGGGTTTATTTCCAACTCTGTTTTACAGTGAAAACTGCAGGAACTTCAAACCGGCACTAGGAAACAGAGTGAGAAATGAGAGTAAATGTTTCCCCTGCAAAGCGTTCCCATTGTGCTAGATAAACGAACGACTCTCCACATGCTCAGTTCTGAGAGTTAAGTGTGTGTGAAAGCCGTCCTTCACCTAGCTTGTTGGGAACACAATGTTTCTTTTCAGTTGCAAACTACAATACATACATATATATGGGGAGGTACAAGCTCCAACTCTTTTTTACAGTGAAATCTGCTGGAACTTCCAACCGGCACTAGGCAACAGACTGAGAAACCAGAGTAAAAGTTTCTCCTGCCACCCTTTCTATTTCTGCTTGATGAACGAACGACTCTACACAAGCTCATTTGTGAGAGATAAGTGTGTGTGAAAGCCATTCTTCAACTAGCCTGTTGCGAACACAAATTTTCTTTTCAGTTGCAAACTACACTAAATACATATATATGGGGAGATACTACCTCCAACTCGGTTTTAAAGTGAAAACTGCAGGAACTTCAAGCAGGCATTAGGAAACAGACTGAGAATACAGAGTAAATATTTCTCCTGCAACAAGTTCCCTTTGTGCTAGATGAACAAACGTCTCTCCACATGCTCAGTTCTGAGAGATATGTGTGTGTGACAGCCGTACTTCACATAGCTTGTTGGGAACACAAAGATTCTTTTCAGTTGCAAACTCCATTCCAAACATATATATGGGTAGGTACAAGCTCCAACTCTTTATTACAGTGAAATCTGCAGGAACTTCAAACCGGCACTAGGCAACAGACTGAGAATCCAAAGTAAAAGTTTCTCCTGCAACCCGTTCTATTTGTGCTAGTTGAACGAACGTCTCTCCACATGCTCAGTTCTGAGAGATAAGTGTGTGTGAAAGCCGTCCTTCACCTAGCTTGTTGGGAACACAAATTTTCTTTTCAGTTGCCAACTCCACTCCATACATATATATGGGGAAGTACTAGCTCCAACTATGTTTTAAAGTGAAATCTGCAGGAACTTCAAACTGGCACTAGGAAACAGACTGAGAAACCAGAGTAAAAGTTTCTCCTGCAACCAATTCCCTTTGTGCTAGATGAAAAAACGACTCTGCACATGCTCATTTCTGAGAGATAATTGTGTGTGAAAGCCATTCTTCAACTAGCTTGTTGCGAAGACAAATTTTCTTTTCAGTTGCAAACTACACTAAATACATATATATGGGGAGATACTACCTCCATCTCGGTTTTAAAGTGAAATCTGCAGTAACTTCAAAGCTGCAGCAGGAAACAGACTGAATAACCAGAGTAAAATTTCTCCTTTAACCCTTTCCCTTTGTGCTATTTGAACCAACGTTTATCCACGTGCTCAGTTCTGAGTAATAATTGTGTGTGGAATCCGTTCTTGTCTTAGTATGTTAGGAACACAAAATTTCTTTTCATTTGCTGACTACACTGCTTACATATATATGGGAATGTA
The DNA here is from genome assembly GCF_048773025.1 of Camelus bactrianus. NCBI lineage: Eukaryota > Metazoa > Chordata > Mammalia > Artiodactyla > Camelidae > Camelus > Camelus bactrianus. The sequence goes on along the minus strand of NC_133573.1, from coordinate 3,762,969 downwards.
CTATGTCCAACTCTGTTTTATAGTGAAAACTGCTGGTATTCCAAACAGCACTAGGAAACAGACTGTGTAAACGGACTAATTGTTTCTCCTGCATCCTATTGTCTTTTTGCTTGATGAATGAATGTGTCTCCTTATGGTCATTTCTGAGAGATAAATGTGTGTGAAAGACCTACTTCACCTAGCTTGTTTGGATCATTAAGTTTCTTTTTAGTTTCTAAAAACCCTACATTCATTTATAAGGGGAGGTACTTGCTTCCACTTTGATTTACTCTGATATCTGCATGAATTTCAGACAGACATTTGAAAAAATTCTTAGAAAACTGTATAAGTGTTTCAACCGCAAACCGTTACCTTTATGCTATATAAACCAACGTCTCTCCTGAAGCTCAATTTTGAGTTTTAATTGTCTATGAAAGCCGTGTTTCACCTATCTTCCTGGGAACACAAAGTTTCTTTTCTATTGGAAACAACACTACATATATATTTATTGGGATGTACTAGCTCCTACTCGGTTTTGCTCTGAAAGCCGGATGAACTTCAAACTGGCACTAGGAAACAGACTAAGAAACCATTATAAGTCTTTCTACTGAAACCACTCCCTTTTGCTAGATGGACGAACGTCTCTCTATATGTTGAATAGTGAGTGTTAAGTGTGTGGAAAGTCTTCAATCTTCTAGGTTTTTGGGAACACATTTTGTTTTCTGTTGGAAACTGCCCTACATACATATATATGGGGATTGCTAGTTCCAACTCAGCTTTACAGAAAAACTTCATGAAATTTTAACCGGATCTAGGATAAGATACTGAGAAACCAGAGTAATTTTTTCTACTACATTCCATTCCATTTATACTGCATGATCGAACTTCTCTTCTCATTCTCAATTCTGACAGATAAATATTTGTGCATGGCATCAGAAACCTTACTTGTTGGGAAAAGAGTTTCTTTTCAGTGGGTAAATACACTACATGCATATATATGGGGAGGTACTAGCTCCAACTCGGTTTTACTGTGAAAACTGCATGAACTTCAAAGCGGCACTCTGAATCATACTGTGAGTCCAGGGTAAGTGTTTCTATTTCAACCCTTTTCCTTTTTACAGATGAACGAACTTCTCTCCACTTGCACAATTCTGAGTGTTAAGTGTGTGTGAAAGTCTTCAATCAAATTTCTTGTTGGGAACACACAGTTTCTTATGAGTGGATAAATTCACTACATTTGTATAAATGTGGAGATACTAGTTACAACTCATATTTACAATGAAATCTGCATGAACTTCAAACCAGCACTAGGAAGCATAGTGAGAATCCAGTGTAGGTGTTTCTACTGCAAACCATTCCCTTTATGCTAGACAAATGAATGTCTCTCCACATTCTCAATATTCAGAACTGAATGAGTGTTGAAGCCATCCTTCACCTACCTTGTTGAAAACAGAGAGTTTCAGTCCAATGGAAATTACGTTTCTTTCATATATATAGGAACTTTCTAGCACGGACTCGGTTTTATACTGCAAACCGCTTTTATTTGAAACCGGCTTTGAGAAACATGCTGACAACTCAGAGAATCTGTTTCTGTATATCATTTAACCTTCAATGCTTAATGAAAAACTCCTCTCCACAGGCTTACTTCTGACATCTGAATTTGTTTTGGAGACGACCTTCACCTAACTTGTTTGAAAACCAGAGGTTCTGTTATAGGGGAACTAAGCTACTTACTTATCTAAGGGCAGGCACTCACTCCAACGTGGTTTTCCACACTAAATCGCTTTTACATTGAAAACGGCGTTAGGAAACATGCTGAAATTTTAGAGAATGTGTGTCTGTAATACCTCTGCATTTTTTTCTGCATGAAGGAACTCCTCTCAACATGCTCAATTTTCATAACTCTATGAGTTTGGAAGCTGTAATTCACCTAGCTTGTTGGAAACCCAGAGTTTCAGTCCAAGGTAAACTATGCTGCTTCCATATATATCGGGATGTAATAGTGCGAACTCAATTTTAAACTGAAAATCGCCTTTACTTGAAATCGGCTATGAGAAACATGCTGAGAAATCAGAGTAATTGTTTCTGTATGTCCCTTAACCTTCAATGCTGGATGAAGGTACGCCACTCCACAAGCTCACTTCAGATATCTGAATGTGTTTTGGAGCAGTTCTTCAACTAACTTGTTGGAAACCCAGAGTTTCTGGTATAGAGGAGTTAAGCTGCTTACATATCTAAGGGGAGACCCTCGCTCCAACGCGGTTTTCCACTGTAAACCGGTTTTACATTGAAAATGGCGGTAGGAATCCTGCTGAGAAATCACAGAGTGTGTGTGAAGAATACCTCTGCATTCTATGCTCTATGAAAGAACTTCTCTCCACATGCTCAATTTTCAGAGCTGTATGATTTTGGAAGCCGTACTTCACCTAGGTTGTTGGAAACCCTGAGTTTCAGTTAAGGTAAACTAAGCTGCTTTCATATATATAGGGACGAACAAGCACGAACTCGGTTTTACACTACTAATGGCTTTTAGTTGAAACCGGCCTTGAGAAGCATGCTGAGAAATCAGAGTAAATGTTTATGTATGTCACGTAACTTTTAATGCTGGATAAAAGAACGCCTCTTCACAAGCTCACTTCTGACATCTGTATTTGTGTTGGAGCCATCCTTCACCTAACTAGTTGGAAACCCAAAGTTCCTTGTATAGGGGAACTACGCTTCTTACATATGGAAGGGGAGGCACTCGCTCTAAAGCGGTTTTCCACAGCAAACCGCTTTTACATTGAAAACGGTGTTAGGAAACATGGTGAGACATCACAGATTGTGTGTGTAGAGTACCTCTGCCTTTTATGCTGCATGAAGGAACGCCTCTCAACATGCTCAATTTTCCGAAATATATGAGTATGGAAGCCGTACTTCACCTAGCTTGTTGGAAACCAGGAGTTTCAGTCCAAGGTAAACTACGCTGCTTTCATATATATGGGGACCTACTGGCACCAACGTGGCTTTTTACAGTAAACCACTTTTATTTGAAAACGGCTTTGAGAAACATGCTGAGAAATCAGAGTAATTATTTCTTTATGTCACTTAACCTTCAATGCTGGATGAAATAACGCCTCTCCACAAGCTCACTTCTGACATCTGAGTTTGTGTTGGAGCCGTCCTTCAGCTAACTTGTTGGAAATCCAGAGTTTCTGGTATAGGGGAACTACGCTACTTACATATCTAAGGGGAGACACTCGCTCCAACGCGGTTTTCCACAGCAAACTGGTTTTACATTGGAAAAGGCGTTAGGAAACATGCTTAGAAATCAGAGAATTTGTGTCTAGAATACCTCTGCCTTTTATGCTGCATGAAGGAACGCCTCTCAACATGCTCAATTATCAGATCTGTACGAGTGTGAAAGCCGTTCTTCACCTAGCTTTTTGGAAACCCAGTGTTTCAGTCCAAGGTAAACTACGCTGCTTTCCAATATATGGGGATGTACTAGCATGAACTCGATTTTTCACTGCAATCGGCTTTTACTTGAAACCGGCTTTGAGAAACATGCTGAGAAATCAGAGTACTTGTTTCTGTATGTAACTTAACCTTCAAGGCTGGATGAAAGAAGCCTCTCCACAAGCTCACTTTTGACATCTGAATTTCTCTTGAAGCTGTCCTTCACCTAACTTGTTGGAACCCCAGAGTTTCTTGTATAGGGGAACTACGCTACTTACATATGTAAGGGGGGGCTCTCGCTCCAACTTCGTTTTCCAGGTCAAAGCGCTTTTACATTGAAACCGGCGTAAGAAAGATGCTCAGAAATCAGAGAATGTGTGTCTAGAAGTCCCTCTGCCTTTTATGCTGGATGAAGGAACGCCTCTCCACATGCTCAATTTTCAGGAATGTAGGAGTGTGGAAGCCGCCTTTCACCTAGCTTGTTGGAAACCCAGATTTTCAGTCCAAGGTAAACTTCGCTGCTTTCATATATATGGGGACGTACTAGCATGAACTCAGTTTTTCACTGCAAACCGCTTTTACTTGAAACCAGATTTAAGAAACATACTGAGAAATCAGAGAAAGTGTTTGTACATTTCACTCTGCCTTTTATGTTTACTGTGAAACACTGGTTTGAAAGAAAAATCACTTTGCTTTGGTAAACTGCTTTGAATCGAGTTCCTCCGCTTTGATATGTAAATTGGGTAGTTCCCGTTTTCCAGAAGCTCTGGTTTTCCAACATGTTAGGAGAAGTACGTCTCCAACACAAATTCAAATGTCAGAAGTGATCTTGTGGAAAGGCGTTCTTTCATCCAGCATTGAAGGTTAAGTGACATACAGAAATACTTTGAATTCTCAACATATTTCCTAATGCCAGTTTCTAAGGAAGAGCGGTTTGCTGTGGAAAACCGCTTTGGAGCGAGAGCCTCTGCTTAGATATGTAAGCAGCATAGTTCCCCTAGACCAGAAACCCTTGTTTTCGAAGAAGTTATGTGAAGAATGGCTCCAACTCACATTTAGATGTCAGAAGTGAGCATGTTGGGAGGCGTTCCTTCTTCCACCATTGAAGGTTAAGTGACATACTGAAACACTCACTCTGATTTCTTAGCATGTTTCTGAAATCCGTTTCAAGTAAAAACGTCTTGCAGTGGAAATGAGATTTGGTGCTAGTTCGTTCACATATATATGAAAGCAGCGTTGTTTCCCTAGTCCAGAAACTGTTGGTTCCCAACGAGCTAGGTGAAGGATGGCTTCCATACATATACAGATTTGAAAATAAAGCATGTGTAGAGGCCTTATTTCACCCAGCATAAAAGGCAGAGTGACATGTAGAAACACATTCTCTGATTTCTCAGCATGTTTACTAACGCTGATTTCAAAGTAAAAGTAGTTAGCTGTGGAAATCCACGTTGAAGCGAGAGCCTCCCCTTAGACCTGTTAGTAGTGTAGTTCCCCTAGACCAGAAACAATGGGTTTACTGCAAGTTAGGTGAAGGACTGTTCCAACACACATTCAGCTGCCACACGTGAGCATGTGGAGATGCGTTCTTTCATCCAGCATTGAAGGTTAAGTGACATACAGAAACATTTACTCTGATTTCTCAGAATGTTTCGCAAAGCCGGTTTCAAGTATAAGCCGTTTGCATAGGAAAACCGAGTTGGTGCTAGTACGTTGCCATATATATGAAAGCAGCGTAGTTTCCCTAGTCCAGAAATTCTGGGTTCCCAACAAGCTTGGTGAAGGACGGCCTCCACACTTATACAGATCTGAAAATAGAGCATGTGGAGTGGTGTTCTTTCATCCAGCATAAAAGGCAGAGTGACATGTAGAAACACATTCTCTGATTTCTCAGCATGTTTACTAACGCCAATTTAAAAGTAAAAGCTGTTTGTGTGGAAAACTGCATTGGAGCGAGTGCCTCCCCTTAGATATGTAAGCAGCGTAGTACCCCTAGACCAGAAACTCTTGTTTTCCAACATTTTAAGTGAAGGACGTCTCCAACACTCATCCAGCTGTCATAAGTGAGCATGTGGAGAGGCATTCTTTCATCCTGCTTTGAAGGTTAAGTGACATACTGAAACACTATCTCTGATTTCTCAGCATGTTCCTTAAAGCCGGTTTCAAGTAAAGCGGTTTGCAGTGGAAATGCGAGTTGGTGCTAGGACGTCCCCAAATATAAGAAATCAGCGTAGTTCCCCTAGTCCTGGAACTATGGTTCCCAACAAATAGGTGAAAGATGGCTTCCATACATATACAGATTTGAAAATAGAGCATGTGGAGTGGCGTTCTTTCATCCATCATAAAAGGCAGAGTGACATGTAGAAACACATTCTCTGATTTCTCAGCATGTTTACTAACGCTGGTTTCAAAGTAAAAGTGGTTTGCTTAGGAAAACCGCGTTGGAGCGAGTGCCTCCGGTTAGATATGTAAGTAGCGTAGTTCCCCTAGACCAGAAACTCTGGGTTTCCAACAAATAAGGTGAAGGACACCTCCAACACACATTCAAATGTCAGAAGTTATCATGTGGAGAGGCGTTCTTTCATCCCGCATTGATGGTTAAGTGACATACAGAAACACTTACTCTGATTTCTCAGTGTGTTTTTCAGAGCCGGTTGCAAGTAAACGCGGTTTGCAGTGAAAAACCATTTTGGTACTAGTGCATCCCCATAGATATGTATGTCGCGTAGTTTCCCTACCCCAGAAACTGTGGGTTCCCAATTAGCTAGATGAAGGACAGCTTCCAAACTCATACATTATCTAAAAATTGAGCATGTGGTGTGGAGTTCTTTCATACAGCATAAAAGGTGGAGTGACATATAGAAACACTAACTCTGATTTCTCAGCATGATTCTGAAAGCCGGTTTCAAGTAAAAGCTCTTTGGAATGTAAAAGCCACCTGGAGCTTGTGTCTCCCCTTATATAAGTAAGTACCGTAATTCCCCGAGACCAGAAACTGGGTTCTCAAAAACCTAGGTGAAGGTTGGATTCCACGCACATGTTTCCAAAATGGAACAAGTGTAGAAGAATTCCTTTATCTCACCTAAAGAGCAAGGCTAAATCTCAAGCACTTACCATGATTTCTCTGCATGTTTACTTGAGTAGATTTAAAGCTAAAAGCATTTTTCGCTCAGAAACCTAGTTAGAGCTTATTCCTGCTGTTATATATATTGGTCGGGCAGTGCCCCAACACCACAATTCTGTGTTTCCAGCAGTGTTGGTGAAGGATGGCTTCCACACACATTCGGTTTTCTCTCCTCACTCTTCTGCTTAGACATCAATGCAGGTTGTGTATTGTGGAAGCCAAGGAAATTTTTTTTCATTTAGGATCAGCCTCGGAGAAAACTGAGACCTGCTTCTGCTTCTTTTCCCTGCTAGATTTCCTCTTGGTGCATTACCAATCCTCAAGAGTGAGTTCCTTTAACCAAGTAATTATTTCAAAAAAATGAGCAGGTTTCCATAAGGCCATTACTTCTTTTATATTCTTGCTTTTTAATACCTCTCTTCCATCTCTTTATCTCCAGGTGTCTTATTTCTATGTCCTTTGGTTTGGGCTGATGGCTAATAAGCAATAGTGTAGAAATTGTTGCTTGATATTACTGATCTATATTCTTTCCATGGATATTTCATTTATCATTGGATTTTAGGGAAGATAGTTTCTTTAAAAAAATTCTGGTAAGTAACTTTTGGGGGACTCTGATTCTGTTGGTCTAGAATTATAATGCTTAATTTCTGAATAAATGATACTTTCACAGAGCTCAAAATTCCAAAGATGTGAGTGCCACCACTGTCCCGAAGACCTTCAAACTTTTCTTTGGGGGCACTCAGAACTGAGTGTGTGTGTGTGTGTGTGTGTGTGTGTGTGTGTGTGTGTGTGTGTGCGTCCTTCTGGACTTAGTTTATCCTGAAATGAGCAAAGGCAAGTACCCCCCATTTTACACAATCAACAGACGACTTTCACAATTTGATGCCTTTTAAAAATATATGAACTGTAATGTTGTAGAATTTTACAAGAGGCAGTGACCTTCAGGGCTGTCAGCAATGGAGGCAGAACAGTTGGAGGGACAGCAGGTTCTCGTGCTCAGTGGCTGAAGTCACACAACATCCACGGCCACCTCTGGTTAATCTTATATAGTGGGTGCTGTCTGCAGGCTTTCAGGGCTGTGCCCCCCTCCCCACCAAACATATATATTAGGAAAAGTGGTGAGCCTCAGTATGAGAAACAATAAAGAATTAGTAGGGGAAATTGAGTTTATTGTTTTTAAAAGAAAAATTAGCATCCAGGTAGTTTAATTTCAGCTCCTAATAGACTGATGTGTTGACATTCACAAGGATGCGTAAACACCTGCAAGATCATGGGGCAGGACCGGAGACTCTGAAGCAGCAATCACCACACACAACTTCCACTGCTGTCCTTGACAGCCTTATAGAATTACATGAATAAGAAAAGGCCATAGATGTTAAATATCATCATTCTGAGAAATTAGTTCTTTTGAAATCTTATATACTAATGTAACTGAATTGGATAAAGAAATGCTAAATGTGTAATAAAGTATCCAAAGAGGTAATGATTACTGACAACACCACAAATTGAAGAGGACCACAGCATAATGTGCATATATATTTTAATGATCTGGAAGAATCAGCTCAGCAGTGTATTCGAGACATCTAGAGATGTTGTCAAAAGTGGGTGTCCTTGGATAGCTTTTTGTGAATGTTAGAGTGAAGTCAGGGTCAGGTACACAAATTTAGTTTAAAAACAAAAGGTGAAACAGATTTCTTTTCAAAAATCTATTGTGTCTGGTTAGAAATAATCAAATCCAAGGTCAAGGGAAGGAAAAAAAAACACCTAGTGACCACGTGACTGTTTCAGGAGCTGGTAGTAAAATGACAGTTGACAATTGTGTAAATTAGATATGATCTTGATGTCCAACTGACCCAAAGATTTTTAGTCCATGTGCCAAAAATATATCAAGGAATAAATAGTGATCTATGTTTTATCAGCTCTGTTATCCCCCCTTCAAGCCTGCATTCTGATTGGGAAACTAAGAACTTCTACTGCAGGGAGGGGGATTTTCAAAAATGGAGTGTCCCCCAACCGAGAAAATAAAGAAAATTTAGCCGTACACTGTAGAGACACAGGGAGATCTGTTGAGCCAGATGACACTTGCTTTACTGTCAACTAGTAGGAGGTGCAGCTTTTTGATGACTTGGGTACCACATTGCTGCCTTTCTCAAGGTATTGCCCAAGGCTCTTGAGAAGCGATGAAGTGGGGCCAAGGAATTAGCCTCCGAATGCCCTTTGCCATTGATGTTGTCTCTATTCTCCACTTTTAAGCTTTAGCTTAGACAAGTTGCCGTGTCTTGCCAAGTGAGCTACAGACAGTAAGTGCGTCTTGAAGCACATGGCTCTTTCCTCCTCACTGCAGCAGAGAACCTCTGCATTGGAGCATCCTGAGATGTCATCGATGGTCATTTTTCATGTTAGGAATCAGTAAGGATGCTATGTCCACATGGATGAGGAGGGTAAAATTTCAGTCTCTAAAGTGGCAATGATGGGTTGACCTTTTCACTTAAAGAGCCTCACATCAACAAATGTGTGTCTGTTCTGGACCAAGAAGAAACAAGTGTTTGAAAAAGAATAGCTTGAAAAGTCAGTGGGACATGTCAGGCATCTTCTTCATGTCCTCAAGTTCGGGTATCCAACATAGTTTTCCTATCCTGAGTGATACTGACAATTTGCCGTGCTCTGTGCCTCATGTATACCAAAGGCTTTCCTAAATAAAATATCTAGAAATGGTAACATTCTTGATATGTGTTAAACCGGGGGAGGTGAAGGATTTAAAATTAGTCCCTAATGTGCATTGATTTTTTTAAAGACATCAATTTTATAGAAACTTTTGAAGAATTAAAGTGACAGAAAATTACAAAGCACCTTTTCCTTCTGGTAAGAAAGGGTTCTGTATTCCTTTATTGATGAATCTAACATAGAATCAGTACTAATATTATTTGTATTGTACTTAGTGTTTACAGAGTGTTTCACAGATACTCTCCTATTTCATCTGTGCAATGACCTCTGGAAGATAAGGTTTCCTAGTTATGCTTTTTAATGTCTATTTTTAACTCTGTCTAAAAGCAGATTGATTGAGCCCCATTTGCTCAGTTTAGAAGGCTGGACTGATTAATTGTGTCAGAACATTCCAGGAGGCAGAGGAAAGGGAGAGACGGGTTCTACACGATGGAAGCTGCTCCTGAAATGATTTGACCAGCAGTCTTATCCATTTTTCCCAAGGCTGGAAACAAAACATAACCCAAGACAAGGAAAACAGGGATCCCATGTGACTCCAGCCTTGGCACGTAAAGTCACGGCTCTCCTCCTGTGCCTTGGAGAGGAGGATGCTTTGGGTCTCTGTTCTACAAACTCTGTTTTTCTTTTTCTCCACAGTGTCTTGTTCTACTGGCATATGCTGAAACTTGATTTACATTTCATAGCATTAAAACAAAAATCAAGATCTCTTTATGATTTATTAACTATTTGGTAAATAGTTTTTGGTGAATATTTAACTTTATTATTAGGTCTTACCATGGCAATGTACAACACCTAGTTCCCCAGATAACAGTAGTGGCTTAAACATGCTAAAATTGTATTTCCCTCTTACATAAAGAAGTCAAGCAATCGGTGGCCCAGGGCTGGTTTGCATGATGGCCCCTGGGTCAGAGAACAAGATGCCTGTTATCTTCAGCCCATCAACCTGATGGCCCCAAGTGGCTGCCTGAGGGTCAACCGTCAGGTCCACATTCCAGGCAGCAGAGAGGAGGGAAGAAAGGTGCTTCAGTTCCCTTTTGGGATGGTTCTGTAAAGTCCCATGTAGCTTTCCTGCTTTTATCTTGCTTTAGACAGAGAGCTGAGAGACAGGTTGCTATGAGGTAAGCTCAACTCAGGACCAGCCTTCTCCCTCGAGTGGAGGGGAGGGAGTGGGCGGGGAGGAACCGATCATCCTGCACATGGTGTAAGACACCACGATGAGCAACCGGGGGCCTCTGCAGTCCGCCCATTGCTTCGGGCTGCACTGAGCAGTTGGTAACGGTTGAGATTTTCACGTAGAGGTGCGTGTATGCTTGAACAATTGCTCGGTTCATTTAAACTAGTGGCTACCAGAGCACGTTGGAGAACACATTTGTTCTCACCTTCTAGCCAGTGACCCTCCGGCCAGGTTTCTGTCCTGCTGTTCATTTCCACGTTATTTTCCAAGACTTCCAGAGGAAATGTAAGCAGCCTGATGCTCAAATGCTTTTCTGTGTGATTCCCCCCTTGTTCTTTGAAGGAAAAACAAATTGCCTAGAGAAGAGTGGACAAAATTCCAACCCTCCATTTCTTTAAAGCTCTGAGATTTGGTGTTAGGAAATAGAAGAAAATTCCAGAAACACCATTAAGAAACATTATTTCTTTCAAATGTGATTTGGAAAAGCAAAGGACAATATATTTTATAGAACAATTTTTAAGACAACTGAATTGGCAGTAAGTTCACATAATGAAACTTCCAACAAGTCTTTATATTTCTCCTGGAAATTCCTTGGCTCTTGGTGTAAATTATTAATTAATATCAGCTTTCTATTCTTTCTCTTCCTGTAGTTGTAGAGTTAACGTGAAAATAGCTTGTTGTGTCACTGAGAAAGCCTCCTGGTCAGCCTTCTAGTTAAACAGCTTGTGTGCGTTTCAGTGGCAGGTGTGCTAAATAGTAGTTTCCAGGCACTTGAGGGATGCCCATCACACCAGCACTGCGGGAGCCTATTTCTCACCCACGACCAGGTGAGACCCTCCTTTCCTCCACTGCCTCGCCCAGCCCCCCGCATTCTGGTTCTTTCTCACCACCCATTTCCATCAGGTTCAGCCCTGCACCAGCAGAGCAAGTCTTGGTTTCTCAAAGACCATGATCTTAGTTCTAGGCTTTCTGTTAAAGGACAGTGTATAAAATCAGGCAAATTTATGTGTCTTTTGAGGCCTCAGGGTCTCTGCAATTAAAACAAGAACTTGAGTTACAATACTATTCTTTTCCACTTCTGAATTTCTATAACTCCACACAATAGCTTTTTTATTAATTAGCTAAAAATTTTTCCAGAATATATTTTCCTAAAATTCACAAATATCTGTTACTTTATATTTAAAGATGCTATATTTAAGAAATGGAAAAATTATTTATTTTTAAAAAGTAATTTAATTCAAGAAATATTTGATACTGAATGTTTACTATGAGTTCAAGTATGTAAGCTTAATTTTTGTGGTACTGTCGATAAACCACACAACGTGAGAGTTGTGGGTTAAGTTTTATCTAAGGCAAAATGAGGACCAGAGCCCAGGTGTCAGCATCTCAGAGAGCTCGGAGGAACTGCTCTGAAGTTGAGGGGGAGTTCAGCATTATATGAGATTTAATTGAAGGGGGACGTGCAGTCAAGTATACGTTAAGTCAGAGGCTGCTGCTAGTCGAGGAACAGGTGTCTCTGTTAATGATTTTAGTGCTTTTCTAGATAGGAGGAGATGCAGGAATTTGGGCTCATAAAATTTCCTGAAAATGTCTAACTATCTGAAGGATTTTCTGCCCATTTTCCCAGAGCACAGAGTGCCCCATTCCTGATCTCCACCCTGAACTACTTTCAGAGGGTGTTCAAGGTCAGCAGCTGCAGCGGCTCATGACTTAATCAAATCAGAGGCAGATGACAAGTGCCAATTTTTAGTTGACAATATGTATATATTATAGGAAAAAATGTTACTTTCCAACCCTACCCCTGTTTTACTTTTAGTTAGAGCTCAACTGATAACTGTTAGATGACTTAAGTCAGATGAGGGGTGAAGGAGTCGTCTCTTGAGCCGGCCAGTGCTCTAGGTCAGCCTCCTTGATCACATTCAATTTTCTTTCTGTTCAAACAGCATGCATCTGATTTTATGAAGTTTGGAGCCTGTCCTGAGCACATGGGGTCTGGAAGTGGCCCTGTTCCTGTTGTCTTTGTTTATTCTGTGAATTATGGTGTGAATCTTTATGTGCCCAAGCTTCATCATAATTTCAAACTTTAAGGATTTAAATATGGGAGATGGAGGCCAAGTTCTGGGAATAGATTTTCAGGATAACAGCCAGGATTGGTAAAAAGTAGGGAGAATGGAAACAGCCTTTAAAAAAGAAAAGTTATTTTACAATTTCTGGCAGATAAATTAAAGTCCTTGTTGGGATTCTATCAGGAATGTTTAATTGGGAGACCTACCTCCCATTTTCATGAAATAAAATAATTTTATTATTTGTTTTGTGCCTACTGTCTAACAAATAAGTATCCCCTTTGCATATAGTTTTATCGTTTAATCTCTACAAAGATTCCCTGGAGAACACACGTGTCACAGGTGAGGGAACCAAGATCATCCAGGGTAAGTGGCTGGAAGGCAGATGGGTTGGAGGGCTTACCCTCCTTCAGGCTGAGACAGAGACACCAAGGTTTATTGACAAGCGTGTAGCTGAAGTGGTTTATTTAATACTTTGCTTCCTTGATGAATTGGATCTCTTGAAATTGTTTATGTCTGGCTTATCTTCCCCTCTCTCTTCTGCCTCAGGACTTCTCCTCATAAGTAGTATGAATTCAGCCTGAGCTGATTCAGGAAAATCAGAAAATAAAAAATTAGCCCACACAAATGACTGCTTAGTCCTTGTAATTCAGTACTTCCTAAAACTCTCAGAAACACAAGGAAAGTGTGTTACCTCGGGGACTGAGTGCATTTGAAGAGTGAGAAATGTTAAGTGTGATCTGGTAAAGGCACAGGCTCTATAGACAAAGATCCTGGTTTGGATCCTGGCTCCATCAAGTACTGGAAACATGACCACCCAGAGCCTCAGTTTCTTCATGTGTTAAATGGGCTGATGGAGCTCACCTCCATGAGGTCAGGTCAAAATGAGATGGTACGAGTGACTCTCAGGCAGAATGCTTGGCAAAGTGCTAGTTGCTCTTGCTGCTTTATAATGTCCTCTTAGGTAATTCCGTTGTCCATTGGCTTGAGAATACCTCCTCATTTGATTTAAGAAAAATAGCATGCCTTAAGAATTTTAAAAATAAGGAATGAAGATTTACTGATTAATGCTGGGTGTATTTTTACAGGTCATTTATTAAAAAAAAAGTAGGAGTTCTCTAAAGAGAATTTATTCAGTGTGCCTAGAATATGATTCAGTTAAAAATCATTTTCCTTTAAATACTTTTCAGAAATTTTCTGCGATATTTTTCTTGAAAAGTACTTGAAGATTTCTGAGGAGGTTTTACATTTAGAAAAGTTTATTCTTGTAACAATTGACACATTAAATAAATGATTCATATCCCTGGACAGCATAAAGCCCTGGCTTTTTTTTTTTTAATATATATAATTTTGGTGGTTAGTTCTATGACATTTTATTGGGTAGAAGTATCTCCCATTTCGATTTTACAGGCAGAGAAGATAAGTCATACGATACTCACTATACAAGAGAAGCAGAGGCTGATTAATTTGGGCAGAAGAGTAAAAGGGTATGGAGAAAAAAATCCTTGACTCGCAAACTGGACGCATTCTGCGGTGCTGTGAGGCTGAAACGGATTTGATTTTGCTTCTGGGTTGTCCTAGGTTTCGGCGCATGTGCCTGGAAATGTCTCTCGGGCAAAGATGCTTATTTAAGAAGGTTGTCATTGTAAATGTTCTTAAGAGGGTTAAACAAATTCCACAGCAAATAAATGAACATGTTTGGAAGGTTTTCCACCCTCATGTAATTTCCAGAAAACAGACATGATTCACTTGCTAAACCAAACACACAGGTACAATAATGAGCCTGGCTCACATGACTGGACAGCACGGAGGGAGCCTCATCTATTGGCGTGGGTTACGCTGCAGGAACTGCACCTGAAATTTTAATTAGAATTTATTTACAGCGAGTGCTGCTTCGGTGTTTTTCTCCCCAAAGTAAGGAAGCGCCCTCCTTGCCTGGCCATTAGTCTGCACAGCCCCGTGGCTCACACACTCCCCTGCTCATCAGGAGGCTGATGGAGCCAGTTTGCTTAGACACACTTAGCTACACTCGTAGCGGGGATCATCAGTCTCTTCTGTGTGTTGACCTCCACGTGCAGAGGAGAAAATCGACTTTTGCTTCCGACAAACGCTAATTGACTACCAGTTGTTTCAGAGGGACTGTGATGTTGAAAACTGGTGTCCCTTTCATTTTTATAAGTTGGATGCTGACAAATTGCACGGCGACACCCCCACAGTAAGTACACCCACCAGGGAGGGTGTCGGAGTTTGAATCTGTGTGTTTTAGTTTTCAGATTCTGGCACTGGTCAGTTTTCAGTGTTCTCGCTGGATTTGGGAGACTGTTTCTGGAGCGATTTCTTTGGCTTCCAATAAATTTGCAAAGCGGTCTCCTTCAGTCGATTTCTGATGAGTTGAGTTGGGAGGGGTATGTGAAATTCGGGCGGGCAGAGAGGTGCAATGAAAACTAGCCACCATCTGGTTACCTTTCATTTTTTGTGGGCCAAAAATGCTTGTCTTCTTTTCTTTTCTCCTCCATCCATCCCTTCGGGTCAGGGAGTCGTCTTCAAGAATTTCTTCCTAAAATGTAAAGTAATGATGAAGGCAGTGTGTTTCTGTGGTTGATTTCATTTGATTTGCTTTCATTGTTAGAGATTTTCTGGTGAGGTTCTTATGAGCTCTTAAAAGCTGGAAGAGCAGCAATACCAAGGAGAGAAAGACAGAGAAACGAGTCAGCGGCCCCTGTGAGGTCTGGGGGACGAGGGCAGGAGGTGGGGAGGAGGCAGCACCGTGGCCTCCCCTGTAGCCCTGAGGGCAACGTGCGCATGTAAAGCCAGCATCTCTTGTCACCATGTGTTCTAACAGGACTCCCACTAAATGAATGCGAGGAGATTTGGGGAGGCCTTACCTTTTACCTTCTTGTCAAACATCTTTAATGCTGACTGTATTTATTCAAGATGACACAGAGATCACCTGCAGAGCGTGAGGAAGCGGTGCTTGCTTCCCGTCTTGCCCGCCCCAGGCTCACTCATCAGACACCTGATTCTTGTAGGCACTGCAGTGCCCGTGGGGGGAGCTCTGCTCCTGGGGTTCTCTGCTACTGTGGGGGGAGCTCTGCTCCTCAGGGAGCTGGGCAGGGGAGTGCGCACATTGGAGCCGGTCGCACCATTGCTGATCCCACTCCAAATGGCGAGATGAGCCCTTTGTGTAAGTAGTAGAGGTAGGATCCAGAGTCTTCCTGTGTCTAAGGAGTTCTCCAGTAAAGCCAACTTGGAGGAAAGAAAGAAAATGCCTACTGTTCCATGACTGTGTCCTAAGGGTTTAAAGCTCACTGCGGAGCACACGTGAGATCTCATTCAGTAAATACTCTGGGGTCTTGACTCTGACTTGTCATGAATTTGGCATTCTCATAATGTTATTTTTCTTAAAATATGTCTAAGCAATCATCTTTGTGTGATGGTTATGTATGCGTAAGGGTCCTGAAGAAACTGTTGTAGATGGAAGTGTGGGCATCAGTGGTACCAGAAGGGCTGGTGGCCCTGGGGGCTGCCCGAGCTCCACACCATTTGTTACCAGCAGTCTTTCAGATTGCATCTTATTCCAGAGCTCATCGGGGCTCCCACCTCTCACTACGTGTCTTGAGAGAATATTTGTTCAGAGGGGAGGGGACGGGGTGCTTCCAAGTTTGGGTTCTGGGGTTCCCTGTCTAAAGGTGGCACTGGCACAAATCCTTTATTCATGGAGTAATGAAGCCCCCCAGTCTCGTGGCTAATTGGGCCTCCCTGCCCTTCTTCATGTTAGGAGCCGGAGGGCTTGGGTTAGGCCCCCAAACCTGTTTTTTGGTGAGCTTTCAGCCCTATCACACCACCTGGGTTGTCCCGTTTCAGTCACATGACTTTGATTTTTGCAGGTAGGTGTGAATCCTGGATAGTGCATGGGAATTCCAGGTTTCCCCTACAGTAGGGACACTGAAGAAAGTTCACCCCGTAAGGTGTGTTCGGGGGCCTCGAGGACAAGTAGGGACCCACAGACAGATGTCTGGATGTGTGGCGATCAGGCCCGAGTCTTGGAAGAACAGAGATTCCATTACTGTTTTAACAGTGAAATTGAGGGAGTAATTCTGGAAGGTCTGATGCAACTGAGATTAAAATTATTATATGGTTTTTATTGTTAGCAGTAGTGGTTTTTAACCCTTAGACCCAGTCCCCCCTATTTATAATAAATATTTTGTAACCTTTCTTTTCTGGTGCCCGGAAGTGAACGTCATAGAAAATGTAACCTAACTATAAATATGATAAACGAATAGACAGGTAGATGGAAAGATGTGGTGCCTAAATTCTTATATTATGGGGTATTTTATATTCTATGCTAATTAGTGACCTCTCAGGACAAAAGGCACATACAAAGGGAGTCACTTCTAATAAACTATTTTTCCAAGCCTTACCTAACTGGGAAACAAGTGGCTTCAGAAAGTTAGAGCACCACCCAGGTCCCCGGGGAAATCTCCTTGTCAGAGTTACACTTGCTGATGGTGTCCTGTGCCAAGTGCAAGCAAATGCGGTTCGGAAGCTGCCCGGAGGCTGACTCCGGGGATTCCTTCTCCGTCGCAGCTGTGAGGGAGCCTTGCCTTTCCTGACCACAACCACAGAGGCGATTTTGAATCTCTGAAAACTGCCATACCAGTGTATATCACAACCCTCACAAGATACATTGAATAAAGTAGAAAACTTTAAGTGTCTCCTTTAGGATAGAAATAGGGTATAAAAGAAATAAATTAAAAAATTCTAGTGCCCTAATAAGTGCTACATTACACTGGCTGCATTATAAGGTTAGAAAACTTCATTACCGCGTTACATACCGCATCTTGTAGTTAGATTTTATTTATCTTTTTTTTCCCTAAAGAAAAAACAATCATTTGATGAGTTCTTGTGTCAGAGGTGACGAGCAGAGAGCAACTGTAAAACCGGGAATCGTGGTGCTGGTTAGTCTAAGACCATCTCCGTCACTGCACAGATCATCTTTACTCATTTTAATGTACTTTTTGGAATCACCTTCTCACTTGGAAAAACCCCTGTGTCAGTTGGATTTGTTAGTAAAACAATTATTTTTCTTACCTAGAGCATCAGTGATGTTTTCAAGATGATAAAAAAAATTTGCCCATGGCATTTAAACAATTGCTTATTCTCATAACTCATGGCTCACGGTCTCGTATTTGTTACAATTGGAGAACTGTGTTTTCTTTGTGCAAATTCTCATTGCTTTGGTGACACAGGGACACTTGTCCTTACTGGATGGAGTATGATAGTAGTTTTTTGCATTCTCTCCCTTAATCTGGAGTCCTGTGTTATGTTTCCTGTTAACTTAAAAAATAGGAATATTGTTATTTACCTAAATAGCTAACCTCACACCAGTGATGCATATCAAATTGGTCCAAATAGGAATTCCAATATTAAATGAGACAGTAATTTCACAACCCACTTTTCCAAAAATTTGGATTGATGGTTCAATTATACCAGGGACATTAGCTGTTTTAATTGAATCAATCATTGCTTTCTTCAATAAAAGTTTCCATTCCATCTGCTCTATTGGTTTATTGTTCTTCAGTGTTTCATTTGCTTTCTTTCCCAAAAATATATGATTTTGGCTTTTGTCATTGAAAATCCTTGCTGGTTTTGCTACCTCATGCTGGAGAGGAAGGCTTGTGACTGTTTTATAGTCACTGGTTTCATGGTTGTATGAGTGCTTAATGCCACGTTGCAGGGGTGTGGAGACCTAATGAAGTGTGTACATAAAAGGCTTAGTCTACACTGAGTGCAGGGTTAGTGTTCGCAGCCCATGTCATCAGTATCATAATTAACCCATTAGAATCATCCTCTATTAATCAGTGTTATCCTTCTAACGTCTCTAGGAGAGGAAATGTAGTATTCTAAATGCAAATATTTGCCAAACTTTCAGTCAATTCAAAACCTTTAAAGCTTTGCTGTCAATAGGACTGTGTGCCTGCTATCCCTACATCTGCTCCTCCTGACCCAGGAAGCGGTCTCCATGTCTGATGATCCACCAGGCACTGGATTCTTGATCCCATGGCTCTGTGTGTTCTGGGACATCTGGGGACTTCAGCACTGTTTTAGGGGCTTTGGGTCCCACCTCTTCATAGCATTGCTGAGATGAGATCTGTGGGTTCACCCTCATTCTTGAGTGTATTGTGCATTTTTTCTAGAACCAACACACGCCACCATGGCAGCACTGCATTGACCACGTTCTGGGACAGTGTGTGCTTGTCAGTTCTTGGGTTTAAATTTTCTGTTCTAATTTCTATAATGGGGTATATTGACAGATACACTCCATGTAAACAGAATCTCTGTGGGGTTTTCAGCAACTTCTAAGAGCATAAATATTCCTGAAGCAGCTAATCTTCCTCCCAACAAGTGAGGAGCAAGCCGGCAAGTCCTGGGTGCCTGTGGCGGCCAAGCTGTGCAGCCCAGGCTGCTCACCGAGGAACAAGGAGAAAACCTTAAAAACCTATTTGCATGCTGTCTTTCACAGAATCTCAGAAATGAACATTTTAATATCTAAAGAGGGGTGACTTTTTAAAATAAATTTTTTATTTTTTTCCTTTTTCAGTTTTATTAGGTAGAATTTTTACAGTTCAACTTCACATACACATATTGCATGTAAATACATGTATAGAGCATACTGCATTTTTTAGTTTACATATATGTACTAATTATTGTTTCTAAGAACAGATTAGAGCTTTAGATTTTTAAAATTAGTTACCAGAGAAATAAGGACATCTACAAAAGAATAAACAGAATATGGTAATCCAATCACAAAGGACAGTCAGATGTGCTTGCATATATTCAATAAATCAAAACAATATTTAGTTCATTTGTGGTCTTATTATTATTGCTATTAATTTTAGATTCCCCATAAATGAAGTCATATGGCATTTTTCTTTCTCTTTCCACCCCACTTCACTTAGAATGACAGTCTTCAGGTTCATCCATGTTGCTGCAAATGGCATCTTTTATGGCTGAGTAGTATTCCATTGTATATATGTATCACCTCGTCTTTATCCAGTCATGTGATGATGGACATTTGTGTTGTTTACATGTTCCTTGTTCTATATCCCTTCTGGCAACAATTACGGATTTTAAATATTTTCCACCTTAAAATCCTTCCTTAAGGAGATGTGGTAACTGGAATCAAAAACAGTTACAGCACAGGGTTGTTTGTGATGGGCCCTGGGGGCTTGGTAGAAAGATTGGCAGAAAGGATTTCAGATTCTTATCAAATGAGTCCTCCTCTTGTAGCCCTGCTGACCGCCTCTCTCACGGCCTGCCCTACAAGTCTGACCAGTCCCTTCTGTGAATCCTACTGTATTGTGCACAAATTTTGTCCAATTGGTGTCATCCAGTAGGGACCTTAAGTGAGGCACCCAAGCTCCTGTGTTGGTTTCTTCCATCAGCCCTTAACTTCCTTGGGAGCCAGGACTGTCTCATTGCCCCAAGGATCCCTAATGCCTAGTGAGATGCCTGATAAAGCTGGTACTTAATGAGCACATGGGTCAAATGGAAAAACCTGATCAAAAAAAGGCCCTCATTTTTCAGACATGCCAACTTGAGCACATAGGGTAAAATGACATATCTTCTTGGATTTGCTGTCAAATACTTCAACAAAGGACAAATAAAAGAACAAAGGTCTGGATAAAGGAAATTTGGAAAAGTTTGTGAATTCCTTACTCTGGGTGATGGGCTTATTGTACTATACTTACTGATGTATACTTAAGTTAGTTTATAATTTTACTGTCATTAGCTGAATAGCAAGTATTAATACGTATTAATTGAAATCCTTAGAACTGAACAAACTTACCCCACACAAAGTCCTTAATATCCTAGTAGTTTGTCTTTCAGAAATCTTTTCCCACAAAGACAGGAAAAAGGGAAAGGCAGATCCGTGCAGTACTTCCATGTTGTCAAAAGACCAAAGGCCGATACAAAAGAAGAGATTGTAAAAAAGATAAAGAGGCTGAAATCAATGTCCGGAAAACCTAGCTAACACTCCGCAATGGCCCAACTTAACTAACCTCAGCACTGCTGCATCAAGAATGGGGCAAATAGCACCTAGTGGATTTTTTTTTAAATAAACAAATAATGATCCAGTTCCTACCACAGGCAATTATGATAAGACTGAGTATAAGTTCTAACACCAACTAATGAACAAATCATAATTTCTACTTGATTCAAACTGCTTCTTCTATAAAATTTGAATCTTTTTATTCTTAAGACAGATTTGTGGCCTATGACCTAGTGATAAAATTTTCAACTGGCTTGTATTAAAAAAGTTCACCATAGTGAGAGTTTATTACATCAAGTATTCCTTTTTGGGAAACCCATGTGCCTTGTCACTCTCTTTCATAAGATTTCCTGTGGAAAATTCAATCCTTCATTCAGGAAAAGGCTGAGCAATATATCTCATGGAAAACCTTCATAAACTGCAACACAAGAAAATGAAAATGACAGTGAGCAGCCCGTGAAGCTGGCAGACACACAGCGCACAGCTGTGTTCCCGCCTCGACTTTCTGTAACCAGCAGGGAAAATGTGCATTTCAAGAAATAGACATAAACACTTTTCAGGACCTGAGCACACAATTTCCCTTTCAGGGTTTAGTGAGCTTCCATTTAATTCTATGAGAAATGTTTAAAACAAAAGAACAACAGCTGAGATAGGGTTTAAAGTAACTTTTATGTCTTAGTGAAAATAAAGCCAACTGATAGTTATCATTTTTACTTTATTTGATCTCACTCTCTTACTTTGCCTCCCCAACCTCCTCCACAAAATGATGGTGAACATCCCCTCCTGGATCAGAAGGCTAAGTAGAAAGTACCAATCAAATGGAGGTGTGCTTTGTTGTTTTATTTTTCAAAACAAACAAGTTTCATTCATGTGATTTAATAATTAAGATCAGAAACAAATTCTACTCAATAAATGGTAGCCAACACATGTCATCATAGCTGCTCATCAGGTTTAGCCCCACGTTACACACTTCTACATGGACATGTGCCATGTGCTGTCATGGGAAACGGTGAGTGGGGACAGGGCCTCTGCTCTCACAGGGCACACAGCCTGGTGGGAGAGGCGGTGTTCAATCATTGCCCTTTTTTTTAATATACTTACAAATTATGGGAAATGCTATTTAAAAAGAACAAAATGAGTCAATGAAAGTGAAAAATACAAGGACAGTATTTAGGCTGAGGGAAGACAGGGAACATCTTTGAAGAGATGACACTCCACTGAGACCCAAAGGACAACTCCGGTGCTGCAGGTGAAGGGCAGGGACACATTGATAAAGGGCTGATATCCAGAATATACCAAAATCTCTTTAAACTCAACAAGAAGTATGAACAACCTGATTAAAAAATGAGCAAAATGCCTGAAGAGAGACCTCATCAAAGAAGAAATCTAGATGCCAAAGAAGTCTATGGAAAGATGCTCCACAGCATCTGTCATCAAGGGGATGCAGACTGAAACAGCGAGGTACCACTGCACACCTGTCAGAACTGCCAAAACGCAGAACACTGACAGCACCGAATGCTGGTGAAGATGTGGAGCGTCAGGAATTCTCATGCATTGCTGGTGGGAATGTAAAATGGCCCAGATACTTTGGAAGACGGTCTGGCAATTTTTTACAAAACTAAACGTACTCCTAATATATGATCCGGTAACTGTGCTCCTTGGTGTTTACTCGACGAAATGGAAACTTATGTCCACACACAAATCTGCATACAGATGTTAATAGCAGCTTTACTCATAATCACCAGAACTCAGAATCAACTAAGCTGTTCTTCAGTAGGTGAATGGATAAACTGTGGTCCAGCCAGAAAATGGACTATTATTTGGTGCTAAAATGAAATGAGTTATCAAGGCATAGAAAGACATGGAGGAACCTTAAATGCATATTACTAAGTGAAAGAAGCCAATCTGGGAAGGTTCTGCAACTGTCTGATTCCAACTGTATGGTGTTCTGGGAAAGGCAAAACCACAGAGACTAAAAGATCAGTGGCTGTCAGAGGCTAGAGGGGAAGGAGAAATGAATGAGATGCAGCACGGAGCATTTTAAGGTCACTAAGACAGACTACTCTGTATGATGCTGTGACGGTGGATACATGACATTGCACATCTGTCCAAACCCACAGAGTGCACACCACCAAGTGTAAATCCTAGTGTCAAGTCTGGGCTCTGGGTGATGATGACGTGTCAGTGCAGATTCACCCATTGTTGCAAATGCACGCTCTGGTGCAGGCGTCAATAGTGAGGGGGCTGTGGGGACAAACTGCAGTTCATACACCAAATCCAGCCCCAGCCACCGCTGTTAATAAAGCTCTGTGGGTGTGTGGAATGTCCGGCTGCTCTGGCGTCTGAACAGCAGAGCTGAGCAGCTGCACCAGAGATCAGGAGGTTTGCAGACCCTGAAATATTTACTCCCAAGCCCTTGACAGAAAAAGTCTGCAGAGCCCTGTTCTGCACGAATCAGAATTCACCCTGATGAGACAGGACAGCAGGGCCCAAACCAGGCATGGTTAATGGGGCTGAAGCAATGTTTTAGTTCCAACACCTTTGCTGAAGTCCTGCAGGTCCAGCGACAAACTGTAGCCAGGAAGCGTCTGCAGAAGGAGTCGGTAGCATGCCTTCCCGCCAGGCTCCGGGATGCCGGGGGCCGCGCGCTGCATGGGGGCCACCCGTTTGAAGAAGGCGGACTTGCGGTAGAAGCTGCTCAACTCATAGAGCTCGGAGAGGATGCTGCACTGCTGAATTCTCTCCTCGGAACGCTGAAGCACAGGGATAAAAGCAACAAGCATCTGAACGAAACATGTAAGTGAAAAAAGACCCGTAAAAAATTTTCCCTTAAAACAGAGACCCAATGACAAAGGAAGGAAGACGAAGGCTGTCTTTGTGCACTGATGGGACCGGATGCAGAAATGCAGGGAAGCAGGGCTGTGCAGACGCTCCAGACCCCCTCTGGGCCCCACCTTTCCACGTTCCACCTCTCCTTTTATTAGAAAGGCCCGTATTCCCTGAAACAGAGGAATCTGCTACCTAAACATGGGACACAGAGAAGAGAAAGAGGAAAATGAAGGGAAAGTAAAGGAACAACAGTTCATCTAGACCCTAGGGTTTGGGCGGGACTTTCACCAAACACACAACCTCTCAAAGCACAGAGCACACAGTGAGAGGCTGACAGAGTGACTGCAACTTCTGCTCCTTAAGCACCAGCTACCTGCCAGCACACGCTGTGCCCCTTACTGAATCATTACAATCATCTCAGAAACTATTACTACCCCGGCTCACAGGCAAGGAAATCTGAAACTCGGGGAGGAATTATTATCATCCTGGACAAAGTCCCACGGCCCAGAAGTGTCAGAGCCTCCGGCAGACCATGGACTAAAATGCTCCTCATCACCACGGGCCCTGAGCCTCAGGCTGAGGCCACGTCAGGTCTGCAAGGGCCCAGAGCATGAGTCTGTGGGACAGGGAGTGGTCCCACTCGAGGTGCCAGGCCAAGGCCCTCAGGAACCTATGTAATGAAACCAAATCCCCAAACTCATTTCCAATGCACTGCCCTGTCCGGGAGGACTGCTCGGCACATCTGGCTTATCACCTGTGCACAGGCTGTGCAAGGGGCCCAGACAGTGACGTGACGTCCCAATGGAAGTGGCTCGGAGTCCGCTTCATCACAGGACAGACTCTCCCGACTTCCAACGTTAACTCTCCATTCCATTTACAACTGGAAAGTAAGTTTAGACTTGTTTTCCTCTCCAGAAACAAAGAGAGTGGTAACATCAGCGGGAAACTCAAGACAGAGGAAGAGTCTCCTGGCCAGCTGGAGGGATAGGCCGGGGAGGGAACAGAGACAGGGATCAGAAAGACCCGTGTTCCAGTCCAAAGTCTGCAAGTCACTTGCTTTGACGGTTTCCTTATTAATACAGGTGATAAAATCTAATTATGATTGTTGGGAAAACTAAATGAAATAACGTATGCCACTAGCATAGGTGTAAAATCCTCCATGAGTGTTCCAGAAATGGACGTGACCGTGGTTAGGTACTGTCTGCCAAGTCTTGTGTGCTAAGTTCACATCAGCCAGCCAGAGATGTGCCAGAGAATGCCTCAACAGCCAGCAGACTTCTCCAACTTGGAAACTCACAGTGTCCGAAGAACAGGCAGTGGTGGATGCTTTGGGACACTCTGGAGGTAGCACTCCAGTGATGACTTTAAAAAGCTGGGGAGAACTTAGGGGACCATACAGTTCAAATACAGAAAACTGATTCCATGTCTACTAATATTCATCTCGAGCCATGATGATTCAGAGAGGAAATACATATTCAAGCGTACATCATTTTCCCACATAAGTGCATCAAAGCAATTTGGAAAGAATGTAACTTTCTTCTCTAGATCACACAGTGGGGATTACAAGGTTTGTACTGAAAGCCCTACGTGTAAATCATCTGCAAAAGTAACTGGGTCCACTATTAGTCATCATCATTCGAAGGGAAGGATGGGAAAGAACAAAGCCAAGCTAATACACTCTGGTATTTTGTTGGGTTACGATGTCACAGAGGAGACGGACAGGTCATCAAGGAACCATTCTGCCATGATCACGGAGCCGGGGAGCGGGATGGGCGGCAAGATGTATGGCACAGCCGTAGCTGTGCCCGCGCTTCTAGGCAGGTACCCAGTCACTTCGACAAGGTGTCAAAAGTGTATGCCCACGTCCTCATCACCTGTCATGTATTAAAGAGAAATGGAAACCTATAAACGGCCAATAACCTCGGTGGGTACACTGTCCAAAGAGCAAAGTCACAGTTTGGCAACTGGCCATCCCGGTTCCTTGGGATTCATTCTTGGAGAACCTTAAAAACCACTCCTCTGTCCTCAAGAAGTGCTGCCTACTTGTCCTATCTTTGGCTCAGGGATACAGCACGTTCACGTGGACTTTAATGTCTGCACAGATTTGACTGTCTTTCTCCAGGTTCACTTGTCCATTCTGAAGAGGCCTGAGTTAAGTCCAAATTCCATAAGATCAATTCCCTCCAGTGACAACTCAACGAGTCTGCAATTACAAACCAACTGAACAGGACTGTCCTCAGCTAAAAACGTCACCCACCCTTCACTGTTTTCTTAATCTCCTCTCCTGGCTAATTGCAACAGATTAACACCACCCACCACCAAGTTCCCCAACTATGTCAAATAGAAAGTAAGGTCCATAAAGGAGGAGACAACTCCACAGTCACCTCTGAATTCCTAGCATATATTAATGTCAATAAATAGAACTATGATTATGGCTTCTTTCCTTTAAAACCTTTCTGGTTATTTAAATGAGACCATGGAAGGGAGGTGTTTGGGTCCAGTATCTTGAATCCAGAAGACTCTGGAGACCTTTTTCGGAATGGCTGCCCACTGATTCATTCAAAACACAACTTCTCTTTCCGGGAGGAGCTGTGATTTTCTGCCAGGAGTTTGTTGTCACTTTCATGCCAGAACAGATTTAAACTAAATACTTACATTGGATATGTTATTTTTCCCCGCTTCCAAAAAAATTGACTTTACTTCCTTGCCTTGAGGAATGCTTTTTTACTTTTCTTTCTAATTCACCCTTTTATAAAGCAGGATTCTCAGGATGTGCTTGGCCTTACATAAGAAAAGCCATCCAACTCCCAGTGTGAGAGGCCTGGGGCTCACCTCCTGCCCTCCTGTCAAGGCAACTGAAACTCAGTACAGGAGCCAACTGGCCCCCCAGGGCTTCTAAGGCTCGTGTATCTCCCAGAATCCCTGCTTTCTGGTTTGAATTGGCTTCTGAGGATTTCCCCTCACTTTCTTGACAATTAGCTGTACAGCTTGAAAGATGAGGAAGGAAGGTCTTATTTCTTAATCAGCATTTTAAGGAACTTATGTAATGAAGGTTTTCAAGAGTTTCTAGAATCCTCCATTGCCGAGACAGAAAACACAATAGATATTTTCTAAATTTAGCTATCATGTGCATTTTTTTCTTTGCTTTTGTTTTCTTAACTGCTAACAGACATTTTTTAATTAAAAAATAAAATAAGGCCCCAAATAGGATAGAACATTGAAGAGGAAACAAAATTAAAGGGCAAAGACAGAAAAATGATAAGTACTCTACAAAGTTAATAGAAAACATACACTATGGATCAGATCAGCAATTCTCAGTAACAGCTAATTGAAACCTGATCATGAGGTAAAATGTCTCTCCTGTCAGGAGACGGCTAACAGAAAACAGAACTAAATCAACAAACTAAAATTCTAAGTCTGGCGAGGTAGAGAAGTCTACCAGCTAAATGTGTTTTCTTCTGGAAAAGAGGGAGACTCACAAAATCTTTTCTGTGGAGCCTGAGCCCAGGTGAGGACGGTGAAGTAAGCTCTGTAAGTACCCAATTAGCAAAGTGAGTGATGAATAAAGAGACGTGAGCTTTGATGACAGATGATAATACTATTCACTTGTCCTGTAAGTATGTCTTCACGTTCAATGATCAATACCTCGGCGTCCTCAGGGATTGAGATTATAGGAAAATGCACAGCCAGGGCCCAGACCTCCTCTGTGATTGTGACACTGCACTTAGATGTTTCAAGGGCACCTCCAACTCCACCTGCAAAGAGCTGACTTCACGGTGCTCCTCCCATAGCCATCCTGCCCAGAGCCCCTGGTCGGGGGGCAAGGTCTCTCTGCCCCTCCCAGCTCAGGCCCATCACTCACAGATGTGACTGGACCCCTCCTTCAGGGACCAATTTCCTCAGTCACGGAGTCCCACCACCCAAACCTCACCTACCAGGTTCTCACTGGCACTCACTCAGCACTGACTCTGTGCTGGGGACCACGCTGCACACTGTGCACACGTTATCTCACTGGATCTCCACAGCAGTCCTGGGAAGTCGGTATATCACTGCTTCAATTAATAAGATAAATTGTTTCACTTCCTTGAGTGCATCATCCAAAGTGACACGGCTACTGAGCCACAAACCTGGGACTGAAAATCACTTGAAAATTGAACACTGCTTCACCTCACAGCCACCCTACTCTGACTTATCACATCACCTCCTGCCGAGCCTTCTAAATGTTTCTAAGCATTCTACAAGACAAAAGTGATCTACGAGAGCACCCCACTCCCCTACTTAAAATCTGACAATGACGTTCCACTTCCCTTAGGAGAAAGCCCCACTGGGCCTGAGCACAGCCCAACAGCCCGGCTTCCGCGTTCCCTGTGCGGCCGCGCCGCCTCACCCACCACGGAGCACTACACGTGCCGTGTCCAGGACAGGGATGCTGACTCCGTACAACCCGGGGCTCGTCTCACTCAAACAATGAACACCCTCTTCAGTGCTGACTCTCAGAAAAATGTTTTCTCAGGATGAATCAATATCTTTTTCCTTACAACTTCCCATCATTGATAATGAGCTTCCCCCAAAAGAAAGAAGACCTAATCCTCAGTCTCCTTATCTGTAAAATGTGAATAACAAGGAAATATGAGGGGTTTTAAGCAAAATAATATTCATGTGAAGCTGAGGGACAATTCCCAACATACAGTAAGCACTCAATATGTGCTTACTTAATATTAATAAAATAGATTCCATTCCAGCAACCTTAAATCAATGCTTGATGGCTTTGTCCAAAAGACTACTGACAAACTATTGGATGAACCCCTTTGAGCAGATCAGCCCAAGCGTACTGGGATAGGTAAGCCTTTACTCCAGTTACAGCTGCAGCCAACCAGCACTACGGGGCGGGGGCAGTTTGCTCAATCTCTTACATGTTGTTTGAGCATTTAGTTGTAGTTATTGAATAAAGACAGGTATTATATAGTCAAAGCTCCTGATACATAAATCTTCAAAGATTGATGCAAATTAGGTTTCAAGTACAACACTCTCACTAGAAATTATTTGAAAATTATAGTCTTAGCTCCTCCACACATCGAAAGGGCATAGTCTTAATGTATCTGAGTATATACACTGAAAGGATTGTTTAAAAGAAATTAAGATGAAGCCATAATGAATAAGCTTTCAGTTTAATCTGCACAAAGCCCCACCCAAGGGTCTCACTTCTCACTTCCACATAGGTGTTCAGGTAGCTTAACCTGGGTCTTGGTTTCTTATGACATGGGGGTGGGAAGAATTGTGGATAGATTTATATAGCAAATATAAATCTAGGGTATTTGCTGTGTAGGAATCCTAGAAATAAATAAATTGATATATAGTCCCACCCTTAGGAAGCTCAGCCTTTCCAATTACAACAGCATTAAAAATAAAATGAGAGATACATTTAACAAAATTTTACAAGATTTGCACATTGAACATTTTGAAGTATCACCAAAAAAAAACCTAAAAGATCTACATATATGGAAGGCATCCCATGTTCATGGAATGGTAGACAATATTGTTAAAAATGTTAAGACTCCCCAAAGTGATCTACAAATTTAATGGAATCCCTATCAAAATTCCAGCTGACTTCTTTGCAAAAATTGAAAAACTGATGCCAAAATTCATATGGAAGTGCAAGGGACCCAGGTCAGCCAAAACAATCTTGAAAAAGATGAGCAAAGTTGGAGGACTCACTCAAAGGTTACTACAAATCTATAGTACTCAAGTCATTATGGTACTGGCATAAGTTTGGATGCAAAAATCTATGAAACACAATAAAATTCCAGGGGGGAACCTTACATTTACAGTCATTTTTCCAGAAATGTGCCAACAACACCCCATTGAAAGAATAGTCTATTCAACCAATGGTGCAGAGACACCTGGGTATCTGAAGGCAAAAGAATGAATCTGGAATCTGGACACCCGTATTTTATATAACAAATAAAATATTAATTCAAAATGGATCACAGACAGAAACGTAAAAACTAACTGTATAAACTTTCTAAAAGAAGACATAGTATAAATCTTTGTGGTCGTAGGATAGGCTATGGCTTCCTAGATACAATACCAAGAGCACAAGTGAAAAAAAAAATATAAAATGGACGTCATCAAAATTAAAACCATTTGTTACAAAGGACATCATCAAGAAAGTGAAATGAAAGGGGAAGGGGGTAGCTCAAGTGGTAGAGTGCGTGCTTAGCAAGAAAAATAAAATGAATAAATCTAATTACCTCCCCTAGAAAGAAATTGTTTTAATGTTTAAAAAAAGTAAAGTGAAACGACAATCTGCAGAATAGGAGAAAATTTTGCAAAGCATATATCTAATAAGAGAGTAGTATCCATGATATAAAACAAATGCTTACAACTGATCAATACAAAGAAAATTGACCCAATTTTTAAATATGCCAAGTATTTAAAAAGATACACAATTGGCCAATAAGCATATGAAAAGATGCTCAGCATCACTAGAGAAATCAACATCAAAATGAGATCTGATTTTACACTCACTAGGATGGTTATAATCAAAACATGGACAATAACAAGTGTCGGTCAGGAGGCAGAGAAATGGGAACCCTCAATACGCAGCCATTGGAAAGGGGCAATGGTGCAGCTTCTTTGGAAAAGCCTGGTGTTTCCTCAAAAGGTTAGAGTTATATGGCACAGCAATTCCACTCCTACATATAGAGTCATCCCTCAGTATCCTCGGGGGGTTCATTTCAGGAAACCCCCACCCTGGATACCATAATCCAAGGATATTTGAGACCCTTTACAATCAGCCATCTGGATCCATGAAGTGGAAACTACAAATATGGCGGGCCAACTGTACAGCCAACACAATGAAAATATATTCTCACAAAAACTTGCACATCAATATTCATGGAAGTATCATTCAGAGTAGCCAAAAGTTACAAACAATATCCATCCATCAATGAACGGATAAAGAAAATTACCAAGAATAGTCCCACAAACTTTTGGTCATTGAATCTTTGACAAAGGAGGTGAGAACATACAATGGAGTAAAGACAGCCTCTTCAGCAAATGGTGTAGGGAAAACTGGACAGCTGCATGTAAATCAATGAAGTTAGACTACTCCCTCACAGCATACACAAAAATAAATTCAAAATGGCTTAAAGATTTAAACATGTAGACAAGACACTATAAACCTCTTAGAAGAAAACATAGGCAAAACATCTGACATACATCTCAACAATGTTTTCCTAGAGAAGTCTACTCAAGCAATAGAAATACAAGCAAAATAATACATGTGGGATCTAATTAAACTTACAAGCTTTTGCACAGAAAAGGAAACAAAAAGCAAAACAAAAAGACAATCTATGGAATGGGAAAAAATAGTTGGAATAAGTGAAACTGACAAGGGCTTAATTCCCAGAATATGTAAACAGCTTTTACACTTAATAAGAAAGAAAAACAAACAATTCAATTCAAAAATGGGCAGAAGTGCTAAAGAAACATTTCTCCAATGAAGACATACAAATGGCCAGTAGGCACATGAAAAAAATGCTCAGTATCATTATCAGAGAAATGCAAATCAAAACTGCAATCAAGTCTCACCTCTCACCAGTCAGAATAGCCATCATTCAGAAGTTCACAGACAGTAAATGCTGGAGAGGCTGCGGAGAATTGGGAACCCTCCTACACTGTGGTGGGAATGCAGTTTGGTGGAGCCATTGTGGAAAACTGTATAGAGGTTCCTCAAAAGACAAAAAATTGTCCTCCCATATGACCCAGCAATCCCACTCCTGGACATATATCCAGAAGGATCCGTAATTCAAAAAGACACCTACACCCCAATGTTCACAGCATCACTATTTACAATAGCAAGACATGGAAACAACCTAAATGTCCACTGAAAGATGACTGGATAAAGAGACTGTAGTATATTTCTCCAATAGACTACTATTCAGCCATAAAATAATAATAAAATAATGCCATTTGCAGCAACATGAATGGACCTGGAGACTGTCATTCTAAGAAAAGTAAGCCAGAAAGAGAAAGAAAAATACCATATGAGATTGCTCACATGTGGAATCTAAAAAAAAAAAAAAAAAAATCAAAAAACAAAGACACAAAAAGATAAACTTATCTACAGAACAGAAACAGACACAGAGACATAGAAACCAAACTATGGTTACCAGAGGGGAGAGGGTGTGGGAAGGAATAAATTGGGAGTTCAAGATTTGCAGATACTGAGTATGTATAGAATAAACAGCAATTTTGTACTGTATAGCACAGGATAATATATTTAATACCTTATAGTAACTTATGTTTAAAAAGAATATGAAAATGAATACAGGTATGTTCCTATTTAACTGAATTGTTGTGCTGTACACAAGAAACTGACACAACATTATAAACTGACTAGACTTCAATGAAAATATTTTTAAATAGACCAAAAACGAAAAAAAAGAAAAAGGATATTATGAAACCAAAAGAATAAAGTACTGATTCAGGCTACAATATGGATGAACCTTGAAACTATGCTAAAATAAGCCAGACACAAAAGGACAAATAGTGCCCTTTAAGGTGAACTGTATCTAAGCGTTTACTGTACTACTCCTGTAAATTTTCCGGAGGTTTGAAGTCTATCAATATCAAAATAAAATGTATTATTCATTAAAATCATAAAACGCTTCCTCACAGGAGGGCTTTAATTATTAAATGCAGAAATGCATGTAAAGCTCCTGGAACAACACTTTGCACGTCCACAGACAGTCACTGCTGTCACTGCCACTCAGAGGGTGGTGCCAGCGCTGATGAGGGCTGCCTCCACTCGTTGCCCTGCAGACAGGAGTGAGGGCCTGGGGTCTGACAGGCAGGGTGAGCGTGACCCTGGGTCAGACACAGCCATGCACCAGACTCTGCGTTACCCAACTTTCTTATACAAACTGCAACATGTAATGTAAACACGCTACAGGGATGTATCTTACAACACAGGGAATACAGCCAATGTTTACAGTAACTATAAATGGAGCATCTATTGTACACCTGAAACATATCATATTTTAAATCAGCTATATCTTTGTAAAAAATTAAAAAATAATTTAAAAATTTTATCACTTTATTATTCAATTTGGTTTTTAAGTAACTACTAATCAGCTTAGAATGTATAAAAGCATTTAAGTGTGCTGTTTGTTTACATATTTACTTTCAGCCTCCTGCTAAAAGAGAAATTAAACAATTTTTTTAAACACACCTTAACAACCATAACAACAAAAAGGCAAATCTGAGAGTAAAGAGAAATTGGAGATTCAATACTTAAATGAAACCAGGGGAAGGTAAAGTCATAAAAATGGATTCCCTAGAGTCAGGGCAAGTGTTAAAGGCTGACTAGAAATTCAGCTGTAAGATTCTTGGCAGCTAAAGCAAACAGAAAAGATCATGGGGGGGTGGTAGAGCATGTGCTTAGCATGCACGAGGTCCCGGTTTCAAGCCCCAGGGCCTCCACTAACAGATAAATACACCTAATTACCTACCCCCCCAAAAGAGCCCCAAAGAAAAGAAAAAGAGAAATTTCTTTCCAAAAAAACCCTGATATTAAATTTGGATTAAATACTTAAAAAAAAAAAAAAGAAATATAGAAAAGATGAGTGACACTGTGAAGGAAAACCCAGCTGGGCTAACGAGCTAAGTCACAAATCTAAGTGTGATAAGTGTCAGTTTACTGATCTAAATTTTGCTGGGCTAACTCATAAATCTGAAGTTTAGTGTCAGTTTACTGTGCTAATAAGCTAACTCGTAAATCCAAGGTCAACAATTGTCAGTAACGTGATCTGTTCCAAATTCATAAGCTTCAGTATACTGATTCCTTGCTTTTTGTTGTTTGAGCCTCATTGGCTAATAGCCCCTTACTTGTAATTAACCCTATAGAACCTCATGTGCAGGTCTTGGAAGTGCTCAGAGCTTCGGAACAGAAGCCCCTCTGAGCCCGCCGGCGTAATAAATCTCAGTGCTTGTTTCTTGGCTGGCCTGTTGTTACCGTAACAACACAAGCGATAATGCTCGTGAGATAAATCTGTGATGGCTGCTGGCAGGTCCCCATGTCTCAAGTGGGAAAATCTGAAACATCCTTCTCACCACTCAGAGTCATCATAAGCCCACCCCACACCTCCCCCTGTTAAATGCAGGAGCACAGGCAGGGCCCGGCCTTTGCTCTCTCTGTGTCATCACAGTGAGACAGGATGGAAGGGGGCAGGGCACAGCCATTCAAGGAAGGCCACAGCAATTAACATCAAAATGGTGAAGGATTCAAACCCCAGTAGGCCTTGAGGCTCAGGATGAAGAGATTTAACTTCTAGCAGAGCTTGAGCTTCATTATACACCCATTGTAATAGTAACATGGTGAATAACATGCCCCAGGCACCATGGCAGTCCCAAGGCTAGCCACAAAAAGTCAAAGGGTGGGAAATGGCCAACTCCCTGGGAATCCCAGCCCCTTGCCCTTAGGCTGGTCCTTCTACATATTAGCAAATGAAACCACCAAGCCCATGAAAACCAGCAACACAGCGCCTCCTCATGGTCACCACTCTCTCTCCCTCTTAGGAGAAGGCCCACACTCTGTCTGTGGAGTGTGTACTTTCTTTTAATCTGAACATCCAACCCCCGTAACTCGTGGCCTTTCTCTTGCTTTTCAATGTATCTCTCTGAATAAATCTACCTTTACTCAACACTGGCTTGCTCTTGAATCCTTTACTGCATGAAGCCAAGGAACAACATCTAGCGGGGCACATCCCAGGGGCTCAACAAAAGCCTGGGATACAGCCCTTCTCATGCCTCACCTTTTTTTTCTTGTATCAACAGGACTGGGTTGTGAATGGAGCTCTGAGGCCCCAGCTAAGGGACAAAAGCAGCCCCCAGGGCTCGAATTGGTGGGCAGCCTCTTCCCCAGCAGGGGCCCTGGGGTCTGCCCGGTTCTCTGTGGTTCTCTGTTGTGCTGACTCCCCAGCCAGACAGCGTTCTCCCTAGGTCTGTCCCCACAAAACCCTTCTCTCCAAAATACAAGCACATCATGTCACAGTCCTCTTGTTCAACCAGGAAATGTTCAACCCACTTTTTCCCTCCACAGTAAAGTACCTAACTGTCCTCCCTCCCATCCCAACACTTCTTTGTGAGAACTCTGCACTCCCCACACACCATCCTGAACGCAGGTGCCTTGCTGTCTGGGACCGAGATGATTCAGTCTCACACAGCCTGCGTCCTTTCACTTTCTCCTTGTTACCTTAAAAAAGCCTTTCCTGAGTCTCCCATCCCTCTGATTCTGAAATTCACAAAGTGCTGAGGTTGCAGTCACTGTGTGCATACCTCCCAGGTTTTGACTAAGTTTTCTTCACAAGATCTTCATTAAGGAGCTGCATCAAGAAGTTGAAAGAGGCTATTCTTACATCTGAGCGGAGGAGCCTGCAAAAAATTTAAATGGCTTTGAAGAGAGAGTTAACCAGGGACAGAGAGGTCGCAGGTCCTAGTCAAAAGTGTCATGAGGCAAAATGTTCTTCAAAGGCTCAGAGTGGCTTCTGAACGTGGAGTCAGCAGGGAGGAGGTGACATGCAGTGAGTAGGGTGAGTGACACAGGGTACGCTCCCCCAGCTGGGGAAGAATTGGATTTTTTTCTAGTTTTCCAAAAAATTTCTTACTACCTTTTTCTCTTATTGCCACATACCATTTCCTACGAATTAAGAATATCAATGTCAGTCATTTGGGCCACTTGGGAGAAGCAACACGATGTCATTCACAGGGATGGGACATGACAGCCACACCAGTCTAGGTTAAAAGACCAGTGGGGGTATTTCCATGGTGATCACGGGCATGCAGCAAACTCCCCAGCTTCAATGACCTCATCTCAAAAGTGGGGCAATAATACAACCAAGAAAAGTGCGTGATGATTATGGAAGACATCTGTTTACTAGGTAAGTGCCCGTGACAGCTGGCGCTTAATGGGGAATGAGTATGATTAACAAGGCCCTGTCTACCTGGCCACACGCTCCCTGCCTTCCTGCCTTAGTGCAGCAGCAGAGTTTGTTTAGCTGAGATGAACGCCCCCAGAGCAGCCCCGATGGGAAAGCTCGCAGCTCTGCATTGCGGGGCGTGTTCCTTTCCTTCTCAGGGCTGATCACAGTTTGCTGTCATCTGTTTTTATGTTTATCCCTTTTGTAACTTCCTCTCCTCCAGAGTTTTTGCTCAAGCAGTGCAGGGCCAGGTGTGTCTTGCGGCCTGCCCGATATTCTGGACTGGGAAACAGCCGACCACACATCTGGGTCTGGTGCTGAATGGAGAGGGCAGAAGGCCCTGGGGCCCATGCTGAACCGAGGCCCCTGCACCCAAAATTATGGTCTGACTTTGGGCAAATTACACAGTCTTCTATACCCTGAGATTCCTCATCCGTCCATGAAAATAACTGCCCATGGCACACAGAGTTACCAAGATTAAAGGAAATCACCAAATTCACAACCTATTCAAGGGGCTACCAGTGCATCCTCAACAGACAAATGCTGCCTTTACGGCTCTGACACACGCGAAGCGAGCGGCCGCACACAGTGAACACTGCTAAGTGCCAGTGTGTTAAGTGCTTCATGTGTGCTCTAATACTCCTTAGAACTTACAACAATCCCAGGAAGAAACAAATATTATCATGCGCATTTCACAGAATCACCAACAGGTTAAGAGAGGTTACATTCTAGTCCAAGGCCGTATGGTGAGGAAATGGCGATTTAAACCGGAATCTGGGCCCAGGCCTAGGCTCCATCTCTCTACCATCCACCTGACCACTTGCCTATGAATTCCACCTGTCCAATACACAAGTCTGCAGCCGGCCAGCTCTTAAATGCAATGTGTGCCACCGTTTGTCTGTGTTGGTTAATTACTATAAATTGTTCTCAGAAACCACTACAGAAAAGAAAGTTGGACTTAAGGAATTCTGCATTGCATTCTCCTATAATGTGCAGAAACCCTTCCCTACACCATCAAATCCAAATGTATGCTTCCTCCATGTTTATGTTTGCACACGGCTTATTAAAGTAGAAGGTACCTGCAGTAATTCCATCTCGGTTGCTTTCCAAGGTTGCAGATTATCCATAATAAGTCTGTGAATGAAAATACTACAATGTGAATGAAAATACTGCAACCATGTCAGTAAACAAAGATTGCTGAAACCAAGTCATTAGCGGCTGCCGCCAACCCCCAGCGAGGACAGGCCTGCAGCCCAGCAGCTGCAGCAACTCACAATGGTGCCCTCTGAGCAGACTCAGAATAAGAAAGGACAGGATACTGGCCCTAGGTAGCTAGGTGCTTGTTTAAAGAATGAATTCAGGGAGTCCAAAATGTTTGCTTCCTCCCATACATAGAAAAGCACTAAATTCTTGAACTTGAGATACCTGGCTTTCTTTAGATAACAAGCAATCTTATACTGTTCCAACAACCTGGTTTTTGTTGTAAAGCTCCTATATATCCTAGCTCCTCCTCAACCTCTTGGGAGCAGTCCCTCAGAGAGATCTGAGAGGCTGTCATCACGGCTCGAGTCGTCCCGCCAAATAAAACATAACTCTTAACCTTTAGGCTGCACATGTATTTCAGTCAACAGTTTTGGCCATCATGAAGGGACCCACAGCAGACTTTCTCCACCTGAACTCTCCAAGTATCCAGAGCCTTGGTACCATAAGTGGCCCTTTGTGCCCATCCGCCTCCTCGGGGAGTCCAGATGAATTTGGGTGAGTCTCTCTTGGTTCTCGGAACTCACATATTGGTTGATGATCCTGAGTTTTATTTGGTGGTGTTTCCAGGTAACTGGCCCTCCAGTTGAAAGATACTGGGGTGAATTACCCACCCAGTGGAGACATACTGGGTGGGGCCTGGTTGAAAGATAACGGGAAATACCCACCTTGAGGAGACGTCCGAAGTGGGGCTGGTGG
Organism: Camelus bactrianus; assembly: GCF_048773025.1. Lineage (NCBI taxonomy): Eukaryota > Metazoa > Chordata > Mammalia > Artiodactyla > Camelidae > Camelus > Camelus bactrianus. The sequence continues at coordinate 3,725,648 of NC_133573.1, read as the reverse complement.
AAACATACCAGGAAAATACTCACCCAGTGGAGACGTCCCGAGTGTGTCCAAGTTGAAAGACACTGGGTTCAGGGCTGAGTGGTGAGGTAAGAGGTTGGTCTAATGTTTTCCTCAATTTGGTTACCTCCATTGAATTTTTCAGAGTAAAAGTAAAACTCTTATGAGTAACCTTTCAACTCCAAAAATGGGACCCTCCTCCTGGCTGGTAACAGCTTTCTCTGGTGACAGAGAATCTTGCAGAAGTGGTAGAGGCAAAGACTTCATGCCATAGAGTTGTCCTTGAGGGAAATCTTACTAGCAAATTTATTCTGAGAACCCGACCTTACAATGGGGAATAGAACTTTCAAAAAAATAAAAATAAAAAACAGAAAAGAAAAGAAAAAGAAATGACAGATTGCCAGCCTCCAACTATTACCCCAGCCAGGTTTATGTACGTACAAAACTTACAGCATTAATTGGGAATTAGAAAAAAAAAACCCAACTCACTCTGAAAGTAACTAACCAGGCCTGATAAAAACATTTTTTGGAATTCTGAACTTATAAAAACAAAATCCCCATTAGGGGGAACTTGGATTTCTCTTCCTGTGTCCTTGAAATGTAAACGTTTTATCTTTCTCTGGGTGTTTTAATTGTGTGTATGTATGTATATATATGTTTACTTTTTTTTTTGAAGGAAACCTTGGACTCTGCCATACAAAAGGTTCAAGTATTGTGTACATATGGTGGCCACGCAAATAAATTGAGATTCTAAACAATTCTTTGATTGCACCAATTGTCAGAAATTTTGCCATCTTAAACTTTGTTTCATCAGCCTGGACCACAAAGGCCTTTAGCTTTTGGAGAGTAAACCTTTGAATTTTATTTAGGCAACACCCCCACTCTCATGTGGAAGAGCCTCTTCATCTTATTGGTTTAAAATCACTATAAATATATATTATGTATATATATATATATATACATAATATATATATATAAACGATGGCCATATGATGGATCCTTTAATTTGGAAAAACATTTAAATTGGTGAAAGTTTAAAGAGATCTCATTATAAACAGCTGTTTTATTGGTACCTATTAAAATCAATTTTAAAGTTAGAAAAATATATCTAATGGTTAACCTAAGAACTTAGTGAAAAAAATAAAACTGGTTTGAAAAGCTACATTTGTGTTTTTCCTTTCCGATAAATGGTTCTAGAGATGCTAATAAAAACTTAGAATAATTAATGTTAATTAGGTTGAATAACTGGAAAAAGGATTGTTAAAATTTCGAAAAAAAAAAAGATAAGGGGCTTATCCAAAGTGGATAAATATTTTTATATGGTTATTTTGAATGAGATAAATAAAATGGACATTTTTGGATTTAGGTACAAGGTTTTGATACTACACTACGTAAAGTAAAAAAAAAGGGCCAAAGAGATCACCTACTGCCCCCCAACATTAAAGTTCAAACAAGTCCGTTTTATTTGCCACAGTTTAAAATATATGTATATATAGACTGAAATACTTGATCAATGATTGGGGAAACAGACCAATTAATCAAATTAAAAATTGAGAAGGGTCTAAGCTCTTTGGCTGAAACTTGGGCATCCTAGAGACTTTTCTATAAAATTAGATACAATGCACAAAAAAAAAAAAAAAAAAAAAAAAAAACGGCTTCTGGCACTCCTTCTAGAAATAAGAATTATTGATTAAAACATAAATATAAAAATTAAAGGTATAAGATTTAATAAAATTGAGATAAAAGTTTGTAAAATTGGTATATTTAAATGGTCTTTATATAAAACTTTTACTTAATTATGTTGTGGGATAGATATGTTTCAATGGAAAAATGCTTCCCTTTCTTGGTAGTATAAGGCTGGGCACAAATCTGTCCCTCAGAAAATATTAATTGAACAAAGTAAAAGAAACCAATAGAGTTACATGAGCCGTCCAGTATAACGTAAAACTAAAAACTAATATTCAGTGGCTAATAAAAAAATATAATAAGAGGTTTATCCTGGGTTTAACTTATAACTCAAGGGAAAGAGACCTTACTAAATGCCTTATGCAAGCTTTGGAAGACATGATAAAGTAAACCTTAAAGTTTTAAAACACGGAATTCATAGTTTACAGCTCTTCTCACTGATAAAAAAATGCCAATTAAGGAGATAAAATTGGGTCTGGGTTACAGAGCAGTTCTCTGGGGAACTGGAAGCGTGTGTCTTTGTCTTGCAGATCAGAAATGTAAATACAGCAAACAGTGACCTAGGACTGAGCCTAATTAGCTCAACGAAATAAAACTTAAGGCCAAGAAATTTTTGGCAGTTTAGAACTCAGAACTCTGACGCGCCCTTCAGACTTTGTCAAGAAATCTTAAATGTCTGTTTCATAAATAGTAAGCCTTAGTGATTGGAGCAAGCAAATTCACTTTACTCCAACTATTATTATACCTATCTCATAAATAAGTTTTAAAGTGAAGCTATGAGATCTCTAGCTTTTGTCTGTTTATAAGACTGCGTACGCATTATAGATGTGAGATATTTCTACAGCTAAAAAAAAAAACAAAGTCAAAGAGATCTCCTTAATTGACGTAAAAAATAAGAGCTTGAAAATTAAGTATTTTTAAAATAAAAACTGAACAAATTGACTTTCAGCGTCACGTGAACTGGAAAATATTCAATATTAAGATAATATTTGATATTGTTTAGTTTAAGAATGTTCTAATTAATATAGACATCTTTAAAGTCATCAATATTAAGTATAATACCTTTACTGTACCTAGGTTTAATGAAAGTCAAATAAGATCCTGTTATATCTGTTGCAGATTTGTCAAGAAAAAAAAATTAATGTGGTGTGGTAAAATTTTAAGTAAATTAAATGCAAATGAGATGAGAGCTTTGGATAAATTTTTAAAATATATTTTTAAAATGTATGCTTAAGATAAACTCTAAATGTTTGGTATCTTTAAATTCTAGAGTTGTGCTAAATTAAGTCAAATGATAGGATTTTATTAAATAGCTATGCCATTTTCTGATAAAATAAGATTGAAATATGAATTACTTAACATGTAACTTTCTCTTACAGAGAAAATAAAGGTGTTTAGAAATATTAGTAAATGGATGATGCCACCCTGAAATAGTCTCTATTATTAAGGGAATGATCTCAGTATCCTAGGAAAGTAAGATAAATGTGTAAAGGAAGATATAAGAATGGAATTATATTTTGTTAATGAAAAATAGTTAATTTCTCCTGAAGCTGGTTACTTCTGAATGGAAGAGAAAATAAGGGACACACTAATATGAGTATAGAAAGCTATGGAAGGCTTGTGGAAGAGGAAACCTGAGGAAAGAGTTTCAAACGTGGTCGGAATTGGCTAAGTTTAGAATCAACTTGGGCAAAGTAAATGAATCTTAGAAGTAAGCAGGTACAAGACTAGATTTGGTTTTCTCGCTGTTAAGAGGAAAAAATTTTCTTAAAATGTTAATCAACCTTCAGTAACAGATAGTAAAACTTCTTATACCACTTAACTGATCTGTTCTGCCATTACCTTTGATGCATTTTCTTGTTAATGAATTATTACTACGTTACAGTGATCTATATGTTTATCTGACCAGGTGTTCTGAAATCTTTTAACAAGCTCCCCAAATATCAATTTCTAATTAAAGTTCTTTTAATCTCCAGTTAAGTTTGGGATGCTACAGAGGGCCCCTGAAACATCCCAAAGAGAGATTTTAATCTAGTAAATTTCATTTGGCATGTTAAATAACACGGTATTGTCAAATGAATAATAAATCTTCTAAGGTTATATTGTATGAGAAAATATTATTAATATAGATATTGTAGAAATTATATGGACTCCCTAAAATTCTGGTATATCTGAAATGTTACCAGTGATAATTCTGGGTATAGTGACCAGGTTTCTTTATTGATTATAGTGTAACGGTGTTTAACCATGATTTTAAATCTTTTGTCATTTATAGACAGTTAATGGTTGTGTTCTGATGGTTTTGCAAAATGCTTGCTCTTCAAGGAGATTTACTGATTTCTAATAAATTTCAAACTATAGCAGTGAACTAAACTAGGTAAGAAATTTTAAATTCCCAATGAAAACTGTGATTAAAAGAATTAGTTACATGGGACTGAGTAAACTGGTGAATATGGTTATAATTTTTGATTTTGTTTAAAATACTCCTGGCTTTTACCTGTTTCCCAGACATAAAGAATCTCTTCTCTTTAAGCTAGTTATGATTCACAGCAATTTGATAAATTATACCTATGTAATCAGACTTGGAACAGTTATCTTTTCTCTCTATCTGATCCCTCAATAGACTAAAAACTCTTAGGTCCCCAGTGGCTCTATCAGACAAATTAGGAAGATCATCTCCTAACAGATATAGGAATCTCAAGGTATTTTAAGGATTTTAAAGAGAAAAGAATTTACCTAAATCTGTAAGGCAGAAATCCATGACAAGCCCTTGACAGGGCTTTCCTGGCCTTAGCAAACCTTATTAACATTCTACCCTGAGACTCCTAATTAAAAGTTCCAACACAGCCAATTTAAAAAAGCCTATAAGATCAAATAATCAGACAACTTGTAAACAAATTAATCTTGACATGGCTTTATTTGAGAAAAATGAGGGTAACTTTAAAGAGAAAACAGATTATATTTTAGTGGATATTAAATTCTAGTTTTGTTAATTGAGGCATATATTTACTAAGACACTTCCCACATCATTCCTTGCTGTTATGTCACATTGCTGTACAGTTTAACTGAATTATTAATAAGATACTCTAGCTTTGTTTCTGAAGCTCACTAATCTATCCTTGGGTAAAGTTCCAATGCCCCATGACCTGCAGCCAGGGGATTATACAAACTGGAACAGGCATGACTTAAAGAACTGTCTCCAACCTGAATGGAAGGACCCTTTATCAGGTACTCTTAAATAGACCATACACACCAAAGCTGAAGGAAACGGACTTTCGGGTTCATTTCCTATCAGAAATAGCCCCTGCAATGCACTGGCCTATAGAGCACTGCTCACCTTAAAACAATGCCCAAACGGAGAAAAAGCTACCAGGCCAGGATGAGAAGAAGACGATATCTGAGGTAGACAGCTGACACAAGACACCGGACCAGGCCTGCATAACAATTACTGTGATAATTTCTCCTACCTTTGATTATGAACTACTCCAATTGTTAAGTTTATGGTAAATTACCTATGTCTAGTACTTCTGTGTTACCTTGGTGGGTTTCCCTACTCCAAGGCTCTAACTAGATAGCCCTCAGAAATGTTATTCTAAAAAGAAATTATAGTTCTGTTTAGGCCACTGTTGATCTTACAAGGTGGGAGACCTCACCTGACCAATTAATACCTGCTCTGAGACTGACCATAAATATGAACTTTCTCATAAGATCACTCAAACTCAATCAGAAACACAAGCAAAATTTTAACCCAAAAATACAACTTCTCGACTATTAAATTCTTACTCGTGACTTTATTAACGTTACAAGCTGTATTACTTATATCCTGTCTATTTTATAAAATTGTCTGTTACATTTCCCAAAGTGTAACTAGGCCTACAAAATTGATGATGGCTAAACATCATGAAGAAATAGATAAAATTTATAACCCTGAATAAAGTAATTGTAATAGTGTGATTCTAGGTATGGGAATGAGCAATGAAGAGTAAACACTTCCTGGATCATAACAAACTAGTAAGACAGGTGATCCAGAGAAGTTTTAGTATCAACAGGGCCTGATAAAGAAAACTAACAGCTTGAATGGCAACTCAGAAGATTCTTCACCTGAACTAGGATTGAGCCATCCTAGCACCATGGGACAAAATTGGTCATGAAATGTCTCTCAAAATATTGGCAGAATTTAGGACCAAGGGGGAGCACTGTGAATGAAAATACTGCAACCATGTCAGTAAACAAAGAATCCTTAAACCAAGTCATCAGTGGCTGCTGCCACACCCCAGCGAGTGCATGCCTGCAGCCCAGCCTCTCAGCCACTCACAGTGGTGCCCTCTGAGCAGACTCAGAGTAAGAAAGGACAGGATACTGGCCCTAGATAGCTAGGTACTTGCCAAGGGGATGATATCAATGACACAAATGTTTGCTCCCTCCCATACATAGAAAAGCACTAAATACCTGATCTTGAGATATCTGGTTTTCTTTAGATAACAAGCAATATTTAATTGTTCCAACTACCTGGTCTTTCTTGTAAAACTTCTATATCTCCTAGCTCCACCCCTACCTCTTGGGAGCAGTCCCTCAGAGTGATCTGAGAGGTTGCCATCCCGGCTTGAGTCCTCCAGCCAAATAAAACATAACTCTTAACATTTAGGCTGAACGTTTATTTCAATGAAGTCCCAGAATAGACACAACTCATCAATTCTGTAGTTGGAACACACTGGATCAGGAAACAAAAGCTTGTTTTAGTCTGGAAAAACTACGGTTTCCTCTTTCTTCCTGTCATTATACAATCCCACCAGAACTCATTAATTTGCTGTCTGCTCATCTGGCAACCAAACTCAGAGAAGAGTCAACTCAGCAGAGTGCTCTACTCGGGAGAACACCCCGCAGCAGCACTGCAGGCTACCTGCCCTCCCGCACGCTCTGCTGACCCTTGGTGTCCTCCGTGACGACCAGGAAAACAGAGCTGTTCCCAACAGCTGCGAAGTCCCACACGTTAAATAAATCATTTTATTTTATACGATATTTTACGTATATACCCATCTCTGAAAACAGCTTTGCCAGAAGCCCAAATCTTCAGCATCAATCTGCAAAGGCAAATCCGGTCCGCAAGGGAAAACAAGACTTAAGATGAAGCTAAGGCGTCCAAAGTACTCTCCACTACCTAAGGCCTCCAAAGTCCCCTGCAGGACCTTCAAACAAACTGCCTGCAGGCCTGCAGCTGCAGGCGGCAACATGTCTGCTTTTAAAGCAACCCCTTCCTGCCCTCGGTCGCTACAATGTCCCTCTATGCCCTCCCATCTCAGGGTAAGAGCAGCCGCTGCAGAACCTCACAGGGCAGCACTGACAGGACTGGACCAAGAGGATCAGAGTTAAACTAAGCCTTCTAATGACACGAGCTTGTCACTCTGTCACTTTAAAGAAGAAGATATATATAGAGAGAGGTGGGGTGATCTTGCTCAAAGTCACAAAGCTAATAAGTGGCAAAGTGTATAACTCTGTTCCTCCCTCCGGCGTGACGCCCCAGGTGGGAAGCCCACAGGGTACTCTCATGCCTGCCTGACCAGTCCTTTACTGTCACTCATAAAACACCACAGGGTCTGACCCTAGCCTACCTTTTCAGCATCTTTTCCCTGCAGTCTCACAGGAACAAGGCGGTTCGGGCCACTGTATGAATACTGGCTCCCCGAAACCTCCGTGCTCCGGCTGGTCTTGCCTGTGCTTCCGGCCCCCTGCTCAGAGGCTCTTCCTCCCCTGCAGGAACACGTTCCCACTCTCCGCATGACAGCCCCTCAGGGAAGCCCTCTTCTCGCCCTCAGCACGGCAGGTGTCCCAGGCCACATCCCTAGCTGCCCCATTAGGACTGCAGGTGCCCAGGTCTGCTAGTCAGACCAGCAGCCTCAGACCCAGGGATTATGCCCGGGTCACCCTGCAAACCTACTGCCCGCCTCACAGCCTCCAGCCAGCAGGTCACCTGGAAGTCGCAGCAAGTGCGCCACCCAATCCAGAAGTCTCTTCATTTTCCAGCAGCGCTGATGACTGGTCAACAAGCTTTGGTCAGTTTTGCACAAAACAGCAGCTTCCACTGTGAAGCAGGGGGTTTTCTCTTATGCTCCCCATCCTTACTGGAAACGTCAAGGGAAATGAAAAGGCCTTTTCTCAACACTTTTGTGAGGACACCCTCCCACCCACAATACTCACATGCTCAAAAGTTTGGGTCTACCTGATTTTGTTTCCCTTACGTTAAGTGGCTCAAAACACTGCGGGATTCTTTCTCTTTTGAGGGTATTTGTACTCAGTTTATCAGCTTTAACCTGTTTTTGTCTCTCTCTTCAATATCCCTAGAAGTTGCCACTTCTTATTCCCTTCAGCAGCCTCCCTCCCAACATCAAGTCTAAGAAATCAGCTGTGATGAGGGGCCCGGGGGCAGTCACAGAAGATGGATCTAAGGCACAGAGAGGTGACATAATTTGCCCGAGAAGATCAGCTTCAACCCCCAATAGTGTGTGTCACGTCCCTCTGTTTAACTCTTATGCTAAACTAGTTAACTTTTAATAGATTATGGTTATAAACAGATGAGGTATCAAAATACATACAAGGACACACATCAACTCTAAGATTTTCATTAACTCCACTATTTTGCTTCTATTTATTTTATTTGTATTAAAAGAATTAAGAACCTCTGCAGTCAATATAGCAAAATGTTAATGGGTTTTAAATCCAGAATATAGAGGCATAAGAGTATTACACTTTTTTGTATATTCACAAGATAAAATGATTTGAAGGTCTCTCTCCCCTGCCCCCTACTCACTACTGGCTCTCACCTGAACTCCCAGACCACACATCTAACAGCCTTTCATTTTACCCACAGCTGAACTCATCAGTTTTCCCCCAGAAGTCCCTCTGCAGCTTCCCCTCCTCAGAGCACAGCAGGACCATCATTTACCGTATTAATCCACCCAAAAACCTTGGTCTTACTCCATCCTACCCTCACAGACATCATTCATCCTTTCATTTTACCATCTAACATGACTTCAATCTGATCGCTTTTTCCCACTGACCGTCCCACTTCTCAGGTGGAAGCCACAAATACTTCCCACATGGAATCATGAGTCTCCCAGTGGCCCCCCAGCTGCTTTTCCCTACTTGACACAAATGGGATTCTGTCACTCCCATGCTTTTAAGACTCTTTTCAAACCCACTGTTCTTAGAAGAAACTCCAAGTTCTTCACCTGGTGAAGGTCTTTGCCATGAAACTATCAGCTCATGGAGGGGAGGAAACGCCCTCTCTCCTCAGCCCCGACCTCTGGCAGAGCATCAGCTAGGGAGGACCTGCTGAGCTACACAAGCCTGTATTCTAACCGTGGTCTTGAGTTCTTAGCAAACTGCTTCACTTATCCATACAAATCCAAGGTAGATTAGAAAGATTTTAGATGTTGAGCTAGACTACTGATTTGGGGATTTTGCACTAGCAACCTGCAAGTACATGTTCTAATGATTCTGTCTTCTTAAAACCACACCCAGATTTAAGTAGTATTTGTGGACTGTCTTCGGAGTAAAAGGGACTGTACTTTTACAGACTTTATGTTGTATAACATGAACAACCCGGACAGGGTCACAAATGGAACCGCCTCACAAGTGACAGAAGATAGGTGAGAGGCATATAGCAACAGGTCACAAAGATGATAAGAGCAAAGTTGTTTCTCCAACCCCCCAAAAAATTTTTGAAAGAACCGAAAACTCTGAATTTTGAAAGTAAAATACTATCATATAAAGAAATAAAATAATCCTCTTCATCAGGGTTTCAAGATCTGACTCCAGAATTTTTAGCATGCCATATTGAATCCTAGCACAGAAAAATCAGATGGACTATTGGTGAGTAAGTTCCAGGAAAACTGCAGTAATTCCTCCACTTGTAAAAGGACATAAACTCACCTGTCGAAGGTGAATGTAAACAGCATTCTGGAGAAATTCGGAAGCTCCCAGGCTCCGCTTCTGGATGGCAAGGACACGGACAGCTTCGAAGCATGCTTTTAACTCAGTCACCAGCATACTTACACTGCAGGGGGAAACTGAGGCCCTCAGTCAAGAGCAGAGGTGTTCCTGTCGTGTCTCGCAGGCCGTGCCTCGGGGACTCAGTGACCTGCAGCAACCCGGCCCCAGGCGAGGACCCGCAGCGTGGCCCACCCAAGCAGGAGGTGCACTGTGCTTGAGAAAGCCCATCCCCGATGGGGGCAAGAGTGGCTGGTGGGTTTGAGTTAACATATAAATGCCCATAGAAATATGCCTTCATTCATTCAAGTGATACAAGCAACATTAGCAGGCTATTTAACAAAATTTCAACTGTCAGTGGAAATTTACCATTCCTTTCCGCTTGTCCCCTGTACTCTGAGACAAGCTTAGGCTCTCTCACACCGGCAGCTCTGATGCAATAGTTGTGAAGTCGTTTTAGTTTGCTGCAAGTGTCCTCGCTCCCCGTGTGGCTGTGACTGTCGTCTCTTAACACAGTCAGATGTCTTCCTGGATCTCTCCCTGCGTTCCTTGCTCCTGCTCCTCAGATCCTAAGATAAAGGGCAAGTGAAGACACATGACCAGAAAAGGCACCGTGGACTTGAACGAAGTCCTCAGCGATCCCCTAGGTGAGTGCTGCCCACCCCTTACCTTCGATTCTCAAGGTTCTGCCCAGGGTGACATCCAGACAGGAGAGAGTCCTGGGCTAATTAATAGCTGTGTGACTTGGGCCCTGGGACAGGAGCAGGAGCTGGTTCCAGAGCCGTGCCCCTCCCCACCTCTGCTCCCCTCTCTCCCAAGGACCCACTGCCAAGCCCCCAGGTTCCCAGATATTCTGTCCTTCTCTTCTAATCTAATCCAAGCCCTTTTCCTCTTCCTTTATTCCCTAATTATCACCAGCTGAAGTGGTTTTTCAGTCACAGTATCTGAAAAAATTTCCGGCAGCTGAAAAAGAGGTCTCCAGAGGTCAATGCCCATATGCTGGTTCCTGAAGAGAGCCCCTGGTTATGGGGTCCCTCACCAACACCCACGGGGCATCAGACATGTTGCAGAGTCGACCACCCCCAACAAAAGTTTGCTGTGACCCCAATGCCTGCACAGCATCCCTGCTCTCATAAATGTATTTGGCCCACTTATCCATTACTAAGAAGCAAAAGTTAAAAAAAATTGCTCATGTTTCTTACTAAAATTATTTTTGAGGTGGAAAAAGAAATTTTAATAGAAAAGAATAAATTTGACTGCATGTTAGATCTGTTCCTTTGGCTTTAAACCTTTGCCATTTTCTAGGCTCAGACTTGCTAGCTCTGTACGTTTCGTAAAAGAAAGTTGCCTTTTGCCTGAAATACCCAGGAGAGCCTATTCTCCGGGCTCTGATCTTTCACGATGTTAACTCTTCTGCACTTATGTAGAGATGGCAAGTTGCAAAATAGAGAATAAACTGTGTTTTTTTTTTGGAGGTTTTAGAGGGGCACCATGATTTGACCCACGTGGACAGCTGCAAGAACAAAGAATTCCAAGTAGAAACAATTCGTACCACAAGAAGTTTGCAACAACCAACCACATCACCGCCCCTTTTTAGTATAAAAGCGGACTGATTTCTGACTTGGGGAAGACGGTTCTCCAGCATGTCATTCTGCCATCTTCTGGGTCTGCCAGCTTTTCAAATAAAGTCACTATCCCTTGCTCCAACACCTCAATCTCCCGATTTATTGGCCTGCCATGCTGCAAGCAGTACGAGTGTCGACTTGGTAACAAGATGACTGCATTGGAGGTAGTATGTCTCCACTCTTTCCTCGTTTCCAATATGTAACATGTACATCATTTATGATCTAGTGCAAATAATTCACCAAAGACAACCACAAAAAGAAACTACACTCACCTAGCTATCAACACTGAAGTCACAACCTATCAATTTTATATGCTCTTTAACAACACAACTAAAAAACCTAAACTAGGGAATTGATTCCTCAGAAATAAAATTATTTCTACTCCTTCAAAACCTTTTTTCTTTTCTATTTTATTTTGTTTTGCATATTGAAAAGAAAATAAAAGACAAATCATTTTATTTCACGTCTTTTGTTATAGCTACATAATTTAAATACTACAAAGAGATTTAAAATGCAATAAAAATTGTTCATATATTGTACAAATATATATACACAATCAATGTTGATAAGGAAAGGAATGGACATTTACTAAAAATCCACTGCACATCCAGTCTTTTACAAGCATATTCTGGAATATAAGCTCTATGATCCAGGGGTCCCCCACCTGCATTCTCACTGCTGAGTCCCTTAGTAATCTTCTACCAAGGCACCAGCATAGAACCATGCGATCAGTATTTTAGGTATAAATGAGGGAATTAGCTCATTCAATTCTAAAACAAAAACCCTAAAGTAAATACTGAACTTATTTACAGATAAAGAAAATTGAACACAAACAAGTACAGTTTCTTCCCCAAGTTCACAAAGCTAATAACTGGTAAAGGCAAGATTTGAACTCATTTTTCTGATTCTAAAAACTAAGGTGGAAATCCCATTCTACTGGGGAGGGTCCAGCAGCACAGCCTATCACCCTATCTTTGTTCAGATCTAGCCTTAGACAGCCTGAGACAGCACCCCATTCCTATGGAACTTGAGGGCAAATGATAACAATAAGGATTTTATATCCAGTAGTTTCTTAGGTATCATTTATATAAACTGTCAGCAGGACAGCAGAAAAACTCTGGGAAATATGAGTGGGTCCAGGGCTTTTTGCTGATTAGAAACTCAGTCTATCAGGACAGAGTGACCTTCCCATGAGAGGCCACACGGACCTAAACTAAAAGCAGCTGAACAATGAAAACTAGCAAGACCCTGGAACTCAAGCAAGAAGGATCCCTGCCATCTCCCGCCCTGTTGCCTCTTCATCCACGTGGACACGAAGACAGAAGACCTAGGTTCTTGTCCAAGTTACACTATCATGAATTCTCACCCATAAAAAGTTACGACTCTATGCTGTCCTAAGTCCTTTCCAACTCAAATATGATGACACAAATATCTCAGCAGAATGTCTATGTCTCCACATCCTCTCTTTTATAAGGAGAATAGTTCTATGGCCACAAGGCAGAAATCCAATTAAAAACACCACGCACTAAGCAAAGTGAAAGTCTGCATAAGAGACTTTGCTCTCACGCTCAGTGAATGAAAACTCAGAAAAATTGGTCCTTCTCCCTCAGCAAGTGGGAGGTAGGCTGATTGTGTGTGTGGGTGGGTGTGCGTGTGTGTGTGTAAATCAAATACAATGACGTCTGGGATGTGTACAGATTTTTTTTAAGTTACTGTCATTTCATGAGGATGAGCCAACCTTTAAAGTAATTTGAATCTAGTGTTCTGAGAGTCTCAGGATCTTTTGGTGGAGGAGGGGAAAGGGGAAAGGAAAGGAGGAAAGAAGTAAATGAAGCAAAGGAGTAAGAATACTGCAAGAGAAAGGCAAGACATTAATTTTGTTCCTACTTGCATCACAAACAAATTACGGACTGGCTTTGCCCCGATGTCCTGTCGAGCACTGAGTTGCAGATGAAGAGGTGACAGCCCATTTCTCACTGAGCTTGTGACTGTACGTGGCATCTTATAGAAACAAATAATTTACCCTGATCAAACACTCTAGCAGCAGGCCGTAATTCTCCTATTTTGAGAGACAAGAAAATAGGAGTTCAAAGAGGGTAGATAACTTGACAAAAGTCAGAGGACCAGTAAACAAGAGAGGATGAATTCAAACTCAGATCTGAATGCAGAGTCTGATCTTCCCACTCCCAGGACTGGAAAATCTGTAACACAGAGACTCCCCAGCTCCCCTGCAGTGTTCCTGGCACCAAGCATTTCCCATGGTGATGGACTCCAGTTCTCACAGACACAGTGCTCTGTGCAGCCAATGACCTTGATCAGACCTTGATCATCTACCTGCCACGCCCACCAGGCTTCACAATAAAGGTAGGAAAGCTGCCTTTCAAGTGCATACAAAGCCACCCCTGGTCTAACCTGGGCTCTTCTGGGGCTTCTCCAGCCTAAAGGCAGCCATGAAAGTGCTCACAGTTTGTACATGAGCCACACTACCTCTCTCCATCTGTCTCCACACCTATACTTCTTAGCTATGACCATTTTGATAATATTGGAAACAAATTTTTAAAAAACACAAAAGAAAGGATCCTGGAACAATTACTTAATACTTACAATTTTAAATGATTTGTTACAAAGTGAGTATTTACAAACCGAATCTGCCTTCCTAGGTGTCAGTTTAAACAGTTAAAAAATATAATAGCAAAAAATTCTCACTTACAAAATTAACAAAAACATCAACAATAATCTGGAATAAACTCAAAATTAATGCCCATGTTATACATGGAGAAAACTACAGGACTGTACTGAGGGGTAAATAAGAGGTGTGAATATAGAGACATCAACGTATTGCATGGAGGATAGCAGTTTTGTAAATATGGAAATTCTCCTAAAAATAATTCAAAATGTAATAAAAATCCCATGAATACTCTTATCTGATTTTTTTTTAACTTAAACAAAATATTTTAGAATTCTTCAGGAATAATAAAGTCATAATAATAGCCAAGAAAATTTGGGATGGATGAAAAGAACAAAAAAAATCGCACTGTCAGATAATAATTAATTTTTACAATATGTAAGATATAGCACTGTAGTAAGGAAGTAAGATTGACAGAAATAAAGCATGAGCTCAAAAAGAGACTCTAGTGTACATAAGTATTTTGTACATGTGGGATTTCAAATCAAAGAGCCAAGTATGAATTCAATAATTGTCCTGGGACAATCAGAGAATCACCTGGAAAGACCAAATTCTATTCCTGTCATAATGACCACAAAAAAAAATTACAGATAGTGATGTAAACATTAAAATACTAATAACAGCAAATACAACTCTTCGCTCACATTAATTCAACTTCCCCTCACTATAACAAGTACTATTATCATCTCCATGTTAGACATTAAATAAACCTACATAAGAGATTTATACCATTATAAGAAAGTATTTCTAAGAATAATACCAAAGATAAAACCCAAAAGGAAGACATTTACTATCTTAAGAATATTTTGAGCCACAACAAAAATAAACCTAGTGAACAAAATGAAACGAAAGAAATGACAAGGAAAAACTGTGATAGATGTTGATGAAGACAAGGGATTAATGTTCATAACATACAAAGAGCTGTCACAAAGCAAAAAGAAGCTTCCTCACTTAAATTAAAGGACAAAATGGGTCATTCACTTTTCAAAAGTCAGATGGCTAATGAGTGAAAAATGCTCAATACCTCACTGGTCATCAAATGCAAACTAAAACAATGAAAAAGCACTTTTGCTCATCTTGGTAAATATTTTTAAAATATATTCTAGCTAGTGTCCATCTGTGGGAGAAAAAACTGTGAGCGACCTTTTTGGAGGATGACATGTCAATGGATATGTAAACTATGAAAAACGTGTGTACACACTGATTCAACCCCACTTCTAGGAATCGTTTCGTTTAGGAAAAAAATCAGTTCAAATAGATGTACTGTTTACACTGGTGGGAAGAAAAGCTGAAGTGAAATCATATCCAGCGATAGAGAATTGGTTACATAAGTAATTCTACATTTTTCATTCCACACTGGAGAAGGAATTTCTAGTCACTTGAAAGTAGCCTGTGATGAAAGTAAATGTCACATCCAGGGACTAAATTTCCAGAAGACTTAACTAAAGGCATGCTCATACAAGATCATAGGAATGTCTGTTAAAGAAAGATGCCAGTCAAACATCATTTCTGACAGTGGAAAATGGAGAAAACTTAAGTGTCAACCATCAAGACAATGATGCGGTAAATCAAGGCGAGCTGTGGGCACTGAGGGGGCTGGCGTTTCCCCGTGGCCCAGGGCCTTGTCCACAGCACTCTCCCACCAAAGTTGTCCCTGCACAAGAGACCGCACCTGCACATCAGGAGATCCCTCCACTCTATCTGAAAGGACCGGGTGAGTCTGGAGTGGGAGGACGTCTATGATATACCCCTGAGTGAATAAAGCGAGCTGCAGAAAACATATAGTATGGCCTTATTTTTCAAAAAAGCATATATAAACACATATACATAGATTTATCATATGTATATATGTATGTATGTATGGGTATATATATATGTCATAGGCATAAAGGTCATGAAATATATACACCACATTGGCAACAGCTTTTACACAAAGGAAATAAAGGGAAGGGAGGTAGGGCTCTTTCGGTACCACCACAGTTCTCTTTTCAGTATTTCAGTTAAGTATACTTGGAATTTAAAATTTATTTAAGACCGAAGTAAAATACACGATGCCTCCACAAGACATAATGCTACACTGGTCATTAAAAATCATGCCAGGGGAGATAGAATATTGTAGAAAAACATGTAATAAGCCGAATTGAAAATGGAGGTCTCCACACAGTAAACAGGCACAGAGTGCTCACTGGTTTTTATGACAGAGCTGATACACACTGATGAAAAGAACAGAAAGTAGATGTTAAAGTGTTAATTATTATTTCTGAGTAGTGGGACCTGGATAGCCTTTTTTGTCCTTTTTTCAGACTTATTATATTAAATATACATTATTTTTCATCTGAAAAAAGCATTTTTAGATGTGTAGTACCACACATTGGAGAATAATACACGAGTACTTACAGAAACAAATAACTAGGAGACACCGTAGCAGCGCCACACAATGTAGAACGGGAGATCCTGATTAACACCGCGCAGTTACATAAGGACCCACAAAGTGAGAGCACCTGCTGTAACAGGGCACGGCCCCCTTCTATTTCTCACTTGTGTCTTCAGGGCTGAGGCAGTTCTGAGCATGGCCAGTGTCAGTGTTGGTGTCTGGATGGATGCCACTGGATGTGAGGGCACCTGCAAGCCGAGAGGAATAACAGAAATCATCCTCTGCCTTTTCTGTCTTGTTTCTTTGTTACTTTAAAAGAGAGGCATAAATAAGATAAACTGTGTATCTTCCCTACTGAAATTTCAGTAATGAAACCGTTTTTAAACTCTTCACAGCTCATATTCTGCCTATAACTGTCTTTTCATCAAAGCTTCATATTTATTAAATTTTAATTAACTCAGTTAATTAACTCCCTGTTGAAACCTTCTACTAAAGAACATGAAATGCACTACGTGAAAGGACCACGCCTGCAGTGACTAGCTTGGCTGTCTTGACGGCAGTGCAGTCAGCCCCCAACATCCCTTGGCTCTGAGCTCCTGATGCTGCTAAGAGAGCACTCTGCCGCCTCAGATGGAGAGAAAGTGTGAAAGCATTTCCTGAAATCTACAGCACTGACGAAACATAACTGACAAATCCCAGGGTCCTTTGAAGCTGTCATTTTTTGTTTCTGGCCAACCCCCATCAATGAGCAGAACCACCCCATTCCCGAGCAATGGCACTCACTTGGCAAGGAGTTTTGGAGAAATTTCCAGGTATAGAATGTAACCAACTATAAGTAGAACTCTGACAAAAGAAACAATGTAATACCCTGATTTTGGAAGACACTCAAAATATTCTCCTAAGCCTTTGTAGCTGGAAAGGTTGGGCTTCTCCTGAGCCACTTATTTATTTCACAGCCAGTGAGCATCTCCCACAAACCCTGTTACCCTGTGTCTGCTGGGAGCATCAGGTACACTCTTGCTGTCGATCTTATAAGTCACAGGCAGACGCGTGTGTCTCATGGCTGCAACCCTCACGCAGGCTCGCCTCCTAGCCTCACAGTTTGAACTTGGCCCCATTTTCTAACCTGTTTATTTGGTATCTGTTCCTCTGTAAGCTGCCTGAAATGCTTTTTGGAACAAGTCAGAAGAATGAGTGTGTAGATAAATGGACAGTTGGACAGGTGAGAGATGGGCAGACAGACAGAGAGACTCCAAGAAAAGGGGAACAAATAAAATTTCCTGTGCAAAACCCTCTTCTAGTCAGGGAAGAAAACCACCACGGAGAAGAGTGAAGAGGCAGGTAGCTTAGGACTGTTTCCTGGATTCCATGAAAAGTCACACCAAGAGATGAGAGGGTAGAACTATAAATAATAAAAGAAAAAAGCATGCATGCTTGAAAAATATATCTACAATATGTACTTTCTAAAGAATAGATTCAAATCAGCAGGGCCCAATACCACAATCCTTGGGTATTTACAGAAATGAGAATCCCATCTCCAAACCACAAGGCATCCGTTTGGAGCACTAAGAGTCTACACGGGGCGGTCATAAAGTCATCACCGCAAAATCTATGCTATCCTGCACTTACGAGGAACGATCAGTTGTGCATGTGTGACAGTTACACCCCACAGCACCTCTACGGGGGAGGGATGCCTAGCGAGCCCCATCTCTGCAGGACAGAAAACCAGTCCTGGAGACCCTAAGCCGACCTACCAGTTCTCCATCTCATTTATTTAATAAATGATCGATTGTCTTGTCTATCTCATTAGCTCACAATCAATCTTTATACTGTTGAACTGTACTCTTTTCCTCTGGAGAACGGAACGGAAAGAGTGGGGGTCAGAATGAGGTGGAGCTCCATTCTTTATCTGGTATCTCATCTCATCCAAGTCCCCAACCAGGGAGAAGGAGCAAATGTTCTCTTCATCTTTTAAAGAGTGGGCTCCACTGATGATGACTTACTCAACCCAAAAGCCAAGGCTGGGGGAAGGGCACATGTAGCAACCAGAGCAGTATCAGATGTAGGAAAGTGAAAAGAGCTCACGGGAGGGCTCAGGGGGTCAGCCTGATTTAATTTCAATCGATAAAAAATACCACACTCTAAAAATACTAGCATGCAATGGATTTGCTCTTTCTTGACATCTAGCAAGTTTCCACAGCCCACATGTAACATTATCGTGAACCAGTGAAAGGAAGAGTCTACAGACAGGGAAAATGAATGCCACAGGCAGGCTGAAACCCAGGCTGGAGTTTAGGAAGAGAAAGGGCATAGTTAAGAATTGGGGAAAGGCTGGAGGAAAAAATCATCACAAGGACTCTCAAGCATCATCCTACAATCATATAGTCATTCATTCAAGAGAGAGTTACTGAGGTCCTACTTTGTGCAAGATTGTACACAAGGCAAAGCAAGAGTGCAGCGACCATGTTGGTAGCAAGGGGCGGGGCTAAAATTCACTTCTGATCCCGGTACCTTGCACACTTTTCCTCCTTATAAAGGCAAAGAAAAAAAGTAAAATAATATTCCATAAACTCAAAGCATTGCTGTAAAAAAACTAAAGAAGACCTAAATACCTGGACAGACACGCCATGTACATTCCTGGATCAGAAGACAGTGCTCTTGGAATGGCAGTGCTCCCCAGAACGATCCGTATATTCTACGTGGTCTTGATCACAATCCCAGTGGGCTACTCTGCAAAAACTGATTAGCTGCTGTTATAATTCATATGGGATTTCGAGGGTCTCAGTAACCAAAACGATCTTGAAAAAGAAGAACAACATGAGAGGACTTGTAATTCTCAATTTGAAACTTTACAACTGTATCTCCAGGTGAGATTAGAGGCCATTTTTAAGTTATTACTGTGTTTATCCTTATTTTCTAAATTCTCTAGAATGAATATAATTGTTATAATAAGGAAAATAAAAAGCAAGGTATCTTTTAAAACATGCACAACGATTCATTAATTGGAAAAAAAAGTATTTTAACTATAAAGAGGTAAACAAATATCTAGTGAAAAAGGACTACTTAAAAACAAGAGTGCATTTATATTTTTAAGAAATTGAAAACTGAAAAGCACAAACACATCAAGTTTCTAGGGAGACAAATACAACATATTAACACTTATTTTCAAAAATTCTAATTGAACAATGAAAATTCAAGAAAGGGAAAATCGCGATTGACAGCCAAATGCAAACACATGGAGAGAAAAGGCCTAGAAATCACAGTTCCTTTAACTCTGCTACTACCTCAGTAGGGGAGGAAATTCCTCACTGAGGAGACAGTGGAATCCCATGCATAAGACAGTATACACAGTACAAACTGCGATAGAATCGGGGGTGATTTTCTTAGAAGAATTCTAAAGTTAAAACATTGCTGAGAAACTATAAATACAGTGACAGATTAAAACACACAGTCATACATATTATATAGAAACAGATGAAGTCTGCTCCCTTGTTCCATAGAAATACAAACATATTTGTTCATTTATAGGCACTGATTACTTTTTCCCAGGTAGAATATTTCAACTAAAACAAATAATCAATAATACACCCCTCTTGTCAAATCTAGTTGATAAGTTACTCTGCTATGTAATCATAATGTGCCTAAGATAGATCTAAAATAAGTGAAAAAGATCTTTGTATGGTTTCTTGAACTCTTCTCAACATTCCAAACTTAATTTTAAAATAGATCTGAGCAGTATTTCTATATTATCTTTTCCCTCGTGAAATGACCAATACAGTCTTTTTTCAAAATTCTGTCCTTACAATGATTCACAAGCACCGTATCCTCACAGAACTGCTGGACACCAAGTCACTATCCAGACACTGTGACCAAACGAAACACAAGGAAGACAGTGACCCTATTCTGGAGGGCTTACCATCTGTGTCAACACCGGGGTTTTTATTTAATTGGTTTGATTGGGTAGCAAAATAAAATCAATCAATTATTTTCTTCTTTGAGCATTCTGTAAGTCATGACTCTGCTGTTAGTGTCATGAGCAGGAAAGACTTAAGCATGACTGGATTAGTTCAAACAGCAACAATCATCACCGGAGAGTGAGTAATAAAGAAGTTAACTGATAACAATGCTTCTGCCCACATGAGACCTAAAATAAACCTACAGTGATTTCTGCAAGGAAAATGAGGAGATGAGGTTCCCAATGAGAAAACAAACAAACAAGAAACAAGAAACCAAAAAAGGAAAGACTTTTTCATTAACGATTCCAGGCAGTAGTGGAGCATGGTGGTGAAGAGCACAGATGCTGGGGACAATCATGAGGCTCTGAACTCCCACAGCACTGGGTAGCTTTGACACTGATAAGTCAGTGAAATTTTCTGCATCTCAGCCTCCTATCCATAGACTGGGGACAACCACAGCACCCGTCTCCTAGAACGGTCCTAAGAATTAAGTTATTTTATATGTAAATTTTAAATAAAATGCCTCAGATTTTAAATATTGCCCCAAAAGCACAAGGAACAAAGAAAACAGAGATAAATTTGAGTTCATCAAATTTAAAACTTTGCTTCAAAGGACACCATCCAGAAAGTGAAAAAACAACACTCAGGAGAAAATATTTTCAAATAATTTATCTGATTATGAATTTGTATCTCCAAATTAAAAAGAGCTCCTACAATTCAATAAAAAAGACAACTAAATTAAAACATGAATAAAGGATCCGAAACGGTATTTTTCAAGGAAAATATACAAATGGCCAATAAGCAAAATGAAACGATGTTCAAAATCATTAGCTGTAAGGGAAATCATGTCAGAATCACTAGGAGAAACTGCTTCACACTCACTACATTAGGTTATAATTAAAAAAAGAATAACAAGAACTAATGAGGACACACAGGAATCAGAGATAGCAGCCCTTGCTGGTGAGGATGTAACGCTGTGTGGCTACTTTGGAAAACAGCTTGGCCGGACCTCAGAGAGTTGAACAGTTGGTTTCTGAATGACCCAGCAATTCTGCTCTTTGGCACACACGTAAGAGAACTGAAAACAAATGTCCACATAAAAACTCCTACAGGAATGTTCACGGCGCCATTATTCATCACAGCCAAAAAGAAGAAACAACTAAAATGCCTATCACCTGATGAATGGGTAAACAGAGGGTCCCAGCCATACAGTGGAATATTATTCAGCAATAGCAAAGCATGGAGTACTGACCCAGGCAACAACGTGGACAAACATTGAAAACGTTACTCAGTGTGAAAGAAGTCAGTCACAATAGACGGTTCCATTTACATGAATTGACTCGATTTACATGAAATGTCCAGCACAGGCAAATCCACAGAGAGAGAAGAGTGGTTCCCTGGGGCTGTGGGAGGATGGGGAAGATGGGAATGAGTGCTTATGTGTACGGGGTTTCCTGTTAGGGGGATGAAAATATTCTAAGATTGACTGGGATGCACAATTTTTGGCATAGAGTAAAAACCGGTGTAAATTTTAATGGGTGAATTGTATTAAAACTGTTAAGAACAAAAGCACCTCTGGCCAGTACCTTCCCATAGTAGATGCAAATTGCTAACTTTTATTACAGGAAGAAGAAACTGCCCTCAGCATGAAAGCAGGAGATCCGCAAATGTGAGTTAACTGAAATTGGACAAGAGCAGTTCACTTGAAACAGTTGCTGAGTGTATACGAAATATTCAGAATGAAGAAAATCAGTTTCACATCAAGATGAAGCATTCTGCTTCAAATGCAGATCAAGGATTCGGCAAGCCCACCTGCTAGAAATAACCAGAGAATAAACCTGGTTCTTAAAACAAGCACCACATCCAACAAGGAAATGGTGGTGAGGAAAGCAGTCAGCCAAAAAACTGGAACAGTTTGCTACAAATAATTTCTCCACTGAAATTTCAAAAATAAAATGAAAATGATGCAATGCTGTGCTGCCCTCACGTGAATGGGCTTCCTCCGGTGCTCGACAGTTCTGTAACCCCGAATGAGAGACTCAGGAGAATCAGCATGGCTCCTGGGAGTCCCCAGGTGACTGCCCACCAGCACGCTGACCACCATCATATCTGCCAGGGTTGAATTGCAGAGAAGAGACCAACTTCTGAAAGGCACAGGAAATGTTGGAAAGGAAAAAATGGCTGCAGTCAGTCCTGGGACAGAGGCCCTGACAGCAGAGGCCAGAAGGCTGCAGGTGAACTGGAGTGGCCCTGGGGAAGGAAGGGATGACAAGGGAGCAGATCTCAATTCTCTTCTCTCTCTCCCTT
The DNA here is from genome assembly GCF_048773025.1 of Camelus bactrianus. NCBI lineage: Eukaryota > Metazoa > Chordata > Mammalia > Artiodactyla > Camelidae > Camelus > Camelus bactrianus. The sequence goes on along the minus strand of NC_133573.1, from coordinate 3,703,031 downwards.
GGGTAGGAGAGATAAAGCCTGCATCATTCTCACCTCGAACTGTGGGTTATGGCTGACAGAAGTCGTACCGACACGGAATGATTATTCAAGACTCTGTGGGAAAAGTCCAGAAAAAGAGAAGGAGTAAGGAGCCAACTCCACGAGCCTCTCAAATGCTCCTATATTTACTGTGTATAATGAAAGGAAAAAGTCATTAACAGTTGTGTGATTGTAAGTAGGAACTTGAGGAAAGACGGGAGGAGACAGAGATTGTAGAATCCACAATGAGTACAAAGGCTTACTGTATCTTTAGGGAAGTCATGGGGTGAGGGGAATAAGATACATTCTTTAGATATGTGAGTTACAAAGCAGACCACGAGACCAGCCAGGTCCTTGTTTTGGGGATAATAGACAATCTAAAAGCACACAAGCCCAGCTTTTATAGCTGAGGGCCTGGGTCCTTGCTTTGAAATGAGCAGAGTGCTATCTAAAGCATCAAATATGCAAGCAAAGCATTGTCTCTGCTTTTTAAGGCAAGGAGACAGGAGTGAGGATGCACAGGCTCCTTCTTGCAAAGCAGTTACTAAGCACACATTTTTCTTCTTAACATTGACAGGTGGCTGGGGTCTGTTACAATTTGTTAACCAAATCTTGGGCTCCCACATGTAACCATTATGGAACCATTATGGAGGACACCCTAGGATAACAAATCCTAGCTCTGGGTCTTTTTCTGCCAGCTTCAGACACTCTAGCAGGGTCTAGGCACATCCGTGAATAACGATCACACAGAACCACCCACACTCTTAACTCCTGGCGCTTGAAACTTAATTTTTGCTCTACACAACTTAACAAAGAAAAGTTTCAGGAATAGAAGATATTACATTCTTTTATATCTCATCATATGAACTAATTTTTCTGATTGCTCTAAGCTGCTTCTAATTGGTAAAGCACCTAATTCTGCAGGTGAATTCAGTACTTTCCATTGGGCATAACTTGCCAGTTTGGGCTCGCTGAATTCTATTGGTCAAATACTGATACACTTAATTGATTTCATTGTTCATTAGTTTCAGCCGGGAGGAGAGGGAGTGTCACTCTGTTCCTCAGCCCACCCTCAACTCTTTTCTCATCAGCAACTCAGGCCTCCTGAAAATAAGACAAAGAATTTGTTTCCCTTCTACGCTTTCCACAAACCCAACAGGAAACAGCCTGGAGAAAGAATTCAACAAAAATGTTAAAACAAAAATCTATAAAACCTGAAGCAACTCCATCTCCGAATCATGATACACAATGACATGAAAGTAAGTGTGTCAAGCACAAAACATGCGTGAGCCTGACCACCTGATTTCTATTCTTCAAAGGAAGGAAGGTTTTCATATTTTTTATCACTCTTTCTCATTGCCTCTGATTAAGCCAAAAATTAGTTTATGAAATAATTAAGCACTGCAATAACAGATTTTTGTTGTATCAATTATAGAAGGCATTCAGAGGGGATAGGAAAACCCACCATTGTAAAAAATGCAAAATTTCTTCCCCTGTTAAGAACACGTATACAAAATGCAACAGAGAATTCAAATTCTTGTGGAGAGGAGCAAAAGCCACAGAATCAAAGCAAAGTCATTACTATGAGTCAATTCAAAATTCACTAGACGAGCATGCTCAAAGCATTCAAAGAATTTTAAAGGCACACTGCAAACCATTCACTTAATGATCTGCAGGCTAGAGGAAGAATTTCCCTCTTTAACAGACAACAGAAATCAAAAGGGTGCCCCTCCAAACAAGACGAAAGATCAATCAGGTTTTTAACAGTTCTGATAAATCAGCATGTTCTAAAGAACAAAATTCAGAAATTTTAAACATTCATTCAAACCACAATGAAACAAGCACTTAAAAAAAAAAAGAAAAAACCCCCAAAGAAACTAAGCACATTGATCATGCACTTGGATCATTGAGAATGTCTTTTACCCTTCGAAGAAAGAACAGGCTATAGCCTTTTACTTGAAAATTAACACTACTTTAAAGATAACTGCTAAAACACATTTCATCATTCAGGTTGCCTTGAAAACTCTGAGGCACTTGTATCTTATCAGAAAAGCAATTTTGAGTAATAGTATGTTACAATTCAGTGCCAGTTTGCTTTAGAAGAAAAAAGAAAAGCTACTGTTCCTCAAATCCTGCACAAAGTGTGAAGTGCCACCCTGACTCTTTCCCCTCCTATTTTCAAACCCGATGCTCCCCAACCCTTCTGAAACAAGTGTGAGAATCTCGTATTCCCACCAATATGTCAAATGACTAAAGAATATCAATTTACTTGTGTAAATATATGCCTACATCTTGAACTGGAGGAGGAAGGTATCAGAAGGCTACATGGAACTTATTTCTACCTTCCTGAAATCACACACAAACACGTTCACACAGACACAAACATATACACACTGAATTACTGACCACTTCACAAGCTTAGGAATTCCAACTTCTAGAAGATAACTTTGCAGTTAGTTTAAAATACAAAACTGTCAAGTTTTGAAAGACTTGATCATCTGCTAAATCATCCAAATATCAACGAGACCCAATTTGCCTTCTCTGTAGAATGTAATTTCCCATGATGTCAAAGCAGACCCTAAGAAGTACTGGATCCAAGACTCGTGTTTATCACTAGCTATGATCGTTTTTAAACAAGTAAACAGATTCAGAAAGGTATGTCCCAACATTTATTCTTACTGAAATAGCATATGTATTCAATTGTCTATACAGAAAATAGGTCCCATGATGGTGTTTAAGAGCTATTTTGTGTATTGCAATATTTATTTTTAAGTGCAGACAAGGAGGGTGTGTATTACTCAGTTGTAGAGCACCTGCTTAGCATGCACAATGTGCTGGCTTCAATCCCCAGTAATTTCCCCCCCCTCAAAAAAAAGGTGCTTATTTAAAAATAAGAAAAAAGTTATAAAAAAATGCAGACTAAAAACCACTGCAATGTAGAAGCCAGAACTATAATAAAAAATATGTGTTTCTATCAAATACTGACTATATGTCAAACACAGGGACAACCACAAATCACCCCTGACAACCATCACGTGTGGTTCTCAGCAACCCTTCTAAGTAGACACGGATGAGAAGCCCAGCACTGCGGATGAGGAGGCGGAGCTCGGAGGAGCCGGGGACGCTGACCGTCCTGCTCCCCGTGACACCATGTCAGCCCAGGCCAAGAGCTGACAGAACTGCAGTGAGGGGACATCCAGCTGCGTGGAAACTTCGGGAGCTGGGAGTCCCAGAAAACACGAAAAATTGTTCAGTGAAAAACCAGCTCAAATATATTACACTGTGCCACATCCTTTAAATAGGGAACATGACTGAGACTTTTTTGATGCCTCCGTGTCCTTTATGCCATCATCAGTTATTTGCCCTCTCAGCATGACCAGTGATGATCTGGACCCCTTATGAAGTGCACTCAGATGGCAGAGCTTTTAAAGCTGTTTTATGAAGTTTGTAAGACTCTGTCTATGCCTCACACAGGCGGTCATCCATCACTTCTCACCGGTGTGGACGTACCACCTGAAATCACTCCTTTCTCCTTTTTAAAATCCCTTCATCTAATCCAGACTTTTCAACAGCAAAGAATCAGCTCAACCACAGACAGTGAACAGCTTTTCACCAAATGGACTCGAACAGCCCATCGGACTACCTGGAAGCCCTTTTCTTCTATTAAACCCACTTCCAGGTACTTCATCATTTTCTGATTGGTGCACTTGGCCTCTGACTGGCCTACTCAGAGAGCTCCCAGCCTCACATCCGGGGGTGGGAGAGGACCCTGCTCTTGGGAGAAATCAGTGAGGAAGTCGGACATCCTCCAGTCAGGACTGCACGTGTAGAAGTGCCACAACATGCTCAGAAATTATACCGTCAGCACCCCTGGGCTCCCATGGAGTGGTTTCACATTAACCAAACTCATGACACACTGATGCAAGAAAACCAGAAACTTAACTTATTAATGTAACAGAAGAAGTGAAACTATAAACCAGACTGAAATATCAGATTTCAACCATGAGTACAGTTTCTCCTCCACGGCCTAATCAAGGGCAGGCAGTCACATGGCAAACATGGACAGAAGCAGAGCAGGAAGGGTTTCTAGATTAACTCAATGGACTAAATTTCTGTTATACCAACATATCTACTTCCTGGAAAACAATTAACGCTAATCACGGTGCACTCTTCGTGGACATTGGCTGAGACACGACTGTGAGCACCTGTGTAACTCTCCTTTCCCTGTCCTTATTGGGCAAACTGATGCACAGAGGTACAGAGATCCAGGGATGCAGATACCTCTAAACACCCAAAGCCCATCCCTGGGAGCCTCAAAACCAGACAGCCAGGGTTTAAATACCAGCTCTGCCACTTACTAGCTCTGTGACCTTGGCCAACTTACTTACCCTCTGTGTGCCTCAATTTCCACATTGTAAAACTGGGATAAATTCAAACATTCCATACTCGATTGTTGAGAAGATTGAAGGATTCATTTCTATAAAACTCTCAGAAAAGAATGTAGCACATTATTGGTTCTCAACAAATGTCAACTTAATATTAAAGTGATTTACAAGTCTCCTTTCTAATCATCTTCTGTGTTTCCTGGCTAGTATAAGTCCCAAAGAAAATCCTTATTTCTCCTTTTATAAACTCTTGGGGAGCACCCTTCTGTTCCATACCACCACCTGTTTAAACTGAGGGAGGGGATGCCTCCTCCCCACTCCCCTTGGCTACGGAGAGTGCTTCTCCACACCACAGACCCATGGCCCACAGCTAGCCTTTATCACACTAACAGAGTGAGGTGTGAGTCCGGAGAGACAAGCAGGGTATGTGAAACCGTTCCTTTCCTTCCAGTGCTGGCCACACTTGGGAAGCACCCGGGATGCTCAGCTCCATGGCAAGACAGCCCTGTGTATGATGGGGCAGATCCTCTAAAGGGAAGGCTCGCTGTGGCCCAGAGTTACCTGGGACAGGGTGAGTCTCTACTTCGGGGACACAGTATAATGACATGCATTTTCCCACAGCCCTGAAGTTCATGGAGAACGTGGCTTCATCAGTAAAAAAGAAGACATATATCGCCTGCTTACTCTTTTCTGTCATCTCTCAGTTGGCTGCTGGAGACAACATGTGTATAAGTATTGGATCCCCTTAAGCCCCAACATATTTGAAGTAACAAAAAATTCTGTGGCTTGACGTTGGTTCAGGGCAACTGTGTAACGGTCCTGACTCTGCTGATGCTAAATTATGGGTATAGGAACTATGGAACCTCCTCAAATATCTTTCATCATAAAACGAGTTTTCCTTATTTTCCTGTTTCTTAGTAATTGCCAAAGACTATCAAATGATGGCTTCTCACAAAACAGTAGCTAAAGTTTATGAGCCCTCTTGACATACCCACTGTGGTAAACAGTTTACATAATTTCTAATTCTCACAATTCTACAAAGCAGATATGAGCATCCCCATCTAACAGACGAGGGAAAATCTCAGAACGAACTGACTCAGGCTCACGTGGCTCAGTGGCAGCGCGTGCACGCAAACCCAAGTCAAAAAACTACACCCCTTCCTATATGTACCAAATCTCCTCCCACCAATTAACACACAGCATCGGGGTCAATACTCAGGGAACTCAATACACTTTTCAGCTTTAAGGTGCTCCATAGGCTGCTTCTAGCTGTTTTATAAATTCCTGGCTCACTGGTTTCTAACACTGGAAGAAAAGTCCGATTTTGCCATTGTTTGCACAGCAAGTCTGAAATGTTCACAGCGAGATGACAGAATAAAACTAAGATATAGGCAGAATAATTTTTCCAGGTAGACAGACATAATGGAGAATGTGCTATTCTGAAGCATTAAGCAAAGAAATCAAAATAAAATAACGTTATTTAAGCCTTCTTTAACAAACAGGAAAATTAAGACGGTAAGAAGGTGCAACAGCTCCACCTATGGCTAAAAAGACCTTCCAGGTTGCTGGGAAACATGCAACACAAAATTGCCTGTAGGATCAGAAACGAGAATCAGATAACTAAAAGCTTATGTAGCACATACTGCACTTTGTTTCTGGGTAAGGGAGGGGTATTCAGTATTTAATCTGTTATTGCTAATACTCTTGAATATAAACAAAAGACACAGGCTCATGGAAACTCATCTTAGAGGAGGAAAGAAACCAGTCAAGCCTCTTCATTTTACAGGAGGGGAGACTGAGACCTGGGATCTGTCCTCCTGGCAATCAGCAGCAAAGCTCTCCTAGGCCTCAAGTCTTGCACTGTAGCAAAAACCAACAGATCTTTACTAGGCCTATATTCATAAAAGTAACGTCTGTATTTTTCCAACAGTAGGTAATCTAAGTATCTTGCAAAATACTTCTCAAAGAGCCAGGAAATCGTAAAAGTTTGTTGAAATACAAAAACATTTATTTACATATTAAAACAGCATGAGATTTATTCTATTTAAAAAGTTACATGTCAAATCAATATTTTGATATTTTAAACCTGTTGAAAGTGCAGGAAAAAAATCAAAATTTTCTTTAATCACAAAAGAGAGAAGATTATTCCCTGAAAATGATAAATGTTGATTTTTCTAAACTTAATGGATCTGGTCAGAATCCACAAATTTAAATGTCTGAGTGGATGTTACACGGCAACATGAATTCTGAGTTGTAACAATACACATTCTGTGTAAATAATCTTCAAGGTCGTCTGCTTAAGGTGCTTTAACTATTCCCTGTCTCACTAGAATGATACAGATTTCATTAAAACTTCATGGTGCACTAAAAAAAATGAATCCTTGTTACTTTAAGCCATGTTCATATATATCATATATATCCATATTGAATATGCATCAGAAATAAGCCACCCCCTTTAGTATTCAGAGTTGATTCTTCTAAAATACCTGTCATTGTGACAGCACATTTTTATTAAGCACCTCTTGGGTGCTTTGTATACAAGGCTTCTAACTCTCACAGTTAGACAAGGAAAACGATATTACTCAAATTTCACAAATGAGGAAATGTACTTAAGCCATAAAAACAACTTACCTATTCATCATCAGGAAAGAAAAGAGTAAAGATTTTAGTTACAATATTCACTGACAATCTTTTCTTCCATACGAAGACTACATAAAACCAATTCAGTCTTTCTAAGTATTTCTGTCAATAAGGGCCACTAGAGAAAAACAAGTAACATCACTAGCAATGGTTGGACTTTCAAAGCCCACTTCTCTTTTGCACTATAATTATTTTTAATGTTTTGTTTTTAGTGCTTACAGAGCACTAAATTTAAAAAAAAATTAACTTTTTAAGTCATTACCTGAGAATAAAACTTTTGTAAAAATGTACAATTTTAATTTATGCCACTCTGTCTCACATTCTCACTGGTGTCTCTCCTTTGAAGTCCTCATCAGGCTGAGATCACTAAAATTGGCATTTATGGAGTCACAGGAGTTCGGGAAACCACTCAACGGGAGGCTGATTAGAGGAGCAATTAAAAATGCATCCTGTGCAGCCAGGGTTCCAGCACCAGGCTAGCCACTGCCAGCTGCGTGTAATTTGGGACAAGCTGCTCCATCTCTCAATCCCTCAGCTGCAAAAAAGGAGACAATAATACCTACCGTTAAACACCTGCTATGAAGTAAAACATGAGGAAAGCATTTTAGCCTTAGGTAGGTGTCCACTCAGAGCGAGTTTGGTCATTATGATGATGAGGATGGGTGTTAATAAATTAAGCTAGACCAGAAAGTAGAAATCACCATAAAGGAGAAACATTTAAATCAATGAGCATTTCCTTTTGGATGGATTGCAGAATATTCTATTGATTTTTTTAATAAACCAAGATTTGTCCATTAATAATAGATTTACAGGTTCATGGACAAGTCTCCAGAAAAAGAATTAGAGGCCTCTAACCTCTGAATACTAAGAAAGTAAAGTTTAAAAAGAATTATGGGGGAGATTATACCTCATTTGGGAGAGTATGTGCTTAACATGTATGCGGCCCTCAGTTCAGTCCCCAGTAACTCCATTTAAAAACTTTTTTTTTAAGAAATGGAGAATTAAACCAAAAAGATGGAGGAATACAGAATTTTTTTAGAGACTCAACTCAGACTTTTGATGGGGAACAAAACATCTATTTCTCAGAGGAAATTTTGAAAACTATGTAAAGTGGATCTGAGATGTCTAGTCTTTTTACATTACTCAAGAATTCATATTACCAAGTCTTAAAACTACCTGAAAACCCACAGTGGTGATAGTGATCATAACAGCTGCCAACACGGATCGAGCTCCGGCTAGGAATGCTCTGTTCTGACATCTCTGCCCCTGAGGCCTCACCAGGCTGAGAGCACTAACTTCGGTCATTCATGAGCATCACGTGTACGTCCTCAATTTGTGCTTCTCACTCCCCCCTCACCAGGCCCTCTGAGGGAAGCACTGTTATCATCTTCCCCACCCGCAGTTAAGGCCACTAAGGCACAGAGACTAAACACGATCCAGGTCACACTGGCATTAAAGGACGTCTGTATTTCTGCTGTTTTACTTTTTACAAAGGAATCTGAGATATCAATTCAAGGGAGACTGTTAAATAATAAAGTCTGTCTGGTCTCCACTTCAAAGAGCAGATACTATAAATTCCTGATGTAGGATGAGGCTGCCGCCACAAATTGACTCAGCTTGAAATTAATATCCAAGATGAAGCAGCGAATACACGTAAATATTTACGATTGTCAACTCTGCTCATGGGTCTGGGCCCTTCACTGCCTGAAAGGTGGTGAAATCCCCACCCATGTCAGGGAGGGAAGCGCGGCTTTTCCAGGTCGCACCCAGGCTTCACGGGCTGTTTCCCCCCACAGACTGTCCTCAATGATTAAAAAGCTCTCAAGATTTTTACACCATGCAAAACTGAAAGACATTTCTGTAGATGGAGCACTTTCTCAGGCTTAAACCTTTTTTGCCTACACTCAGCAAGGGGGAGAAAAGAAACATGACTCCGCAAAGTCTCTGAGCATCACCACTCACAGGAGTAGAACTGCCTCAGCACAAGATGACTGTTCACATTGCAGGGTGAGAACAAAATAAAGCTGCCCCAACCACAAGCACTCCCAGAGACAGCGCTCAGCAGTCTTCTGCACACTCACGGTTGTGCAGCCCTCACCACCATCTATTTCCAGAACACTCCATCATCCCAGAAGAAACCCCCTCTCACTATCAGTCATTCCCTAATCCCCCTCCACCCAGCCCCTTGCAACCATCACCTGCTCTCTGCCTCTGCATTTGCCTATTCTGCCCATTTCAGATCACTGAAGTCAACAATATGTGGCCGTTTGTGTCTGGTTCCTTTCAATTAACGTGCTGTTATCAAGGCTTGTCCATGTTGAAGTGGTATCAGCATCTCTCTCTTTTTTTTTTTTTTTTTGAAAACGTTAAAGTTTATTAGAAGGTGGTAAGTACTAACAAAAAGAGTAGAGTGGAGCATAAGGCGTGGGGATTCAAAGGGAAAAGGGCGGGTTGAGTAATCAGGGTGGACTTCCCAGAACAGCTGGCCTTTTTCATCTTACTCTTTATTTTTTTTTCCTTTTTATTCACCCGTATGAATAATGTTCCACTACATGGAGATACTACATTCAGTTCATCCATTCAGCAGCTATGTATGGACGACGTCCAGAAGAAAGAGTGTAAGAGGTGACTAGCAGGGATGGCATTTAAGCAAAGGGCAAGATATGCTTTCAAAAAAAAAAAAGGCAACAAACAGAGGCACAAGGAAATTCAGTCCATTTCTGAGAAAAGTGCATGCTTGCTTCGGCAGGATTACCGTGCAGGGCTGGGGAGGATATTGGCAGGAATCACGGGGAGGGAGTCACCTGAGAAGACTCCCCACCAAAATCAGCTCAGCCAATTCTCCTCCCTCATGTTTCTAGGTTTCTCTTATTTCATGTAATAGCACTTTAACTACACATCTGATCATCTGCATCAGACCACCTTACCTCGAAGCCACAGAAAATCATTCACTGACCGGAGCAGCTCCAGGACAAAACTGTGATGGACCAGGGAGTCCTGCAGCATCCCAGCCTGCAGGCACAAACCCCATATGTGCCTTGGTGATGTCCAGAAAATAAAATGCATGGAAATATGTCACTGCTGGTGCACGACATCTGCCCCCAAATTGCCCCAAAATCATGCTGGCAAAGCACTACTCAACCCTCTCACTACAAAAAAAAAAAAAAAAAAAAGCTAAGAAGGCAAATTTAGGCTCTGCCATTGAAAACCAGCAAACATGAATGCCAGTATCTGAGCTGGAATGCTCCTGACTTCAAAAACCACTGCACACTTACTTTTCAAACGGGAAAGCATATATGTATTCCACGTAGATGATATTACAGTAGGATTTTTCTTTTCGAAATTTCCAGTTCAACATTAGCACAAGAAAGATTATGTTTCAGCTTTTAAAAAACTCAATTATCTTCCACTTTCTTAATTTTGAACCTATTATTATTTTATAAATGGAGCTATGCTTCATATTATAAACCAAGTGTTTGGCTTCTGCAAACAAGACCTTTATGACCTCACTATTTCAGAGCAAAGTTTAATGATGTTTTGAGAGGTGGGGCCTGGGGCGCTCACTAACAGCTATTTAAATATTGACAAGGATGTGCTATTAAATAATGCAAAGGCTCTAAGTCCACATTAACTAGGAAACCAAAGAAACTACACCAAAGCCTTACTTTATTATTTTTAAATATTCCTATTTTTTGAATATTAAAGTTCTTAAAAGATATGATTTTTTTGAGAAAGACAACAGCTGTATTAAATTTCCTCTCACCAAGAAAGCGATCTTTATCAAGAGTAAAAACCCCTATGGAAATCCAAAAGACAGGACGTTTCTAGCTAAGTGAACATGCAGATCTGAACACAAACATAAATCCTATCAGATCTCACTCGAACGAGCTCAACAAAGTCCTGGGCTACTCTGGAACTTAGCTCTTCTCTTCCAAATGTTGGCTGAGCTAAGATCATCACACAAGGCGGGGAAGAAGAGAAGAGGAAAGTCCACCTGGAGGCCTCCATCTGTTTTCTTCAAGCCAAAAGGCCCCGCAAGGGCGGCCCAGCTAACAAGCCCTCCCCATAAGGAAATTCAGCATCCACACTGCCCCTGCCGTCCCCAAGCAGCCCCTACGCCCCTCTCCCACTTGTGGCCTCCCAGCCTGTGAATGGTCTTCTAATGTCACTCCCCATTTGGTGGCACCCTCCCTCTCTTCCCTGCTACACACACATAGAGACACACACACACACACTCACACGTGCACGCGCGGAGCCAAGGCAGCCTTCCCAAAGCATAAATTTGATTACATCACCCCACTTCAAACCCTTCAGAGGCTCCCTGGTAGAGTTCTAGCCCCACCCCCGACCCTGCTCGCCCATCCTCACCTCAGTACCCAGGTCCCCAGTGACCTCAGGGGCCCCCTGACCTGCTCCTACTTCCCACTTGCCTCCAGGCTCATTTTGACTGTTTCTCAAGGAAGCCTTCCCTCCCTCCAACCTCCGCAATTTGTTCCTCTGTTCCTAGAACATTCTAGGCTAAGTCAACTTCTGACACTGCTAAGCTCCCAAGGAGCATTTTGCTTACTAATGTGGGTCCAACCTCTCTCCCCTAGACACTCAGAAGTGTGTGTGTTATGAATAAATGAATGATGGGGTGGGTCTCAAAGGGACAGCCAGACCTGCTCTCGCCAGTCCCGACTTTTCTTACTGTAGAATATCAGAAGCAAAACCAGAAGTACCTTTCCTGAGGGTCACTTCCTGCTGACACCCTTCACTGCCTCCTGTGTCAGTTCTAGTAAAACCCAAGCTCTTCCAAAGCCCTCCACCCCAGGCCCTCTCCAGTGTCCTCCCAAGCAGGGGCACCCACCACCCTGGACCACACATGGCACTCTCCCCGAGTCCCCACCGCACAAGCCTCCAGGCCTCTACCCGGGCTGCTCTGCCACATGAGCCACAGTCTTCACGCTTTCTACTGGCTGACCCTTTTTTTTTTTGTATCATATAGTTGTAGAAGTATTTGTATAACTAAGTGATGGCTACAGCCCATGATTCTGCACTGGAGAGTTTGGGCTGAGGAAGCCCAGATTACATTCACTGTGTAAATGCAATCACACCAACACACTGACAAGTGCCCTTGTGGAGGAGCTGATGTTCCAAAGCAGGCAAACTTATGCAGTAAGAAAACTCTAAATAGAAAGTAAGAAATGCAATGTTCTGTACTCAATTTCATTCGATATATGGGTCATTAACTGATAGAATATCTTCACTAATGTAACCCAAAAATAAATTGTCAACGTCGATTTTCTTCATTTGACGGTTTTATGCTAACTTTGGATATCAAACTCTCACTCCATATGGAAAGCTCAGGCCTACGCTGCAGCAGGTTACATCCCGTGGAAGAAAGCCGATCAAGGGAGAACTGAAGAGTTTCCCTTCAGAAGCTGCTAAGTCTGGTTTTGCACCTGTACGTCATTTGCAACCCCGTCATCGTCAAAGAAGTAAGACCTTACCTCTGTGGGGCATAAAGCACTGCGATGCTTCAGAACAATCAAAGAACACTGAGCTTTGTGAAACAGTCCTGAGGCACTTAAATCGTGCTTTTTCTGAAAGGCCCCAAAACTGACCCACTACACCATTTCACGTACAACAGGGAGGTACCGGAATTAGTAGAGAAAACACGCCCTTGAAGTCTGACAAGACCCTGCTTGAATCCTGTTACAGCATTTACTACCCTCTAAACGGACCAATACCTTAACCCCTCTGAGAAGGTGTGCCAATCCGCAAAAGGGGGCTGCCACCGCCCACCTGGGAGGCATGGTTGTGAATGCAACACACAAGTAGGGTGGCCGACTGGTACCTGACACGGGGCCTGGCTAGTATCCCTCCGCTGCCCTTGTCCCCCTTTAAACTTGTGCTGTTTCCCCGGTACCAAACGCCCGGAATAGACTGCCCGAATATTCTGTGTATCCCTGGATACATGCCTTACACTTAGGAGGACAGAAAAACAACTGCCTCCTCCCCAGTCACTATCAATATTCTTAAGAGTCTGGATTTTTTTAACCTCCATTTTGCAGGGAGACTATTCCAGAATTTTTCAAGCACCATTCTCCATGTTGGCTCCTCTCCCAGCTCCCATCCCTTCTCACCTCAGATCCTCTGTCTGCCTTCTGTTCATTGGAAAGCGAGTCAGGAAGAGTGGGGAATCCCTAGGCCTCCTTCCCTCCCTGACAGGTTAGTGTGACTACCTTCAACGCACGCCCCACTCCAACTCCAGCTTCTGAGGAGTCTACCCTCCCGGACCCTGCAGACTCTGCAACTTCCCAAGGCACACACGTGGCCACGACCCTCCCTTCAGGTTTCTTCCTGGCTGGCCCTGCCCACACCCCGGCCCCTTAAGGATAAATGACATTGCCCTGAAAATCCCAAACGCCGCTGACTGACACAACAAAGCTGCATGGTCTGGGCTTTCCTCCAAGCCAGGCACAGCCCTGCCCCCCCTCAGCCTCAGTCTGCACCTCTCAAGATGAGCTAATCCACATGCAAGTCTGTGAACACCAGCTAAGAATGACGACTCCCAACGTGTATCTCTAGTCCGGCTCCTTCAACTCAGCCCCAGGCTCATAGACCCGAGTGCCTCTTTGAAGTCCTAACTTGGATGAAAAATGGCATCTTAAAAATGCCTCATGTCCACCATTTACTCTGGAATTCAATTTCTGGCAGGTATCTCCCGTGCTCCCCATTTTAGTAACAGACCCAGCACTCACCTAGTTGTTTGAAGTCACATTCAATTTCCCCTGTTCCCTCCCTCCAGCCCTGGCCTGGAATATTAGTCCTGTCATTTCCGTCGCTAAGCCCATCTCAAGTCTGGTGCTGCAGGGACCACGGCTGGATCCCCACATGCTCACAGCAAGGTGCACTGAGTCACAGTCCTCCAAAGGGTGCTCCCTGGAGGGGGAGGCATCTCCTGCCACTGGTCACCTCAGAAGGCACTGGATTCTCACAAAGGAGGCCCAGGAGAAGGGACTCAAGGTTCTCCCGTGGTCTGAGCTTTGAAGGGCCCGAGGTCTGGGGGAGTTCCTAATTAGCAGACACACTTGCCAGTAAGCAGATGAGGATGGAGGAACCCAGGCAAGGCTGTTCTCACTCCGACCACTGGGCCCTCGGGAGCGACGGGAAAGGCCTGTGTCCAGGGCACAGCCCACAATTCACAGATCCCATTTGCCAACACGGACAGCCTAGACTCCTTCTACTTGTGACTCTTACTTCTGTTCTGTTCCCCCCAGAATGTGATGGACTCTTTCAGAAAGTCTGGCCTGTCTCAAGTGAGACCAAGTCAGTGAAGGATGAAGTGTCCACATTTGGACTAGAGCATGAAAGGAGAAACAAGGCCTCATGATCAGCATGATGGTGGTGGCCAAACACTTTCCCCGGGTGAGATGAACAAGGGGTGGGGGTGAGAATCCAAGGTCTTAGATCGGCCAAAGCATCTTCCTTCATGGGTGACTGGGGGTTGGAGACTCACTACCGCAAACTAACGACACGGCCGTCAGTGGGGGACGTCAGCTGCAACAAACAGGGAGTCAGCTCTTTAATGCCAACATGGGTTAAAAGTAAAGGCCAGTGCAGGGAGGCCTGCATGGCTGCTGAGGCAAACCACAGACCCGGCTCTGAATGCCCACTGACTGGAGCAGAGAGGAAGCTACGGTCCCTTTAACAGTCCCTGTGTCCACCAGATCCATGTGAGCCAGCTACTTAGGAGAAGGCCATGTTGTTCTGATACTCAGAAAAACCAGCCTCGTAAAGGGAACAAAAGAGTGGCATGGATTTTAGACCCACTTCTGCCCCTCTATGAAGGCAAAGTAAAGTAAATGGCACGGGGAAGGTGAATGCAAAAAAAAAAAATAATTAAATAACCAAACGGTGACTGATTCCTCCAACAGCGGCCCCTGCAGCTGCTCACCCCCGAGCCTGCCACTTCCTCACCAGTGACCGCCGGTCAGGAAGCGCCGTCACGCACGTCACACAGAGACAGCCAGGAACCGCGTGCTGAGCATGTTTGTGTAAAAGCAGGAATCGAGCAAGATGCTGCAGACTTTGACTTGACAAGTTTAAATACTCCATGAAAAGAATCCCTCAGCAGCCGCCTAAATCAATTCACATCTCACTTCTTCAAAACAATCAAACAAATTTAATATGGGTGCATTTGTCACCAAATATAAGGAGGACCAAACAGGTTCCTCAAAGCAAAGATTTTAACAGGTATCAAACACTAGTGGGTGATGTGCTAACAAAGCAAATATTCCAAAAAATTAGAAAATAACAAGATGACTAGGATAATGTATGGATTAAGGCAGCTGAAAAGTTTCTGCTTTTTAAAGCGATGGAGACAGCACGGAGGGCGATCTTGCTATTTCCAATGCAGGATATGCACAGCCACCTTTTCAGACGCAAATGCGTGGTACAAGAGAAAAAGGAATAAAGAAAAAGGAAAAGAGGAACAAGAGAAAATTAGAAACACACAAGAACAAAAATGACTTTGACAGCATGTACAAGAATTTACGTGTGTGTGTGAGGCCAGGGACGCAGGGACGGTGAGAACCACCCTCACCTCCTGCTCCAGGGAAGGCAGGGGCCTGAGGGGAGCGATGCTGCTTGGGGACCCCAACGTGGTCAGCACCCCTAACCAAAACTCCACATACATGCGTCTAGGCAGCTTTTGAGCCACAAAATGTGGTCGCATTACAAGCTGGACAGTTTTACTCACTCCCAACGAGAGTAGCAGGAGAGAATTAGTCTCTGCTCCTGCACCAAAGCATTGTTTTAAAAATTAATGACTGTGGAATAGTAAAAGCAACAATGGAGTAAAAGTGACTGGAGGAGAACGTGTTTGACCCGAGCTCACTGGCCGCGTTATCTCACTGATGTTCAGATGCTGGCAGAGCTCTTATGGTACCAAAACAGACAGATCCACCAGGAGGGAGTTTAATGCGCTGCTGTATTTTGATGCTGAGAGCCATGCCTGGTACACGAGGTTCTGGGTAAACAATGGTGACAGTGTCAACACTATGGGCTAAGCACACATCCAGCTACTCCGCCAAATCCCAAGGGCAGACTTCAAAAGACAAAAACAAGCTGGCATTCTCTGGTGGGTCTGCAGACTCAGAGCCAAGCAGTTGCTGAGCAAAAATGTCACCAGTGCCTCCTATGACAAAAGAGGCACTGGCCATGGGGCTCGGGCAGGGCTCCAGGCTTCCACTGCTCACCCACCAGTCTGTCCAGGGGGAGAACGTGGTCCCTGCTTACGTTGCACCGATGCACCTATCTTGACTAACGCCTGGGGGCTCAGCAGGTGGTGACATGTGAGGTGAACGGAGCCAGCCTTGGTGTAGCCCGGTGCTGGCAGCTGTGCCCACAGCAGCACCCAAGCACCTAAACCTGCCACCGCATCCCCAAGGAGCAGAAGGGGGTGCGGGCGTGTAGATCACAGGGCCTTGTGAGGACAAATACAGATCATGGCCACTACATGTCTCACCCCTTACTAAAGCAATAGAGGTATGTCCGGGAGGAACAGAAAATTCATCCAGAGCCCACCAGATACCACAAACAGGTGGGACTCGGGCCCCCTGTGCCTCTCACTCACAGGGCTGGTCTGGACTTTCTTTTTATCAATTCTCTGGCAAATTCTCCTCCAACTTACCAACAACCAGAAAGTAGGATTTGATCTTAGGTAAGTTCAAGAATCACAGAGCACCGCCTCCACAGCGGGCCCGGCAGCACGTGCCAGGTCCTCCTACCGTCACCTGTGGTACCGCCATAAGCACACTCCAGACTCAAGGCCCGAGGCCGTAGGCCGTGGGTGCACAGCTTCCCTCACTCTACTCAGCAAAGGAGGACCACCTCTGGGCAAAGGCATCTCACCTCTTCTTCCCGATGGAAAGCATGATAGATATACGGGGAAACAGAGCAGAAGGTGGGGGGTAGTAAGCCCCAGAGAGCTTGTCTGCACTTCCAAGGCAAAAGTGGGGACTTTGACTTAATCACAGGGACAAAGTGAGGATGAACCTTTCCCTGCTCTGTCTCATACTCCGTGATACGCCTTTCCCTGCATAAGGAGCTCATCCGGAATTCCCTGGAGGTGTTTCTGATGTCCTAACTTGGCATGCAGGCTGTCGGGGAGGAAGAGAGTGCCTGAACCCAGCAGGTGCTGGGCCTGGTAGGCAGGAGACACCGGCTCCAGACCCAGCTCAACCAGCGACTCGTTCTGCCTCTCGGGATTCAGCATCTCATCTATAAGCAAAGGGATGAGACTCTCCCAGGACAGGCTGCCCAACAAAATTGAAATGAGAGCCATGTAAAGAAAGCTTCCCAATTGCCACATTTAAAACGGTAAACAAAGAAACAATCAAACAAAAAACAGATACTAGAAACTGATTTTAAGAACAGATCTTACTTAATCTGCTGTATGTAAAATACTATCATTTTGACATGTAAACAATATAGAAAGTAACAAGATTGTTTACATACTTTTCACTAGACAAGTCTCAGCGTCTGATGTGCATTTGACCTACAGCACATCTCAGCTCAGACCAGCCTTCTCCCCAGCGCTCCTAGCATCAGTGGCTGTGACTACTCTATTGGACAGCAACTCCAGGGGTCCCACCAGGGGTCCTGGTTGAAAAGCAGGAGGAAGTCACAACACTAACCCTAAAAGGATCTCTCTGAAACAAAGGTAGATTCACTTTTAAATGTCTGTAAACCGTCGGGCTTCACCTCCCTCCCCACTTGGCTACAAGACAGCCCTCTTCCTTGCTGATCCCTTCCTGGATGTAGGGAAGGAACCCGGCACACAACCAGGGTGGCCGGGCCTCCAGGTAGACTTACCTGCTGTCTGTGTCCAGTCCCATGAAGTCCTCCTTCTCAAACAAGGTGCAGAGGAGGGGAATCCTTTCCCCAGACTTGTCAGGGTCCCATCCAGCCACTTGGACTTGAGCATGATGAAGAGTGACTCAGTGAAGTCCTTGATCCTCTTCTCCACCACCCTGCAGTCCTCGTAAGTTGAAGGCCAAGTCGGTGCGTGGCTGCTTGGCCACCTCCCCATGCAGCACAAAGACAAAGAGCTGAGAGTCATTAAGCGTGGTGCCATACAGCTCCTCTGCATGTGGAGCTTCTAGAAGGCCTTGGCCGAGAGGCAGTCGGTAATGGTGACGAGGCCCACGACCTTGCGGTGGGTCTGGAAGTCACTCCACCCATTCTCGGGCACATAGTGGTGCCTGTAGTGGATACAGAGTGCCCACTGGGAGCCGCATGGGCTGATCTTGCTCACCAAGGAGATTCGTTTATAGATGCAAAAGAAATTGTCCTCTGAAATGATCCCCACGGGTTGGACGACCACGGGGAGAGTCTCGTATTCCTCAGCACACTGCACGTAGTCAGGGATGCTCATGTTGCAGGCCCTGCCGAGAGGGGAGAGGAGATCGAGGTAAATAATTTGCTGTGGACTGCTGGCACCTCTGGGTTGCGGTGACCTGGTATGTACCAGCCAGAAGGCAAGGGAAGCACAAGCAAAGCCGGGGGTACAGTTTGTCCTCAGAGTCTGTACATGGCTAACATAGCTCGGATCACATTACCCAGCTTTTGGTCTAGGCTTCCTGCCCCTGCACAGAAGGGTCATTTCTTGTTTTCTGTTTCCAAGCACCTAGCAAGACCCTGATGCAATGTCAGTGCTCAACACTGCTGAATAAAGAAATGAACAATGGAACTGCTCTCCCCACCCCCCTTCAGCAGATTATAAAGAAAAGAACCGCAGTAGGATCAAAAGATCTGGATTTCAACACCAATTTATTTCAACTCCTAAACTGCAGAATAATGGATAAGAAAACTTGCCTTGGGGAAGAGGGTACAGTTCAGTGGTACAGCACATACATAGCATGTACGAGGTCCTGGGTTCAATCCCTAGTACCTCATTTTAAAAAATGAAACAAATGAATAAACCTAATTACTCTTCTCAAAAAATATTTTTTAATTCAAAATTCAAAAAACACCTTGCAATTGACACAACATTTTAAACTTGACTATATTTCAATTAAAAAAAAAAAAAAACCTTGCCTTACAAGAATATATCTGGATTACATATGTTTCCAAATGTAAAATGCTTAGGGTACCACCTGCATAAAGAGGGGGGACTGTACAAATTTACTATCCCTCCTTTATGAGCTAAATTTCCTTTGGGGGGTGTTATAAACTCTCAGAGCTAATTTTCTCAGATTAAAAAAAACCAAACAATACTTGATTCTCAGTACTGCTGAAGAATCAGATAAGTCTGTGAAAGCATCTGACCCACAGAGGTTACTCAACAAATGTTTGTTGAATGAATGAATAAACAAGCAAAGTGAATGCTGCTCCCTGCCACAGACCATCATAATGGTGCTGCCTGGAAATCCCAAACCCACGTTACACCCAACTGCACACTAAACATGTGGGTGACCTGGGCAGGCCTGTGTGCTTCTCTAAGCCCCAGTTTAATCATAGATAGAAGTGAGGGCAATAACACAAACCTCAAAGGGTTAGTGAGACAGTAATGAATTGTACCCCAACTTTGCAAGATGGAACCATTAAGGAAAATTGGGCAAAATGTCCATTGGCCCTCCGCATATTATCTCCTACAAGTACAGCGGAACCTACATTACATCTCAAAATAAAAAGTCTAATATTTTAAAGAGGCTATTGAGGTTAAATGAGCTCATTGTCTCAAAAAAGGAACACACAGTACAAGTACGACAATGCCTAGCCCATGAGATACACTCACTTAACATTCCCACTGAACCCACTAATCCCTCCAACTTCAGAGCACGAGGATGGTTCCTCGTGGCCAGAGGCCACTGCACCTGAAGCTAACAAAGCTAATGGTCCCCACTTCCAAGAGCCCCTGTCACCACCCTTGCTCTAATTTTGTATTTGTAATATAGTTTTTTTATTAAATAGAAAACCATAATTGCATAGCATTAAGGTCACCAAAACCTGACCACAGAGATCATGATGGCAGGCCTCCTTGTTGAAACAATAAAATGAAAAGCCATTTCCACAAGACCTCTGTGTAAATCTACTAGGGAACTTCATCCTGGACTGAGGAAGAGGACTGGGGAGGAGGGGGCAATCTGGGGCACAGAGAACTATGGGCCACCTGTCCCACGACGGACTTTAGACTCAACCCTCGCCCTCCAGGTAATTCAAAATACACACCGACAGAGTGCTATGGACAAGATTTTTTTAAAAGAAATCCCTGACTCCCTAGCAGGTCTTGTTTCTACCGAGACACAGATGGCTTATGTGTATAAAGTTTCGCAAAAGCCCTAATATATTATCACCCCAACTTGACACATTAAGAAACTGAGGGAGAGAAGTTTATCATATTGTACAAGATTAGAGAGAGGCCACGTCAGACACCGTATTTAAACCCAAGCCCCTGCTCCAGTGCTCACACTAGAAAGTGTGAAATGCTGCCCCTTTCCTGCCCTCTCCCTGCAATAAGATTCTGAGGAGTCTTTTCTGTGCCACCTGGAATCACAATAACTTCAATTTTCCACAGAGAGCTATGTCACTCCCTGGAGGACATATCAAAATCTAAAGGGTTGGGATGGGAGGAGAGATTTGCATTTTCTGTTTCTCAAAGGAAACATGGCTTTAAAAGAAACTGAAAAGCACTTATCTAGTCTAAGCCCTCATTGTGCAAAGAAAGAAATGGAAGTTCAGAAGAGATGAGGAAAGGGCCTTATTAACAAATATTGCTTCAGCGCAGTATCAAGCCAGCCCTGGGCACTGCTGGGGGAGGATCTGGGAGACCCAGGAGAATGAGTGTTAGAAAAAGGAAAGAGAAGAAGCATACAAGACCCTGTCTCTACACCACCATAACATGAAGTTCCACCAAATTACCCAGTATGGGTGCAGCCAATATTAAGGTGGGCTAAACAGGTTATAGAAATCTGGAAGTCTCAACCACAGTGGAAATTCCAACATTTACTCTGCTTTTTTCCCAGTTCAAGCATCAACTCAGTGGGCACTCTGTTCCAGGGACTACTCGAGGCCTGGAGTTCTCCCAAGTACAGATCTCTATTATCACGTGTGCAAACCACATAAAGGCCCACCAGAAGAAAAGTGCCCACAGATAAGATGGAATTACTGAAGCTGAAAGCAGTCAACCAGCGTATGTTACTAGGAAAAACGATGCTGCTAGAAATGGACTCATGGACATAGAAAGCAAACTGTGGTTAGCAGGCAGGAAAGGGGGGATTAACAGATACACATTAATAAATATAAAATAAATGACAAGGACCTACTATATAGCACAGGGAACTATATTCAATTTCTTGTAATGAGTTGCGCTAGAAACAATCTAAAACATATGTATATACATATGCATATGTTTATAACTGAATCTCTGCTGTACACCTGAAACTAACATTGTAAGTTGACTACACTTCAATAAAAATAATTTTAAAAAATAAGTATAAATAAAATCAATGCCATTAAGGTAAAATAAAAGAACACTCTTATCCCCTTAGCTGTAGGTGGTGGAGAATTCTGGTTGCAAGCACCAAGTCCACTGGATCACTCCAGCACTGACTGTCACTCTTTCTGACCATCAGACAGTCACTTGGCTTCACTGAGGTTATTTTTCTCTTCTGTGAAAGGCTACAGTGGCAACTAACGATGTATAGAATCTCATCATTCACAAGCCCAACAATTAGTGAGGACTTCCCATGGGCCAGGCTCTGGAGAGATGAAAAGATAGGGTCCCAGATATATTCATGGGTAGAAGAAGTTTATGCCATAAAGACATTTATTCTTCCTGTTTTGATAGACAGATTCAATGCAATTCTGATTAGAATTCCTACCAGACTTTTCATGGAATGTAACAAGTTAATTTATGGTCAGGAACAGCCAAGAAACTTCTTTACAACCACCACTGGGGAGGGGTGGATAGGTCATTCATTTGCACCGTTCTTTCGGAAGTGATGAAAACATTCTGGAATAATAATGGTTGCACCATTGTGAATATGCTAAAAGCTGCTGAATTGTACCATTTAAATGGGTGGACTTCATGGTGTGTGAACAATATCACAATAAAGCTGTTATATGAAAAAATATTTCTTGACAATTATTTTTCCCTCTATACAACTAGTCTGCCCCACAATTTAAGAAAAACAAAAAACCAAAACAAACCAAACTGTGCCAGGAGCTTTTTAGGACTGCAATGTCCCTGGGTCTCCAACACCTCTGGTGGTGCTGTTCCTGTTAACACACACTAGCTGGGCTGGGCTAGTTAGGGACTGTAACTATGTTTTTAAAATCGATGGTCACATGTTTCACCCTGGGAGTGGGAAGGACGGAGGATGTCACAGCCTCATGCCTTCAGCTCATTTTTAACTGAACCAAGCCCTGCTTTCAACACTGTAATCCTCTCACTATAAAAACACGTGACATCAACAAGCACCGCCATCATAACACCTGAAATTGTTCAAGGTACTTACCTGGGGCAGAAACACTGAGGGGGGAGACGGAAACTCGCTCAGCACTGGCGCTCAATTTTCCAGACTCCACCAGGAGAAACTGGGCTTTACAGCCGGAGGCTCTAAGCCCGGGGAGCAGCGCGCATGCCGCTGAGCTGGTCCTCAGGGAGCGGGAAAGGGAGAGGAAGGCAGCCCCAGGGTCGCGGGGCAGGGAAAGCCGGGGGGGGGGACGCATGTTGCAGCCCTGCTTAGAGGCCAGCCCCAGCCCCAGCCGCCCGCTCCATCCAGGTCCGCAGACCCCGCCCACCCGGGACACAGCCCGCACAGGGGCAGGGACGGGCCAGCGGCCAAGGAGAGTCAGCCCGGGAGGAAAGGACTCGTGGGTGGGGGAGGGGAAGGGGACGCCAGCCGCGGACTGAGGGGAGCCCGGCTGGGGCGAGAGGCGGCAGGTGCACACCTGGCCCTGGACAGCTGTGGCTGGGGCGCCGGGGCAGGTGGCGCGGGCAAAGGGGCCTGGCCCGAGCAATTCAGTTGAACACACGCTGACTCGCGGCCTCGCGGGCTTTGACACACGGACCGCCCTCCCGCAGCCACCTGATCCCTTTCCCGGGAGCCCCCCACCTTGCATTTCCACAGCCAGAGGCCCCGGCCTCGGGCAGGAGCCAAAGGCCTACTGAGCGACAGAGCTGAGAAGACTTTGGGGCTGATTCCCAGCTCGGAGCTGGAGCTTCCAACCCGCGGTCCAGCTGGCACCGACTGCGCATGCGCAGGAGGGCCAGCGACTCTCTTGATTCTGTGATAGAGGCTGGGGCATCGAGGAAGGGAGAAGATGGGGGAGGAGGAGAGGAGGGGAAAAGTGGAGGGAGACAGATGGACAGGAGGAGCAGAGAGTAGGTAGGGATCTGGAGAGGGGAGGGGAGTAGCGGAGATGTAGAGAAAAAGCTTTACTTCTGGGGCACCCCGAAGGAGGCGGCAGTCCTGCCTCTGTACCTTTCTCTAACCCTTCAAGGCCCGCAGCTCTAGTTTTACCTCCCTGGTCCAGCCCTCCAGCCGATGCCTCTGCAGAACCCCTACGGGGATCACACCCGTTGTCCCCACGCAGAGCTGGGTTTCCTGTTGCTCTGGGAACCAAGCACCCGCAGGTGTTGTCTCTCAGAACTACCTTGGGAAGTGTACATATTCCCCTTTTACAGGCTGGGAAACAGGCAGGCACGATCTCTGCCTTAGCTCCACTGTCCCAGGTGTTGGCCTTGCGGGGAGCGGGAGGTACAAGATCAGAGCCTCAGACAGAGCAGACTGCCTGAGTGTTGGTGCATAGTCCCATCCCTGCTGGGTAAAACACACCTAACACTAGTGGAACCATCAAGGGCTCACAGTAGGTTCCTGGGTGTGGGAGAGCTGTCCTCAGTTCCAGTGCCCAGCTTGCTAGGTAGATAGGAGTGTTACCGAGTCCAAATTCATTCTCCTCAGAGAAGGACAGGCCAATAAGTTGGGAGACCCGCTGCTGGGGCATGGAATAGCAAGTTTCTGTAGAGCTAGATGGCAAACTAATGTCTTGGAAAACCAACTCCCCAGGTCAGAATTCAGGCTCGTTTCCTATGTGCTTGGTTGTTGCAAACTTCTTGGTGTAGGAATTCCTTGTTGTTAGAATCCTTTGTTCTTGCAGCTATCTGCCTGGGTCAAATCTCTGTAAACCTCCAACAAAACAAACGTTATTTTCTATTCTGCAACTTCTTATTATTTTATGAATGAAAAAGTGTTAAATATCCTTAAAGGTCAAAGCCTTCAGAATAGGCTCTTCTGTATATTTCAGGCTCTAGGCAACATTGTTTTACAAGCAAGATGAAGCCTAGGAGACAGAGCAAAGGGTTAAAGTCAAAGGAAGAGATCTAATATGGAGTCAGATTTGTTCTTTTCTATTACCGAGGCAGAAGCCACTTGAGGATTTAAATCCCTTTAAGTTAAAAATAACTAAAACTTTAAAGGAATTTACATACATAGGTGGCAATGTGCATAGCATATCTGGAAAAGCACACAAAGGATAGCAAACAGTGGCATCTCCAGGGAGGGCTGGAAGAACAGGGGATGAGGGAAAACTTCTTTCACTTGTGTATTTTTGTGCTGTTTGAATTGTTTTTAACCATATGCATGTATTTCTTTTTCAGTTTAAAAAAAGTGTAATGGAGCAAATGAGTAACAAGCTCAGCAAATACAGCAGCCATGGAATCACTGAGCCATCACTTTTGATTTCAGCCAGGAAGCATTTATTGACTCTCTCCTATGTGCCCAGTGCTGTTTTAAAGCTTCTTTTATTATTATTATTATTATTATTATTATTATTATTATTATTATTATTATTATTATTATTATTATTATTTTATAAAATAGTAACATGCTATCCCTCACCCCTGCCCATGGCTGGTGGAAAACCAACTGAGTTTTTATTGAGTTGTTTTCCAAGGAGTAGAGATGAGTTATAAACAGAACACATCTTCAGGGCAAAATAGGCGGTGTGGTTTTCCAGCAGGCCAGACAGCTATGAAGGGTTTTCAATAGAGGCGCCCAGACGCTGAGAGAGAAATCCTCCAGGACCCTACAAAAAGCTGCCCAAACTTCCTTCTCCATGGCACTACTGAAATAGGAAAGAACAAATCTGACTCCATATTAGATCTGTTCCTTTGACTTTAAGAAAGCCAAGTTAATACGCTCCGGTCTTTTCATGGGTTATGATGTCACAGAGGAGATGGACAGGTTTACAAGGGATGACTCTGCAGTGATCACGGAGCCGGGGAGTGGGATGGGCGGCAAGATGTATGACGCAGACGCAGCTGTGCCCGTGCTTCTAGGCAAGAACCCAAAGTCACCTCGACAAGGTGTCAAACACGTGTGTCCACGTCCTCATCACCTGACATGTATTAACGAGAAATGGAAACCCATAAAATGCCAATAACCTTGGTGGATACACCGTCCAAAGAGCAAAGTCACAGTTTGACAACTGGCCATCTCGGTTCCCTGGGATTCATTCTTGGAGAACCTTAAAAACCACTCCTCTGTCCTCAAGAAGTGCTTTCTACTTGTCCGATCTTTGGCTCAGGGATACAGCATGTTCAAATGAACTTCAATGTCTGCACAGATTTGACTGTCTTTCTCCAGGTTCACTTGTCCATTCTAAAGAGGCCTGAGCTAAGTCCATCCTCCGTAAGATCTATTCCCTCCTGTGACAACTCATTGAGCCTGCAATTAAAAGCCAACTGAACAAGACTGTCTGTCCTCAGCTAAAAAGTTCACCCACCCTTCACTGCTTTCTTAATCTCCTCTCCTGGCTAATTGCAACAGACTAACACCTCCCTCTACCAAGCTCCCCGACTATGTCAGTTTGTCTCCCCAAAGAGAAAGTAAGGTCCATAAAATAGGAGACAACTCCATAGTTGTTGCCGACGAAATGAATCACAGAGCTGCTGTGGTGCAAAATGTCTCCCGAGATTCGGGTTCCTTTATTTTTTATACCATCTACACAAAGGAGTAACTCTTGCCAAGCACAGAGAGTAAACATTTTTTAGGTTGACGCATGCTCACTACATCTAAGGCTTCCTTATCTTAATTACACTCAGACTCTACTGTTCCCAGGCCTGTTCCTTTTGAGGAACTAATAAACATTCTTGTCTGCAAGCAGTGTTTCCCCTGGGAACGGGCAGAGTCCCTTGGCAGGAATTTCTGTTTGCAGACAAGTCAGGCCACTTCTATGAAATGTCCTGCGTGCAGGCACATCCACAGCTTCTATGCTAAGTTTCCTTCACATTGTTACCTCTGAATTCCTAGCATATAGTAATGTCAATAAATAGAAATATGATAGTGGCTTCTTTCCTTTAAAACATTTCTGGTTATTTAAATGACCCTTGGAAGAGAGGTGTTTGCGGTCCAGTATCTTGATCCACAATACTCTGGAGGCCTTTTTCGGAATGGCTGTTCACTGATCCATTCAAAACACAACTTCTCATTCCAGGAATAGCTGTGCTTTTCTGCCAGGAGTTTGTGGTCACTCTCATGCTAGAACAGCTTTAAACTATATCCTTACTTTGGATTTGTTATTTTTCCCCTCTTCCAAAAATATTGACATTCCTTACTTTCTTGCCTTGAGGATTTTTTTTCCTAATTCAACCTTTAGTAAACCAGGCTTCTCGGGATGGGCTTGGCCTTACATATGATCAGCCATCCAACTCCCAGTGTGAGAGGACGCGGGCTCACCTCCTGCCCTCCTGTCAGGGCAACTAAAACTCAGTTCAGGAGCCAACTGGCACCCCAGGGCTTCTAAGGCTCGCTTATCTCCCAGAATCCCTGCTTTCTGGTTTGTCTTGGCTTCTGAGGATTTCCCCTAACTTTCTTGACAATTAGCTGTGTAGCTTGAAAGATGAGGAAGGAAGGTTTTATTTCTTAATCAGCATTTCAAGGAACTTGTGTAATGAAGGTTTTCACGAGAATCTAGAACAATCCATTGCCGAGACAGAAAACACACTAGATATTTTCTAAATTTAGGTATCATGGGCAATTTTCTTTGTTTTTGTTTTCTTAACTGCTAACAGACATTTTTTAATTAAAAAAAAATAAGGCCCCAAATAGGATAGAACATTGAAGGGGCATACAAAATTAAAGGACAAAGACAGAAAAATGATAAATACTGTACAAAATTAATATAATACATTCACTATGGATCAGATTAGCAATTCTCAGTAACAGCTAATTGAAGCATGATCATGAGGTAAAACGTCTCTCCTGTCAGGAGATGGCCAACAGAAAATAGAATTAATACAACAAACTAAAATTCTAAGTCTGGCGAGGTACAGAAGGTTACCAGCTAAATGTGTCTTCTTCTGGAAAAAAGGGAGGCTCACCAGCTCTTTACTGTGGAGCCTGAACCCAAGTGAGGGCGGTAAAGTGAGCTCTGTAAGTACCCAATTAACAAAGTGAGTGATGAATAAAGAGACGTGAGCTTTGATGACAGAGATGATACTACTATTCACTTGTCCTGTAAAGTATGTCTTCACGTTCAGTGATCAAACCTCGGAATCCTCAGGGATTGAGATTATAGGAAAATGCACAGCCAGGGCCCAGACCTCCTCTTTGAGCTCGTGACATTGCACTTAGATGTCTCAAGGGCACCTCCAACTCCACCTGCAAAGAGCTGACTTCACGGTGCTCCTCCCATAGCCGTCCTGCCCAGAGCCCCTGGTCAGGGGGCAAGGTCTCTCTGCCTCTCCCAGCTCAGGCCCATCACTCACAGATGTGACTGGACCCCTCGTTCAGGGCCCAGATTTCCTCAGTCATGGAGTCCCACCACCCACACCTGTCCTACCAGATACTCAATGGCACTCACTGAGCACTGACTCTGTGCTGGGGACCACACTGCACACTGTGCACACGTAATCTCACTGGATCTCCACAGCAGTCTTGGGAAGTCGGTACATCACTGCTTTAATTGATTACATAAATTGTTTCACTTCCTTGAGTGCATCATCCAAAGTGACATGGCTACTGAGCCACAAACCTGGGACTGAAAACTACTTGAAAACTGAACACTGCTACACCTCGCAGCCACCCTACGCTGACTCATCACATCACCTCCTGCCGAGCCTTCTAAATGTTTCTAAGCATTCTACAAGACAAAAGTGATCTACGAGAGCAACCCACTCCCCTACTTAAAATCTGTCAATGACTGTCCACTGCCCTTAAGAGAAAGCCCCACCGGCCTGAGCACAGCACAACGGCCCGGCATCCACGTTCCCTGCGCGGCCTTGCCGCCTCACCCACCACGCAGCTCTATACATGCCGTGTCCAGGACAGGGATGCTGACTCCATACAACCCGGGGCTCGTCTCACTCAAACAATGAACACCCTCTTCAGTGGTCACCCTCTTCATTGCTGACTCTCAAAAAAATATTTTCTCAGGATGAATCAATATCTTTTTCCTTACAACTTCCTGTCATTGATAATGAGCTCCCCCCAAAAGAGAGAAGACCTAATTATCAGTCTCCTTATTTGTAAAGTGTGAATAACAAGGAAATATGTGAGGTTTTAAGAGAAATAATATTCATGTGAGGCTGAGGGACAATTCCCAACATACAGTAAGCACTCAATATGTGCTTACTTAATATTAATAAAATATATTGCATTCCAGCAACCTTAAATCAATGTTTTATGGCTTTGTCCAACAGACTGACAAACTGTTGGACGAACCCCTTTGAGCAGATCAGCACAAGCGTACTGGGAGAGGTAAGTGCTGACTCCAGTTACAGCTGCAGCCACCCAGCACTACGGGGCGGGGGCAGTTTGCTCAAACTCTTACATGTTGCTTGAGCATTTAGTTGTCATTATTGAATAAAGACAGGTGTTCTTTAGTCAAAGCTCCTGAAACATAAATCTTCAAAGACTGATGCAAATTAGGTTTCAAGAACAACACTCTCACTCGAAATTATTTGAAAATAATAGTCTTAGCTCCTCTGCACATCAAAAGGCCATGTTCTTAATGTATCTGACTAAATACGCCAAAAGGGTTGTTTAAAAGAAATTAAGATGAAGCCATCCTGAATAAGCTCTCAGTATCAACTGCACAAAGCCTCAACCAAGGGTCTCATTTCTCACTTCCAGATAGGTGTTCAGGTAGATTAACGTGAGTCTTGGTTTCTTAAAACATGGGCGTCAGAAGAGTTGTGGATAGATTTATGTAGCAAATATAAACCTAGAATATTTGCTGTGTGGGAATCCTAGAAATAAACAAATTGATATATAGTCCCACCCTTAAGAAGCTCAGCCTTTCCATTTACAACAGCATTAAAAATAAAATGAGAGATACATTTAACAAAAATTTACAAGATTTGTACATTGAACATTTTCAAGTATCACTGAAATAAAATTTAAAAGATCTACATATATGGAAGACATCTCATGTTCATGGAATGGTAGACAATATTGTTAAAAATGTTAAGACTCCCCAAAGTGACCTACAAATTCTGTGGAATCCCTATGAAAATTCAGGCTGACTTCTTTCGAAAAATTGAAAAACTGATCCCAAAATTCATATGGAAGTGCAAGGGGCCCAGGAGAGCCAAAACAATCTTGAAAAAGTAGAGCAAAGATGGAGGACTCACTTTAAAGGGTACTAAAAAGCTATAGTACTCAAGTCAGTATGGTACTGGCATAGTTTGGATTAATAAATCTATGAGACACTATAAAAACCCAGGGGGAAATAACTTACATTTACATTCAGTTTTCCACAAGGGTGCCAACAACACTTCATTGAAAGTATAGTCTATTCAACAAATGGTGCAGGGACACCTGGGTATCTGCAGGGAAAAGAATGAATCTGGAATCTTGACCCACATATTTTATATAACAAATAATGTTAATTCAAAATGGATCACAGACAGAAAAGTAAAAACTAAATGTATAAACTTTTTAAAAGAAGACACAGTATAAACCTTTGTGGTCTTAGGATAGGCTTTGGTTTCCTAGATACAATACCAAGAGCACAAGTGATAGAAGAAAAAAGCATATAAACTGGACTTCATCTAAATTAAACCTTTTTCTTACAAAGGACATCATCAAGAAAGTGAAATGACAGTGGTAGGGAGTATCTCAAGTGATAGAGTGCGTGCTTAGCAAGAAAAATAAAATAAATCAATACATCTAATTACCTCCCCTATAAAGATTTTTTTTTAATGTTTAAAAATCTAAAGTGAAAGGACAATCTGCAGAATAGGAGAAAAATTTTGCAAAGCATGTATCTAATAAGAGAGTTGTATCCAGGATATAAAACAAATGCTTACAACTGAACAATACAAGAAAATAGACCCAATTTTTAAATTTGCCAAGGATTTAAATAGATATACAAATGGCCAATAAGCATATGAAAAGATGCTCATCATCACTAGCCAAATCAAAATGAAAATGAGATCGCTTTTACACCCACTAGGATGGTTATAATCAAAACATGGACAATAATAAGTGTCGTTCAGGAGGCAGAGAAACCTCATATGCAGCCAGTGGAAAGGGACAATGGTGTAGCTTATTTGGAGAATTATGGTGTTTCCTCAAAAGGTTAGCGTTATATGGTTCAGCAGTTCCACTCCTACATATAGATTCATCCCTCAGTATCCTCGGGGGGTTGGTTTCAGGAACCCCCCACCCTGGATAACATAATCCAAGGAAGTTCGAGTCCCTTTACAATCAGCCATCTGGATCCATGAAGTGGAAACTACAGATATGGCTGGCCAACTGTACAGCCAACAGAATGAAAACATATTCTCACAAAATCTTGCACATCAATATTCATACAGTATCATCCAGAGTAGCCAAAGTTACAAACAATATCCATCCATCAATGAATGGATAAACAAAAAAGAATAGGCCCACAAAATTTTGGTCATTGAATCTTTGACAAAGGATGTGAGAACATACAATGGAGTAAAGACAGCCTCTTCAGCAAATGGTGTAGGGAAAACTGGACAGCTGCATGTAAATCAATGAAGTTAGACTACTCCCTCGCTGCATACACAAAAATAAATTAAAAATGGCTTAAAGACTTAAACATGTCGACAAGATAGTATAAAACCCTTAGAAGAAAACATAGGCAAAACATCTGACATACATCTCAGCAATGTTCTCCTAGAGCAGTCTACTCAAGCAATAGAAATACAAGCAAAAATATACAAGTGGGAAATAATTAAACTTACAAGCTTTTGCACAGCAAAGGAAACAGTAAGCAAAACAAAAAGACAACCTATGAAATGGGAGAATATATTTGCAATAAATGAGACTGACAAGGGCTTAATTCCCAGAATATGTAAACAGATTTACACTTAATAAGAAAGAAAAACAAACAATTCAATCCAAAAATGGGCAGAAGACCTAAAGAAACATTTCTCCAATGAAGACATACAATTGGCCAATAATCACAAGAAAAAGTGCTCAATATCATTATCAGAGAAATGCAAATCAAAACTGCAATCAAATATCACCTTTCACCAGTCAAAATAGCCATCATTCAAAAGTTCACAGACACTAAATGCTGGAGAGGCTGAGGAGAATTGGGAACCCTCCTACACTGTGGTGGGAATGCAGTTTGGTGGAGCCATTGTGGAAAACTGTATAGAGGTTCCTCAAAAGACAAAAAATTGACCTCCTATATGACCCAGGAATCCCACTCCTAGGCACATATCCAGAAGGAACCCTAATTCAAATAGACACCTACACCCCAATATTCACAGCAGCACTATTTACAATAGCAAGACATGGAAACAACCTAAATGTCCACTGACAGATGACTGGATAAAGAGGTTGTAGTATATTTTTACAATAGACTACTATTCACCCATAAAAAAATAATAAAATAATGCCATTTGTAGCAACATGAATGGACCTGGAGAATGTCATTCTAAGTGAAGTAAGCCTGAAAGAGAAAGAAAAATATCATATGAGATCACTCACATGTGGAATCTAAAAAAAACCAAAAACCAAAAAACAAAAAAGAAAGAAACAAAAAGATAAAGTTATCTACAGAACCGAAACAGACACAGAGACATAGAAACCAAACTATGGTTACCAGAGGGGAGAAGGTGTGGGAAGGAATAATTTGGGATTTCAAGATTTGCAGATACTGACTATGTATAGAATAAACAGCAATTTTATACTGTATAGCACAGGAAAATATATTTAATATCTTATTGTAACTTATGTTTAAAAAGAATATGAAAATGAATACAGGTATGTTCCTATATAACTGAAGTGTTGTGCTGTACACAAGAAACTGACACAACATTATAAACTGACTAGACTTCAATGAAAATATTTTTAAATAGACCAATAAGGAAAAAAAAAAGTAAAAGGATATTATGAAACCAAAAGAATAAAGTACTGATTCAGGCTACAATATGGATGAACCTTGAAACTTTATGCTAAAATAAGCCAGACACAAAAGGACAAATAGTGCCCTTTTAGGTGAACTGTATCTAA
Source organism: Camelus bactrianus (assembly GCF_048773025.1). Lineage (NCBI taxonomy): Eukaryota > Metazoa > Chordata > Mammalia > Artiodactyla > Camelidae > Camelus > Camelus bactrianus. The sequence goes on along the minus strand of NC_133573.1, from coordinate 3,670,495 downwards.
GCGTTTACTGTACTACTCCTGTAAATTTTCCGGAGGTTTGAAGTCTATCAATATCAAAATAAAGTGTATTATTCATTAAAAACATAAAAGGATTCGTCACAGGAGGGCTTTAATTATTAAATGCAGAAGTGCAAGTAAAGCTCCTGGAACAACACTTTGCACGTCCACAGACAGTCACTGCTGTCACTGCCGCTCAGAGGGTGGTGCCAGCGCTGATGAGGGCTGCCTCCACTCTCTCCCCTGCAGAGAGGTGTGAGAGCCTGGGCTCTGACAGGCAGGGTGACCGTGACCCTGGGTCAGACACAGCCATGCCCCAGACTCTGCGATAACCAACTTTCTTATACAAACTGCTCCATGTAACATAAACACGCTACAGGGATGTAACTTACAACACAGGGAATATAGCCAATGTTTTACAATAACTATAAATGGAGCATAACATTAAAAATTGTGCATCTATTGTACACCAGAAACTTATATCATATTGTAAATCAGCTATATCTTTATAAAAAAATTAAAATTAATTTAAAAATGTTATCTCTTTAGTAGGCAATTTGGTTTTTAAGTAAATACTAAACAGCTTAGAATGTATAAAAGCATTAAATTGTGATGTTTGTTTACATATTTATTTACTTTCAGCCTCCTGCTAAAAGAGAAACTGAACAATTTTTTTAAACACAGCTTAAAAACCATAACAACAAATAGACAAATTGAGAGTGAAGAGAAAATGGAGATTCAATAATTAAATGAAACCAGGGGGAGGTAAAGTCATAAAAATGGATGCCATTAAGCCAGAGTAAGTGCTAAAGGCCTACTAGAAATTCAGCTGTAAGATTCTTGGCAGCTGATGTGAAGGAAAAGCCCAGCTGGGCTAACGAGCTAAGTCAGAAATCTAAGTGTGATAAGTGTCAGTTTAGTGATCTAAGTTCTGCAGGCCTAACTCGTAAATTTGAAGTTTAGTGTTAGTTTACTGGGCTAACAAGCTAACTCGTAAATCCAATCTCAACAAGTGTCAGTAACGTGATCTGTTCCAAATTGATAAGCTCCAGTGTACTGATTCCTTGCTTTTTGTTGTTTGAGCCTTATTGGCTAATAGCCCCATACTTGTAATTAAACCTATAAAACCTCATGTGCACGTCTTGGAGGTGCTCAGAGCTTCGGAGCAGAAGCCCCTCTGAGCCCGCCGGCGTAATAAATCTGAGTACTCCAACCCTCCGAGTGGTGCTTGTTTCTTGGCTGGCCTGTGGTTTCTGTAACATTAAAGCAAAAATAAAAAGGTGATGGGGCGGGCAGGAGAGCTCAGTGGTAGAGCATGTTCTTAGCGTGCACGGAGTCCCGGGTTCAAGCCTCAGGGCATCCACTAACAGATAAATATACCTAATTACCTACCCCACCAAAAGAGCCCCAAAGAAAAGAAAAAGAGAAATTTCTTTACTAAAAAAACCTGATATTATATTTAGATTAAATACTTTAAAGAAAAATAGAAAAAGATGGGTGACACAAGCGATAATTCCCTAGAGATTAATCCGCGGTGGTTGCTGGAAGGTCCCCATATCCCACGTGCAAAAATCTGAAACAACCTTCTCACCACTCAGAGTCATCCTCAGCCCACCCCACCCCTCCCCCTGTTAAATGCAGGAGCACAGGCAGGGCCCGGCCTTTGCTCTCTCTGTGTCATCACAGTGAGACAGGATGGAAGGGGGCAGAGCACAGCCATTCAAGGAAGGCCACAGCAATTAACATCAAAATGGTGAAGGATTCAACCTCCAATAGGCCTTGAGGCTCAGGATGAAGAGATTTAACTTCTAGCAGAGCTTGAGCTTCATTATACACCCATTGTAATAGTAACATGGTGAATAACATGCCCCCAGGCACCATGGCAGTCCCAAGGCTAGCCACAAAAGGTCACAGAGTGGGAAATGGCCAACTCCCTGGGAATCCCAGCCCCTTCCCCTTAGGCTGGTCCTTCTACATATTAGCATATTAAACCACCAAGCCCAAGAAAACAAGCAACACAGCGCCGCCTCGCGGTCAACCCTCTCTCTCCCTCTTCGGAGAAAGCCCACACTCTGTGGAGTGTGTACCTACTTTTAATCTGAGCACTCAACCCCCACACCTCGTGGCGATTCTCTTGCCTTTCAATGTGTCTCTCTGAATAAATCTACCTTTACTCAACAGTTGTTTGCTCTTGAATCATTTCCTACACGAAGCCAAAGACCAACATCTGGAGGGACAAATCCCAGGGGCTCAACTAACGCGTGGGACACAGCCCTTCTCATGCCCCACATCTGTTTTCTTGTATCAACAGGACTGGGTTGTGAAGGGAGCTCTTAGGCCCCAGCTAAGGGACAGAAGCAGCCCTTGCGTCGCCCCGGTTCTCTGTGGTTCTGTGTTGTGCCGACTCCCCAGCCAGACAGCGTTCTCCCTAGGCCTGTCCCCACAAAACCCTTCTCTGCAAAATACAAGCACATCATGTCACAGTCCTCTTGTTCAACCAGGAAATGTTCAGCCCACTTTTTCCTTCCCCAGTAAAAACCTAACTGTTCTCCCTCCCATCCCACCTCTTCTTTCTTTGTGAGAACTCTGCTCTCCACACACACCATCCTGAACGCAAGTGCCTTGCTGGCTGGGACCGAGATGTTTCAGTCTCACACAGCCTGTGTCCTTTCACTTTCCCCTTGCTACCTTAAAAAGCCTTTCCTGAGTCTCCCACCCTTCTGATTCTGAACTTCACAAAGTGCTGAGGTTACAGTCACTATGTTCAAACCTCCCAGGTTTTGGCTAGTTTTCCTTCTCAATATCTTCACTAAGGAGCTGCATCAAGAAGTTTAAAGAGGCTATTCTTACATTTGAGCTGAGGAGCCTGCATAAAATTTAAATGGCTTTGAAGACAGAGTTAACCAGGGACAGAGTTGTCGCAGGTCCTAGTCAACAGTGTCATGAGGCAAAATGTTCTTCAAAGGCTCAGAGTGGCTTCTGAATGTGGAGTCGGCAGGGAGGAGATGCCAAGCAGTGAGTGGAGTGTGTGACACTGGGTACACTTCCCCAGCTGGGGAAGAATTGGATTTTGTTCTAGTTTTCCAAACAATTTCTTACTACCATTTTCTCTTATTGTCACATAGCATTTCCTACGAATTAAGAAAATCAATGTCAGTCATTTGGGTCACTTGGGAGAAGCTACAAGATGCCATTCACAGGGCTGGGACATGACAGCCACACCAGTCTAGGTTAAAAGACCAGTGGGGGTAATTTCCGAGGTATACAAGGGCATGCAGCAAACTCCCCCGCTTCAATGACCTCATCTCAAAGGTGGGGCCAATAAAACTACCAAGCAATGTGCATGATGATTATGGCCAACATCTGTCTACAAGGTAAGTGTCCGTGACAGCTGGCGCTTAATGGTGAATGAGTAGGATCAGCGAGGCCCAGTGTACCTGGTCACACGCGCCCTGCCTTCCCGCGTTGGTGCAGGACCGGAGTTTGTTTAGCTTAGGTGAACGCCCCCAGAGCAGCCCCGACGGGAAAGCTCCCAGCTCTGCACAGCAAGGTGTGTTCCTTTCCTTCTCAGAGCTGATCACAGTTTGCTGTCGTCTGTTTTTATGTTTATCCCTTTAGTACCTGCCTCCCCGCCTGGGTTTTGCTCAAGAAGCACTGGGCCAGGTATGTCTTGCTGCCTGCTGGATATTCTGGGCTGGGAGACAGGCGAGCCCACACCTGCTGAACGGAGAGGCCAGAAGGCCCAGGGGCCCATGCTGAACCGAGGCCCCTGCACCCAAAATTATGGTCTGAGTTTGGGCAAATTACACAGTCTTATTTACCCTGAGATTCCTCATCTGTCCAAGAAAATAACTGCTCATGGCACATACAGTTACAAGGATTAAAGGAAATCACCACATTCACAATGTATTCAAGGGGCCACCAGTGCGTCCTCAACAGACACATGCTGCCTTTACGGCTCTGACACACACTAAGTGGGGCGGACGGATGCAGTGAACACTGCTAAGTGCCAGTGTGTTAAGTGCTTCATGTGTGTTATAATATTGTTTACAACTTGCAACAAACTCAGGAAGAAATGAATATTATCATGCCCATTTCACAGATTCACCAACAGGTTAAGGGAAGTTACACTCTAGTCCAAGGCCCTTTGGTGAGGAAATGGCTATTTAAGCCTGAATCTGAGCCCAGGCCTAGGCTACGTCTCTCTCCAATCCACCTGACCACTTGCCTATGACAGCCACCTGTCCAAAACACAAGTTTGCACAGGCCAGCTCTTAAATGCAATGTGTGCCACTGTTTGTCAATGTTGGTTAATTACTATAAACTGCTCTCAGAAACCGCTACAGAAAAGACAGGTAGACCCACATCCCTGCCCACAAAGAAGAGGAGTTCTGCCTTGCCTTCTCCTGTAGTGTGCAGAACACCTTCCCTACACCACCAAATCCTTTTATATGCTTCATCCGTGTTTATGTTTGCACACGGCATATTAAACTAGAAGGTAACTACAGTAATTCCATCTCGGTTGCTTTCCAAGTTTGCAGATTATCCATAATCAGTCCGTGAATGAAAATACTACAATGTGAATGAAAATACTGCAACCATGTCAGTAAACAAAGAATGCTGAAACCAAGTCAACAGCGGCTGCCGCCACCCCCCAGCGAGGACAGGCCTGCAGCCCAGTCTCTGCAGCCACTCACAATGGTGCCCTCTGAGGGGACTCAGAATAAGAAAAGACAGGATACTGGCCCTAGATAGCTAGGTGCTTGTCAAATGAATGAATTCAGTGCGCCCAAATGTTTGCTTCCTCCCATAAATATAAAAGCACTAAATTCTTTAACTTGAGATATCTAGTTTTCTTTAGATAACAAGCAATCTTTTATTGTTCCAACTACCTGGTCTTTGTTGTAAAGCTCCTATATATCTTAGCTCCTCCCCTACGTCTTTGGAACAGTCCCTCAGAGCAATCTGAGAGGCTGTCATCCCCGCTGGAGTCCTCTCACCGATAAAACTTAACTCTTAACTTTTATGCTGCACATTTATTTCAGTCGACACAACTTACAACAAACCCAGGAAGAAGTGAATATTATCATGCCCATTTTACTGATTCACCAACAGGCTAAGTGAGGTTACATTCTATTCCAAATTCCTATGGTGTAGAAATGGCGATTTAAACCTGAAGCTGGGGTGCCCATGCCTGTGCTCCTTCTCTCTCCCATCTACCTCATCACTTCTCTGTGAAATCCACCTGTCCAATACACAAGTTTGCAGCCGGCCAGCTCTTAAATGCAATGTGTGCCACTGTTTGTCAATGTTGGTTAATTACCATAAACTGCTCTCAGAAGCCGTTACAGAAAAAACAGGTGGACCCAATTCCCTGCCCACAAAGAAGAGGAATTCTGCCTTGCCTTCACCTGTAAAGTGCAGAAACCCTTCCCTACACCACTAAATTCAAACGTATGCTTCATCCGTGTTTATGTTTGCACAGGACTCATTAAAGAACAAGGTGTCTGCAATAATTCCATCTCGGTTCCTTTCCAAATATACAGATTAGCCCAAATCAGATCCAGAACAGACACAACTCATCAAATCCGCAATGAAACACACTGGATTAAGAACAAAATGCGTGTCCTAGTCCAGAAAACTACGGGTCCCTCTTTCTTCCTGTCATTATACAACCCCACCAGAACTTATTAATTTGCTGTCTGCTCATCTGGCAACCAAACTCAGAGAAGAGTCAACTCAGCAGAGCGCCCTACTGGGGAGAACACCCCGCAGCAGCACTGCGAGCTTCTTGCCCTCCCACACGCTCTGCTGACCCTTAGTGTCCTCCGTGACCAGGCCAACAGAGCTGTTCCCAACAGCTGCAAAGTCCCACACATTAAATAAAAGCATTTTATTTTAGACGATATGTTACATATATACCCATCTCTGAAAACAGCTTTTCCAGAAGCTCAAATCTTCAACATTAATCTGCAAAGGTAATCCGGGTCCCCAAGGGAAAGCAAGTCTTAAGACGATGCTAAGGCCTCCAAAGTCCTCTCCAGAACCATCAATCAAACTGCCTGCAGGTCTGCAGCTGCAGGCGGCTACATGTCTGTTTTTAAAACACCCCCCTCCTGCCCTCGTGTGCTACAATGTCCCTCTACGCCCTCCCATCTCAGGGTAAGAGCAGCCGCTGCAGAACCTTGCAGGGCAGCACTGACAGTACTGGACACAGAGGATCAGAGCTAAACTAAGCCTTCTGATGACACGAGCTTGTCACTCTGTCACTTTACAGATGAAGATATATATAGAGAGAGGTGGGGTGATCTTGCTCAAAGTCACACAGCTAATAAGTGTCATAGTCTATAACTTTGCTCCTCCCTTCAGCGTGACGCCCCAGCTGGAACGCTTACAGGGTTCTCTCGTGCCTGCCTGACCAGTCCTTTCTGGTCACTGATAACCCACCATAGGGTCTGTCCGCAGGCTGCTTTTTCAACATCTTTTCCCTCCAGTTTCTCAGGAAAAAGGCTGCTCCGGCCACTGTATGACTTCCGGCTCACCGAACCCTCAGTGCTCAGGCCAGTCATGCCTGTGTATCCGGCCCCCTGCTCAGAGGCTCTTCCGTCCCTGCAGGTGGATTTTTCCACTCTCTGCAGGACACCCCCTCAGGGGAGCCCTCCTCTTGCCCTCAGCATGGCAGGTGTCCCAGGCCACATCCCGAGCTGCCCCATTAAGAATGTTTGTGCCCAGTTCTGCTAATCAGACCAGCAGCTTCAGAGACCAGGTTTATGCCCGGGTCACCAGGCAGAACTACTGCCCATCTCCCAGCCCCTACCCAGCAGGTCACCAGGAAGTCACAGTAGGTGCCCCACCCAATACAGAAGGCTGTTCACTTGCCAGCACCGCTGATGACTGGTTTCCAACCTTTGGTCAGTTTCACACAAAATAGCAGCTTTCACTTTGAAGCGGGGGGTTTTCCCTTCTGCTGTCCTTCCTTACCGGAAACATCAAGGGAAACCAAATCGCCTTTTCTCAAATCTATTCTGATGACACATTTCCACCCACAATACTCACATACTCAAGAAGTTTGGGTCCACGTGGTTTTGTTTCCCTTACGCTAAGTGGCTCAAAAGACTTTGGGATTCTTTCTCTTTGGAGGGTATTTGTTTGTACTCAGTTTATCAGCTTTAATCTGTTTTTGTCTCTCTCTTCAATATCCCTAGAAGTTGCCACTTCTTATTCCGTTCAGCAGCCTCCCTCCCAACATCAAGTCTAAGAAATCAGCTGTGATGAGGGGCCCGGGGGCAGTCACAGAAGATGGATCTAAGGCACAGAGAGGCGACATAATTTGCCCGAGAAGATCAGCTTCAACCCCCAATAGTGTGTGTCACGTCCCTCTGTTTAACTCTTATGCTAAACTAGTTAACTTTTAATAGATTTTGGTTATAAACAGATGAGGTATCAAAATACATACAAGGACACACATCAACTCTAAGATTTTCATTAACTCCACTATTTTGCTTCTATTTATTTTATTTGTATTAAAAGAATTAAGAACCTCTGCAGTCAATATAGCAAAATGTTAATGGGTTTTAAATCCAGAATATAGAGGCATAAGAGTATTACTCACACTTTTTTGTATATTCACAAGATAAAATGATTTGAAGGTCTCTCTCCCCTGCCCCCTACTCACTACTGGCTCTCACCTGAACTCCCAGACCACACATCTAACAGCCTTTCATTTTACCCACAGCTGAACTCATCAGTTTTCCCCCAGAAGTCCCTCTGCAGCTTCCCCTCCTCAGAGCACAGCAGGACCATCATTTACCGTATTAATCCACCCAAAAACCTTGGTCTTACTCCATCCTACCCTCACAGACATCATTCATCCTTTCATTTTACCATCTAACATGACTTCAATCTGATCGCTTTTTCCCACTGACCGTCCCACTTCTCAGGTGGAAGCCACAAATACTTCCCACATGGAATCATGAGTCTCCCAGTGGCCCCCCAGCTGCTTTTCCCTACTTGACACAAATGGGATTCTGTCACTCCCATGCTTTTAAGACTCTTTTCAAACCCACTGTTCTTAGAAGAAACTCCAAGTTCTTCACCTGGTGAAGGTCTTTGCCATGAAACTATCAGCTCATGGAGGGGAGGACACGCCCTCTCTCCTCAGCCCCGACCTCTGGCAGAGCATCAGCTAGGGAGGACCTGCTGAGCTACACAAGCCTGTATTCTAACCGTGGTCTTGAGTTCTTAGCAAACTGCTTCACTTATCCATACAAATCCAAGGTAGATTAGAAAGATGTTAGATGTTGAGCTAGACTTTTGATTTGGGGATTTTGCACTAGCAACCTACAAGTACATGTTCTAATAGTTCTGTCTTCTTAAAACCACACCCAGATTTCAGTGGTATCTGTGGAATGGTTTCGGAATAAAAGGAACTGTACTTTCACAGACTTTATGTTTTATAATATGAACAACCTGGACAGGGTCACGAATAGAACCGCCTAAAAAGTGACAGAAGACGGGTTAGAGGCATAAAGCAACAGGTCACAAGGACAGTAAGAGCAAAGTTGTTTCTCCAAATCCACCCTAAAAAGTGAAAGAACAGTAAATTTTGAATTTTGAAAGTAAAAGACTATCATATAAAACATAAAATAATACTCTTCATCAGGGTTTCAAGATCTGACTGCAGAAATTTTAGCAGGCCATACTGAATCCTAGCACAGAAAAATCAGATGGACTAGTGGTGAGTAAGTTCCAGGAAAACGGCAGTAAAACCTCCACTTGTAAGAGGACACACTACCACTTGTCGAAGGTGATTGTAAACCACATTCTGGAGAAATTCAGAAGATTCAGGTTCCACTTCCAGATGGTGATGACAAGGAAGAACGGCTTGGATGCAAGCTTCTAACTGAGTCACCGGCATTCTTACTCTGCAGGGGGAAAAGGAGGCCCTCAGTCAAGAGCAGAGGTGTTCCTGTCGTGTCTCGCAGGCCGTGCCTTGGGGACTCAGGGCCCTGCAGCAGCCCGGCCCCAGGCGAAGACCAGCAGCGTGGCCCCCCAAAGCAGGAGGGGCACTGTGCTTGAGAAAACCCACCCCTGATTGGGGCAAGAGGAGCTGGTGGGGTTGAGTGAACCTATAAATGCCCACAGAAACACACCTGCATTCATTCAAGTGATACAACCAAAAGTAGCAGGCTATTTTGCAAAAATTCAATTGTCAGTGGAAATTTTACCATTCCTTCCTGCTTGTTCCC